>NC_090026.1:87315251-87668751 GCF_037176765.1 Anolis sagrei | reverse complement strand
TTGTGCCATGCTGTTTCTGTGAGTTCACCTGAAATGTAGTCTGGGAACTGTTCAAATAAATCTACATGCTGTAAATACCATGTGTTTGTGTAATGCTCCTCTGGGATTCATCCTGAAGGCCACCCAAGTCTACCTCCTCGTCTAGAGTGACCTACGTAGGAAGTGACACAAGGCTAGCAGCAATTTAATTAGCAAAATGCTGGTTTTGGATTAATAATAAAAATTCTCATTTTTTGCCCTTCCCAATGCATATAAATATCTCTCTTCAAAACTGTAGCTCCATATGGCAATTAGAAGTATTTGTTCCATTTGTTATACATTCGTCTGCTTCTTTTTAACCACATTATTAGGGAGCCCTTATACCATCCGTTGGGGTTAATCCCACTTCACTTAACTGTATTTGGATTCCAATGAAGTCAATATGTGAAAAGTGAACCATAGTTTCAATTTTGACCAATTAAGTTGAATAGGAGTAAAGTATACCTAATCTAACCAACCCAAAACCATCATTTTATCATTACTTTTATTCCCTGCAGTGTACACTGAGCTTTGTCTCATTTTCCATACAAAAATCTCAGTGAGATAGTTTAGACTGAGAAAAAGAGTTTCCAACAGTTACCTGGGAAATAATACAGGGTGAGGCAGCATAACTTCCTTTTTTAAAATGCGCACCATTCAGTCGGTTGAAGACGTAGTGGAGTGCTAGTGGTCTCGTTTGAGAGGCGGGAGTATAAAGTTTTGTCCTGACACAGTTCTGTTGCCATCATGCGTTGGAACAGTGAGGAGCATGCTTTTGCCATTGAGGCCTACTTTTTGAGTGGATTTGGAGTGGCCGGCCTGCTCTCCAGATTTGGCCCTTTGTGATTTTTTTTCTATGGGTTTTTTGAAATCCTGTGTTTATGTGAACCATCCAAGGACCCTACAAGATTTGAAGACCAACATCCAGGAAGAAATTGCCAACATAACGCCTGCTATGCTGGCAAGAGTAATGACAAACACCAGAAATAGGTTTATTCGGTTTATGGAGAATGGAGAATGGGTGCGTACCTAATTTGATCTTCAAAACTACGTAAAACAAAACTTTAGGTATACGCCTACATTCTAAAAAAAAAAAATTCTGATTCATACAATGAGTTTTATTAAGTTTTGAAAAAAGGAAGTTATACTGCCTCACCTTGTAGTATTGATTCTCCCAGAATAACAATATTGATGCTCCCAGAAAAGTTGCCTACCTTTCTCTGAATCCCTAGCCACTGTAGCCAGCATCATCAGAAGATATGTTGGTTAGGGGATTTTATTCCCCCCAAATGACCTTTCTCTCTGATACTGAATATTATTTATATAGGCACATGAATCATTTGCAAAAACGTGACATTCAGATACAATAGCATAGTATAGTTTAGTGCTATTTGAACAAGCTACAAGTTTGTATGCTCCATCCTGTAATTGCCTGTTTTATATTTTTGCAAAGAGAATACAGTATAAGAAGCACATGGTACTGTTTTCAGTTCTCTACAAGTTTTTATCCAAACTAGGAAAACAGCGGTGAGTTTAGGCTAAAGTTAATCCAGATAATCCAAGGTGGCCAAAGAAATAATAGTTAAAACTAACCATGATTTCCACTTCAGAACAAATGACAAACTTGTCATTATTTAGAAAAGAAAGTAAGTACTACTCACATTTTTACAGGGGATACATCCCCAGATTTTGTGTGGAAATATGAAAATGCAGATAATAGTAAGCCCGATTATTTTAAATGTTATGAAAGATAGTGAAGAAAGTTTTGCTTGTCCAGGAGATCTAGGGCAGTTCCAGACAGGCCTTTATCCCAGAACCATCCACATTTAAAAAAATGCAGACTGTCTACACACACCCCAGAAAGTGCTTGCTTTCTGAGGTGGGTGTCCAGATGCTTTCACGGGACTAGCCTGTGAAAACATCTGGAGGCCCTACCACCCTTCTCCAAAGCCCCCAAACCCCTTTGAAAAGTAAGGAAAATTTACCCGGCCTCCAGTAGACTGTAGCTGGAGCTCTCCCAGCGTGTAGAAATGATTTGCCAGGAGAGACAGTCTACTGGAAGCTGGGTAAGTTTTCCTTACTTTTCAAAAGGGTTTGGGGGCTGTGGGGATGGGTATTCCCACAGTTTTCCGAACTGATTTAGTTGTCTACCTTTAGTTGATTTAGTCCGGACTGATTTAATTGTCTACCTTTAGTTGATTTAGTCCGGAAAACTGTGGGAATGGTGTCTAGACTACAGTCCAGACACCATTCCAAGAAGGTGCAGAATAAATCCACTATCTAATTAATTCACTGCAAACCAGGATTTTCCTGCATTCACCTAAAAATAAAAGAAAAAAGGCTCCAAAATTGTTTCATTTTTTAAAAAAACAGTAATGCAGCCTCTCATTGCATTATCAGGGCATTACTGAATTCATATTTTGTCAGGTTGTACATCCAATATAATGGAACTGGCAGCTGACTAATAATCTGTCTGTTATTACATTCCTAACCTGCAGTTCATCCACCACAAATCCTAAGGTCTAACTGTAAAATGTGACAGGATACAAAGCCTGTGCATTGAATTTAATAAGAATTCCAGATTGTTTGAATGGGCGCATTTGGAAAGCAGTATGACAGCCATTTTGAAATCTGTAACCATTGCTTCTAATGAGTCTGCTTTCCCCTGCAGGGGTCTGTCAGGAGGAGGAGGAAGATGGCAGCATGCCATCTGTGTTTCTCAAATGAGCAGAGTTTAAGGAAAGAGGAATCCCTCCAAAAATTTGATTTCACTTGCTTGGGCATCTGTAAGTAACTCACAGTATGTGACAGGTATTTGCAACAGGGTGTGTTTTTATTCTGATATATAAAATGAAGGAAAAATTACAAGCACAGAAAAGCATCAGTAAACGATTTTAGAGAAGATGTATCACTTGGATGATTTCTACATAGATTCCCTTGACTTTGTTTTGGAGCATACTTTGCATAGTTTTAAAAATGGAAAGCTTAGGAGTTAAGATGGACAAATCTATTTATTTTCCCCTACATTCAGTTTTTACAATGCATTTTTGACAAATATATGAAGAAATCTTCCAATATTATAACGCTTAGATCAAGAATGACTCAAATGAGACTCTGAACTTTTGGCCAAATTCAGAATGTCCTGCTATTTCCTGAATATTACCACATTGTACTTACCAGGCATGTTGCAGTTAAAGATGAGTCTACCTGTAGGACTGACCCAAACACATTTTGTTGCTTGAGGTGAAGGGCAAAATGGCACCCTTCTCACCTATATTGAAGAAGCTGTCTGAATTGACTCTAGTAGAATTTTGGCTTAAATTCTGTCAAAAGGATGGCATCTTTCGTTACACATGGAGGCAACTAATTTGTGACTTCAGTACAGACAGGGTGGCCTGTATGTGTTCTGTGTGTACAAACCGAGTGGCCCAATGGTGGAAAGTCAGGGACCACAAGAACTCATTTCACCAGTAATTACCACTTTGCCTAATCATAGGTGCAGAGGAAATAAAATTTTCACCCTACCTATTTACCGTTAACAAATCATAGAACCAATTATTTACCAATGACAAGTCAGCCCTCTCTATCCACAAATTCTTCATGCATTGATTCAATCATCTCTAGAGCTTGGGAGTATTTTTGAAAAAAAAATCCCAAAAGTAAACTTTGATTCTACAATTTTGTATAAGGAGCTTCACTGTACTACACCAGTCCATATACTGGGATGTCAACATCCACTGATGTTGGTATCTATAGCCAAGGAGATAGCAAGAGCCCATTGTTTTCAGTTCAATAGTTATTTCCCAATAACAAAGTCAAAACTGCATTGCCCTGTTACTTACTATTGCAATGTAACTCTAACATACAAAATTATGGTGAAATTGCTTATATGCACCAAAAAGGAGAAGTGAGAGGGTTTGGGGAGAAGGACAGGGTTAGTCTTCTAAGGTCATGTCTTCTAAGACTTGTTCAGTCCTTACACAAATAGAAATTCAAGCCATTCCTGGCTTAAGTGCTACTCCTTGTGCTGTTGCTTCATGCTTTTTAATTTATGTTGAGGTAGCAATGGAAATGGGATAACATAAATAATATTTGTATTTCTTTAAAACAGTTATAAATATGGTGAACTATATTTATGTAATTTATTTCCTTTTGATAAGTGGACAATGTAAAAATAAAATATAATTATAATGGTAATGATTATAGCTAGTGACATAATGCAAAAAAGATAAGTGGAAGCTTCCATAAGGCAGGCTGTCATACTTGAGCTGCTGTCATATATATTTATTTTATACATTCCAACACTTCATACATGCAAACAAAGCCCTCTAGAAGTTTAGCAACCCAACACATCAGGACATGGTAAACAAAACTGGGACAAGAGACTCCTGTCTCAGGCCTCTTCTACACAGCTGAATAAAACCCCACATTATCTGCTTTAAACTGGGATATATGGCAGCGTGGACTCAGATAACCCAATTCAAAGCAAATATTGTGGGATTTTCTACCTTGATATTCTGGGTTATATGGCTGTGTGGAAGGGCCCTTAGTTATGTTTCAACTAGAAACAACATACAAGTAGATAGTGTCAGATGCTAAAGTATTTAATACAAATTACACCCTGTGCATAAAATCAGGAAAATACAGTATAGAGATTTATGTACACTGTTGTTTTTATATTAGACATACCCAAAGTTTACAATGTTCTGTATAAAATTTCCATGAGCACAAACTTCTCTAAACACTATTGTACTTTACCACAAAATCCCAAAAGCATTCATGATTGTGGATGCGATTCCCAGTTGCATTCAGCAAAATAAATTCACAAAACGTATTCAGGTCTTATTGCGAAACACATTAAAGTATTCAGAGAAACTGGATACATGGGAACATCAGAGGCGTTGAATGTTACCCTGACATTTTATTTCAATTTTATGAAACTTTGAAGTAATGTGCAGGATTTTGGCAATCTGATTCATATAATTTATATTTCTGACACTTTGGGTTTCATTCCCATGAGATTACTGTGACTTACCTTCCATTTGTATCTTAACAATGCTGGGGTTCTTACTATGTATGCTGGCTTGGACGCATATGGAATTTGTACCTAATACTGTTATCTGCCAACTGCAGATAAACCATTTGGCTGGCTTGCTACTGTCTGTCATATTTGGGAAGTATAAAGCTGCACAATTATGGTCCAAAAGGAATTTAGTGGTGTATGCTTGGTTCCTATGTGCATTCACTTTAAAGATTGCATTGCTGATGCCCGTGAAGGTTTTTGAGCACACTAACTTCTAGTAGCTCTGCATTTGAACTAGGATTTTTTCAGATTCTAAACTAACAATGGCATGAACCATTGGCAGATATTCAGTCAGAAATCTAGGCACTCCCCTCTCCACTGCATTTTTAAAAATCACGTCTAGAAACTTCCAGTTTTTCAAAGGCTTACCTCTGTGTTCTTAAGATCTAGAATTTCCCTAAGTGTAAATGTGAGGTTTGCGAAGTTGCATGTTGATAGAAATAATACATATGTCCATAAAATCTTTCTATGTGCATGATTGTATTGAATGAAGTGATGGACAAGTCACCTCTCAGACTACTCAGGTGGTGGGTAGAAGATTTCCAATTGCTTGGTACGAATACCAGAATGGAACATTAGATAACACCAGCCTAATTTTTTGTGGAATTACTGAATTATAACAGACTAGCTTGGGTACCTGGTGATGCTGGGGTTATTTGAAAAGGTTTTGGATGCTATGAATGGACCCATTAGAAATTCGTGCAAAACCATAACATATAGACTGTGACTATATGAATAAAAAAACATATTTACCCTGAAGCTGGCACTGGCGGGATTCACAAAGCATAGACATTTCTGGTAAGAATTTGGGGTTTTCAGACATTAACTTGATCTTGCTCCAGAGTAAGAAAAGTCAAGGGACACTCTGGAGTTTGCAAAAAGCTCTGGAGTGTTCTTAGGTTTTGCAGATATCTGGGCACCTGGATCGGGTGCATTTTGGCACAATCAATTGTTTATATAAAAATAAGTGCCATCATTCTTTCTTTGCACTGCTCAACACAGGGAAGGAGATGGATCACCCTCACATCACTGCCACTGGTTCTCACCAACCACAGAGCTCCCTGCAAGCATCTGGTTGCTGTGATAGCATCTTCTGAAGTCATTATGAGGGATCCATGCAGTCAGCAAGAAGAAGGAAACTGCTCTCCCCTTCCTGATTGCAAGGACGCTCCATTATGACCTCAGCAGATGTGACCGCAACTGCCAAATGCTTACAGGGAGCTCTGTGGCTGACAAGCAGTAGTGACATGGAGAATAAGTGGATGGGCCAGCAGGGTCAATGAACATCATACTGGCTTTGTGGAGGGTTTGGCCTGCTGTATGTATACTCTGTCATTGTAAACCTAGTTCCAGTCCAGAGCATAATGCTCCAAAATGGTCCCAGGTTAAACAAGCCGTGGAAAAGTGGCAATAGACTGGAAATACAAAGATCTGTCCTTGACTGCCATTCTCTAATATCGCAATCATTTACTTAATAGTCAGATTTACTACCTGCAACCAAGATGGGAAAATGGAAGCATGTGTAGAAGACTTTTATGAACATTAAGGAATAACAAGTAACTTGTTCTATTCAATTTGTTGCTTCCAAGCTTTTGATTTAAATATCACATATGTGGGTTAGGCAAAACTAGGGTTAGGTGGATCTGTAATTGGTTAAATGGATGAACCCAAAAGGTGCTCACCAATGCTTCCTCTTCATCTTGGAAAGAAGTGACGAGTGGAGTGCCGCAGGGTTCCATCCTGGGTCCGGTCCTGTTTAACATCTTTATTAACAACTTAGATGAAGGCTTAGAAGGCATGATCATCAAGTTTGCAGATGACACCAAATTGGGAGGGATAGCCAATACTCCAGAGGACAGGAGCAGAATTCAAAACGATCTTGACAGATTAGAGAGATGGGCCAAAACTAACAAAATGAAGTTCAACAGGGACAAATGCAAGATACTCCACTTAGGCAGAAAAAATGAAATGCAAAGATACAGAATGGGGAACAATGCCTGGCTTGAGAGCAGTACGTGTGAAAAAGATCTTGGGGTTCCTTGTGGACAACAAGTTAAACATGAGCCAACAGTGTGATGTGGCGGCAAAAAAAGGCAATGGGATTTTGGCCTGCATAAATAGGACTATAGTGTCTAGGTCCAGGGAAGTCATGCTACCCCTCTATTCTGCCTTGGTTAGACCACACCTGGAATATTGTGTCCAGTTCTGGGCACCGCAATTGAAGAGAGATATTGACAAGCTGGAAAGTGTCCAGAGGAGGGTGACTAAAATGATCAGGGGTCTGGAGAACAAGCCCTATGAGGGGCAGCTTAAGGAGCTGGCCATGTTTAGCCTGAAGAAGAGAAGGCTGAGAGGAGACATGATAGCCATGTTTAAATATGTGAGAGGAAGTCACAGGGAAGAGGAAGCAAGCTTATTTTCTGCTGCCCTGGAACAATGGCTTCAAATTACAAGAAAGGAGATTCTATCTGAACATTAGGAAGAACTTCCTGACTGTGAGAGCCGTTTAGCAGTGGAACTCTCTGCCCCGGAGTGTGGTGGAGGCTCCTTCTTTGGAAGCTTTTAAACAGAGGCTGGATGGCCATCTGTCAGGGGTGATTTGAATGCAATATTCCTGCTTCTTGGCAGGGGGTTGGAGTGGATGGCCCATGAGGTCTCTTCCAACTCTTTGATTCTATGATTCTAGGGGGTTGGACTGGATGGCCCATGAGGTCTCTTTCAACTCTATGACTCTATGATTATATACTAAGTAATATTTAATGCGGTATTTACATTAAAAGCTTGGAAGCAACACATTGAAAAGAGCAAGGTACTTGTCCCCAATAATGAATGTCTACATTATCATTTCAACTTGGCACAGGTTTACCCCTTTCATAGTGCAATAATACAAAATTGCAAAAGTGGTACAAAATATGTAGTACCATCATGGAACTCACATATTGATCCAGGAATTAGGAATTATGTTGGCTTGATTAAAAATGTTGAACAATCAAAATCTCCAGCTATTCCAAGATGCACTGTTAGCCTCAGAATGTGTTTTCTAAGCGCAAAAATGGGATGTGGCTTTGTTCTATGGCACTAGCTACATTGCCCAGCATGGGAGAGGAAATATGAAATAATTAAAGAACAGGTTTGTTTATTATAGCTTCTTTAATTTCATATGTGTCATTACTGGTAGTTAAGAAAGGGCTAATTAGATAAAACTGGGTTTCACCTCCCTATTTCCAATTATGGTGTGCTTTCAAGTTGTTCTTAACTTATGGGAATCCTAAGGCAAATCTATCATGGGTTTTTCTTGGCAAGGTTTGTTCAGAGTGGGATTGCCTTAGCTTTCTTTAGATGCAGAAAGTGTGTGACTTGATGAAAGTCACCCAGTGAGTTTCAATGACCAAGCAGGTATTTGAATTCTAGTCTCTAAAGTCATAGTCCAAAGCTCAAACCACACTGGCTCTTTCCCTGTAAAGAGAGAGTGCAAAATAAAAGGATTCATTTCCAACTTTGCTTTATGACCAAATGAGTTGGGCTTCTACTGATGTGTAACATTAAGTTTGGAAAGTGATAAATATTTACAGTATGTAATAAGATTACGTGTCAAAAATTTGATGGCATTTACTGTGTTTTAATAAAAGCAGATTTGAAATCATTAGCTTTATTAAACAAAACCCCAACATACTGTTTAAAAATATTGCCATTTTCACATTTGCTTTTTCTGTGGAGACCAGATAGACAAAGGCAGCTTTTCAGCTAACAGCATTACTATGGAAATTAGTCCCAATATAATGGAAATAGTACAAAATAATACAAGTCCTAATACATCTTCACACAATCTATTATTCATCTATCAATTAACTTCATTTAAATGGTGCTTACCAGTGCTGGCTTAGTTGCTTTTAATAGCCATAAATCTTCACTGTTACTTTCTCTGGTTCTTCAGCATTCCCAATTTCTTAATACAAAATTATTTTGAGAAGGGTGAGGAAAATAGGAACAAAGAACTAATTTACACTAGATTCTTGTATAATATATAGAAAGAAATCTTTGGCTCTTCTTTTGCACATCACATGGATAAATCCTTGTTCACAATGAGTACTTATGAAACATCGTGTTTGTGGCATGGGACATTCTCTAATGCTTCCATGCACTTACTTAGGCAATCCCTCATAGGTCAAGGATGATTGTCTTCCAGATGTGGTTTCTTGGTGGTGGGTCCGTAGGTGGCTGTAGAGCCATGTTCTTAATCTGCATGTTCTCCCGCAGTGAGGATATTGGATTCCAGAGGGAAGGCGGTCCCAGTCAGGGTTGTCTTGACATGCCTTCCTCTTGGCACATTTCTCCCTTTCGTCCTCCATTCATGCCTCTTTTCCTGTCCACCAACATTCTGTTTTCCATACACATATGTGCATGATGATGTAAATCCCTTATTTCTGTTTCATGGAGTCATTTTATGAATCACTATATTTATGCAACATTTACACTAGAACAAAGTTTATTACCACACCTTCCCATGTCTAAGGTCTCCAAACATGGCAAAAATCCAGATCCATTTGGGCGGTAGTTAGAATCAGTCCTACTATTGGATAGAAGAAAACTGGTATATGCTAAGAGGTAACAATGGGAGATAATACCTCACGCCTACCTCCTTCCCGGTGTTTTATATATTTAGTGAGCTTTAGGAGAAATGCATTGGCTTTGGGAGAGCCAATAGCTATGTCTCTATGTCCTTCTGAATCAAAATCATGAACATATATTCAGGAATGTTCAAAGTCTGATTAATTCTGTCTTGCAATAACGCTACTTAGATTTAGATATCTCCCTTATCTGTCTGACTCAATTTAGTTTGGCTCTGGATTCAGGATTAGTTTGCATCTAAAGCATAACCTGACCCTATAGTGCATAGGGTCAATTGCTCCCTTTCAGTACAAATAGTGGTGTTTAATAAGGCTGTTATGTTTAATTCATTTGATCTGCATAGCAGTTTAATGTACACTGAGGTATGCAATCAGTCTTGCTTTTTCAAAGATGGTCCAGCATGCTCCAAGCATTTCTCTTCTTTTTGTATCAAGATTTGTATGCTTCACAAAGCAACATCATTCAGATTTAATGCAGAGTCATTTATTAGTGAAATAAAATAACATTTGTTAGTTCCAATGAAAGAAATGTGTGAGAGGTGAAACCAGTCGGCCATGGACTTCCACACAACAATAAATTCTTTGGACATAGGTGTATAATATACACAGTGTATAATGTAATATTTCCTTTGATGTGCAGTGCTTTGTGAGTACTTTCCTTGTCTTTTCCTAATGTGAGACTCTCTCTTCCTTGGCACAAAGCCAGTTTTGTTCATTTTCTGCAGCTGGCATGAAAGTAAACTCATTTTTTACACAACTGACCCCCATTATTTCATTTCGGCTAATTCTAAATGCGTTGATGAGCTATAACGCAAAGCAGTACAATTAATTTTATAAGGCATGTTCTGTTAGCATGGTATTGGTGATTGGCAGGTGAGGAGGAGGAGTTAGTCAACTATAATGATGAAACAAACATTTTCCAGGAAATTAATGGGCATCGAAAAAGAGACAAAATATCCATTCCTCGTAGCTTTGTTTCCTGTGAATGGGAAATGAAGGATAGCCATAAAATATCCATTAAGGGAGTGCATTTATTTCATTGGGCATATAATAGTCAATACATGCTAGCGTGTACTACATGTCACTCCAAAATTTAAAACACCACAAAGTTATATGAAATACAAAAATCTAAGATGACAATAACAGCCCTATTTTGCTTTATGTAAGATAGACAAAAAGGCCTTCTGGTATACCTTTGTGGCATTGTAGAGTCTCACAATGACCTCTTGATGAACTAGTCAGATGAGAACTGTCAGAGAAGTCTCTCAAAATCAGTGAGGGAATGATTTGATACAGGAGTTGGATTGAAACAACTGAAGGTGGAACCAGTCTGTTTTCTACTGTTCCAAAGACTTAAGACTTCATCAGACACAATAAAGGACTTTTTTACACATTTAATAAATGGCAACCCACTGAGCCCTTCACATGACGCAAACTTCAACTGTAGGGGTGAAATATTTTGCCATTTCTAAAGTGTTGATTTTTCAAAGGATGCCTAAGCTGGTTGGTAATCTACTTAGTTTTAAATTTCCAGCTTGGAGATGGGCAAAATGGCCAATTTCCCCATGTGATGTTAATCCCTGTTGCCTTCTTTTGTTGCCTGTAAATAAAATGATGAAGCTGTGTGTGGGAGGAGCCAAAATGCCAATTTCCCCAGATTGCTAATGCAGAGCCTGTTGGGGAAAGGATTGATTTAAAACCACTTCCTACAATCACCAATGCAAAGGCTCTGGGAAAGATGAGGATTAATTTAAAACCCCTTCTTATGATTTGGAGTGTTTTTAAAAAAAATAAGTAATCGAAGTCTTGGAGGGATAATGGGAGGAAATCTCAGTGCATACGACTCCAGGGAAAGTGCCACTTTAAGAAAGGTGCTTCTGTTTCAATTGAAGGGTCTTGAAGGCTTAAAGGATGCCTGTTTTAAAAAGTGTAATGGTATTCTTGAAATGGAAAGAGTCACTATCTACCAATGTGATGGGAATTAAGTGGATGGTTGAGTTAGGCACTGGAGGAAGCGATCCTTTAGTTTGATGGGAATGAACAATTTGTTTGTCTTTTTTAGAGACAATACCCCATGAAACTCTACCCTTTCTCCTGCTTTCCCTTGTTTTCTCCAGCTCCACGAGATAAAATCTAAGGTTAAGAAGTGACATGATAGTCATGTTTAAATATTTAAAGGATTCCATGTTTAAGATGGAGCAGGCTTGTTTTCTCCAACTCTAGAGACTAGGACACAGAGCAACGGATTCAAATTAGAGGAAAAGAGATTCCACCAAAACCTTAGGAAGAACTTCCTGGTGATAAGAGCTGTTTGACAGTGGAATATGCATCAGAGTGTGATGGAGTCTCCTTCTTTGGAGGTTTTTAAACAAAGTCTGGTTGGCTATGACATTGGAAATGCTTTGACTTTGTGTTTTGTATGTTAGAATAGGACTGGACTGGATGGCCCTGGTGGTCTCTTCCAACCCTGTGTTTGTATGTTTCAATACATTGTGTTGCCAGACTGGCAATTAATTCCCTTTAGGAGCCTCCTCCAATATGTTCTTTGGACATAGGTCCAAAGGTGCTTTTAAAGGAAGGTGGGTGCTTTTAAAGGAAGCATTGTCTTAACTGGGGATACTAAAAGAACTGGAAGAAGGGGACAGGGGTTCACCAGACCAATCCAGGGAAAATTCAGAGTTAGTCGGAGTGTTGCCTTCCACAAGCGATACTGTTTCTGGGCTAGTATTGATCCACAGTGTAATCTATAACCTTCTCAGTACTCTTCGAACAAAAGCGCCAAAGAGCAACAGCTAATTTTGTTCTGTTTTCAGCAGAGTTGTTGAAGTCTCGTGGGTATTAGGTGATGTATCTCTTTAACAATAATCATTTGTCAAATATCCAAGAGAGAAAAGAAATCAGGCAATCATGGGGGTGGGAGGTGGGGAAGGAGGAGAGCTTTTTGTGTGCATGCGAAGAGCGAATTGTAGCCCCTTTCCCTATCACTGATTACAAGTTATTATACAAGCCGAGCCCCATATTGTGCACTTCATTTACAGTAATTGTACAACAGCTGTATAATAGGTGTAGTTTAAGGTATGAGTGTTGCTCAGAGTGTAGCTTAAATGTCCACTGTGAGATGTGAATATGAATATGAATAGTCCTGACTGCATAGTAATTGGTAGTATTACAGGATAGAATGGAGAAGCTACATATGGATGAATGGGTGAAGCCCGGACGGGGTGCAGCACAGGAGACTAATGGCAGATTTTATTTCTTCTTATGGATGTCTTTTACTTTAAATAATTAGCCAGAAGCATAATGTGAGGAAGGGGTAGAAAAAATGAGAAGGAAAATGCAGTTTGGTACAATATAGCAGCATACGCATTGTGCTAATTTACAATAATGTCTACGTTCTTTCAAAGTTCCTCAGTTCAAATGTACAGCCTGAGTGCTATGCATGAGAAAAGCTCACAATAGGTATACAAGATAGTAGAAAACTATGCTTCAGGTGTTGTTTCCATGATTACTTATCCTTGAATAAAACCTCTTAAGTCAAGTCTCAAGCAAATTAAATTGCAACAGAAACAGCCTCCAGATATTCAGGAGCAGGTTTCTCACCTATTTACTAAAGTCATAAATGACCTTGGAATCACCGGGTTGGATCCAGTATGAATTAGTTGTACTTTGTTTCCACTGAAAAAAAATAGGACATAAGTGAAGTCATTGTGTCAAACTTGTTTCACTTACTTCAGTGGAACCTAAGGGCAATTAGCTTAGCTTGGCATAGAAACTAATATCACCATCTCTGATATTCAGAATTCATAACTCACTCAAACAACAATGAAGGGACCACACAGCATATAAAAGGAAGGGGTCTCACAGCATATAAAAGGAGGGCGTCTATGCCTACTTACCTATTCTGTACAATAGTTTCTTGTTATGGAAGAATACAAATGGAAGGATATATGTATAAATTATTATGGCATTATGAAGCATTTGGAGCAGCCTCCCTGAAACTTTTTTCTCAGTGGTTTTATGGCACATCTGCACTGACCACTTAATGCAGTTAGAAGGAAGATTTAAAGTGCAGTGTTTAAATGATGCACACCACAAATGCATGCAACAACATGCATTGAAAGCTTTAAACCAGGATAAGCAAAGTCAGGGAATGCTCCAAAATAGAGCCTGTAATGTGCATCAGCACACTTAGTTATAAACCACATTACATGGTGCAACCAATTAAGGAACAGGGCACTCCTGCAATCTGCACATGACATTGTAGTGGGGAAAACCGATTCCTTCATGGCCCTGAAGACATGGAAGCTGTGTCTCCAGGAACCAAGTGCATACAAGAACCATCCAGGGCTTAGTCTGGTTTCAGGGCTTCAAGTGTATTCATTCTCACATTGAATGTGCCTCCTCCTCTGCTGGTTTCACACTGACCCACCTGGTAAGTGTAGATATTCCCCTAAGATGAAAACTGTGATATCTTAAAGCCTTACAGGCATGTTGTAGCATGAGCTTGTGTGGACACATGATGAAGTAACAGACATAGCTTATCCCACAAAAGAGAGGAGGAGGAAGAAGAAGTTTATCTGTAAGCAGAGCCTGGAAAAAGAACATACTTGATCACAGTTTCCAGATTCCTCCACCCGACAAAGCCAGTGATTATTCCATACTCAGTGGCAGTTAATCCAATTTTCATGTGCTTTGGGATAACCAAGCTTCATACAAGTAACCTCATTGCAATCCCAGTTTACATGTAAAGGGTCTAAGTTATGATTTAAGAAACAACCAGAAACATCGGCCCCAGCCATTAACACATTGTATGGACCAAGGTACATCAAATGTGTTATTTGTTAAATGCCCTTTTTCTCAAACATTGCCATATTTCCAATAAAAAAGGAAATATGGCAATTCTGCCTTCTATATTGGCAGAATTATCTGCTTAAAAAGAATCTGCATTTAGGGTTGAATATTCTTCAAAAAGAAAAATGCATCATCCAAATGTCTGTTTATCTGTCTGTACATCTATTTAGTGTCACTACTATAATTTAAACAAGAACACAGTACATCTCACTGTAGTGAGGAAGACCTGCATGTCTCTTCCCACTGCTATCCATTATTGGTGGGCAACATTTCAGATTTTGCTCTCCATTATTCCAGTGTTCTGCCTGAACAACAATAATAAAAACATCAAATGATTTATGTTTTCAGATAGAGGACTCTTTTATAGCAATGCTTCAGATAGAACAGGGTTCTCTATAAATCAGAAAACTTGGTTACCATGTATTGGCTCAATGCTTTTGCTGGTGACTCATTTAGTACAAATGTATAAGGAAAACTCTCTTGAATATTCTTATACTCTTTGCACCAGGGAGTAATGGGTTGTTTGACCAATTTTTGTGCTCATAGGGAAGAAATAATTCTGGGATCAAGTGAATGATGGGAACTTGAAATTAGCGACTGTATCTGGAACCAGATGGGAACTGGCAATGATCTGATTTATGGGGGGGAAAAACAGGCCCACAGAATCTCTGGGACTATAATTTTCTTAACCACATTGACTATGTTGGCTTGAACTGAGTCTAGCTTGAGAGTCAGAAAATATTGCTACATGGCAGGACATCCAATACACCAGTAGATAGAGAGCTGCCCAATCTTGGGTTGTTCATCATTATAGATCTGTAGTTACTTGGGGACAAAGAGACTGGGATTCTTCTCTGGAGGCAACCATCAGTCAGCGGTACTTGTACCCTTCCATATGTTTAGAGATCAGGATACAGTTCCCATCCATGTAGAAGAATCCATCCCAAAGTAAGGCCAACAAAACTTATTAGAATGGTCTTGATTTGGTGTGAAACAGTTTCGTTTATTATTTTGATTTTCTCTGTGTTGGTGGAACATCAAAATCTCTTTGTCGAGCTAGTTATTATGTCTTGTTTTGCTAGAGATAAGTACTCTACAATAATAAGGCAAATATGACACAAAACTGTACCTATTTATGAATTCTAAGGAACAAATGCAGCAAAATCAATTACAATTATTCATGTTGTTCTTGAAAATGACAGTACATGAAAAGAAAGGGGGGGTCACTCCCTCTTGTTTTAAGGCAGTCTTTGTTTACCTAGTCCCACAGTGATGAGAAGCTGCATGGTACATTTGCATAGGATAACTAACATATACAAACCATTTTCACGTCCGCATGTACACGTGAGTAACAGTAATTACACGTGACACCAATTACTCTATTACTTTGTATTAAATTATAATGGAAAATTCCACTAGAGAATTGAAACCTAATTGCATCTTAATTTGCATAATTTTGCATATTAATTACATCTCAGATGAATAATAAATTTCAGCAGATTTTTAATTTATGCATAGACACAAAAACAAGTGGAGAAATAATTTAAAGTGGAGGGGGAGAAAAATACTAGCAACTATTACTTTGGGCATTCAACTAATTTTGCTTAGTTTAGCAAAACAAAACTTGGTTTGTTTAATACAGCATCTTCAGCCTGATTGCTGTTTATTTCACAATTTGTCAGTCTTGAAAGAAAGACAGGGATTCATTTTCATTCATGGCATTTTAACTGTAAGGGTATTAAAATATTTCAAGGAAAATGCAGATTAGCTAATTTGGGCATTTGGATACATGTAACAGCCAAGCACATTACATAATTTACATGACAGCTTCATGATAACGATTTTTAAAAAATCATATGTAAAGAAGGGTGAATAGATTCTTTTACTAAACACCTTTCAGCATAAATAATTGCTGAGGAAGTATGAATTACAGTGACTATTAATTTTGTACACATTCAAGGACAGAAAGAAATGGGATTTTAATGCATGCATTTAAATAGTTCCATATCTTTGATAATCATAGAGATCAATGATCAATCTATGTACAGCCAAATATTGAAGATATTATATTAATAGAAATACGCAGCATACTAACATCCAGCCTTACTAACATAGATTAAAATTTTACGCACAGAAGCAATTTTTTTTCTTTAAAGAGGAATGCTCTCTGCCTAATATTGAGATTATAGGTAAACAGCGTAGAGCTCAACATTGTGCCATTTATTTTTCCGAATTCCCACATATATTCATTTAATTGCAAATGACCATATTGGTACACTTGCTGTGTGTGGCGTTTGTGTGATATAATCTGTTATATGTGAATAGCTTTGCTTTGTAAAAACCTTTCCAGCAGTCATGCTGTTAGAATTTACTCCCAGGACCGGTGATCATAATTGTCAGACCACTTATGTTTCTTCAATCAAGGTACTGAAACGGAAGTCCTCTTTCTGCTGTTAATTCACCTAAACCCCTAATCTGGTATTACTCCCTTTTATACCTGCTGCCACAGTCAATCTGCAAATGCCGGCACCAAGGAAAAATGCTATTGATCTTTTGCCAAATGATACAAAAGGAGTGGGTGTCAACACTCTAATAAATCAGGAGGCTGCCAAGATCAATAAGCATATTGTTCAAGTGTTTCGCTTTGAGGGTTGGGAGAAGCAGTGGGCAAGAAAACCCTCAAACCTAGAAGATGCATACATTTTCCAGCTCATTTTGTAGTGTGTTCACTGGACGGAAGCCAGAAGCATGCTACATAATCTCCAAGAGGCCACTCTGGGTATCTTTTATCATTTTTGCCATTTGAAAAACAAAACCACAACTACAATAGTCCAGATAATGGCAAACAAGAATACTTCGCAACCAGTTATTTCTACAGTCCCCATTCCAGATGAGCATATATGCATATTTTGTTGGTGGTCTATTTGATCAGATGCAGTCACTTTGGCTTTAGAGTGAAATGTTTGAAATTGATGTACTTAGGAAAAGTTTTCGTCTTTTTTAAGGAAGTGAAATGGAAACTATATGATATGGGTTAGTTGTTACTTTTTTTGCAGCATAATGAAGTCCGTTGATATTATGTGTCCCTCTCAAATCAGGCTCCCGTCACGGTTTCTCCATGTATCACACTAAATCCTATTAGTACCAACGTCTTGATGTAGTATCGTAGAAACCGTTGCGCTTTCAAAACTTGCATTCTAATGAACGTCCAAAACTATCCTATTTTCCAAACATCTAATGTTACTCTAGAAACTTACTGCTCTTGTAACAGGACAAAACACAATGTCAACTCTTAGCCAATGGATCCCTCTCCTGGCCATGGCTAAGTCATGCAACACAGATAAGGTTTTCTTTTTTCTTTTTCATTTTAGTAACATTGAGTCAAAAATCAAAGTTGTGGTCTGTCGATAACAAATGCTATTCTTAATCAAATCCTTAATGAAATTCCTCAACTCTTTTGTAAAAGTACGCATTCTCTTTTATGATTCCAAAAGGAAACAAAATTTTCTGTTGTCATAAGCAGTATTTCTATGCTTTGTAAAGTGTATCTGTAGCCTAACCTTTGGCCATTTCAATACTTCTGCTAACTTATATTACAGGGAAATTCATAACTGGAGTGTCAAATATTGTGCTTGATTCCTGGGACAATGAGAAAAGACTTTAATACCTGAAATTCACAGAGTCTATTCTAAATCAAAATTTGCAGATTAGATTCAAAACACCTATTTTTTCCTAGGGCAAATATCTGTTATTAGGAGTCAACAATTTGGAGAGAAGCACTTTCCATGGTTCCTTTAAATAAATAAAAAATCAAGAATGCAAAGACAATTCTGTGCTAAGAAGATACCATGCTTATATTGTCCTGGGGAGAAGCTGTAAAGATCAGCGCTTGGAAGCAATAAGTTGCAAGTAACATAATTACTGATAACTAACTATTGGGGAGAGACCCAAAATGTAACACATTTTGGAAGTAACATAATGGCTTGCACTGAAGTTACTGTAATGGAGCAATGAATAATTATTTCTGGCTACTTTCTTAAGTTATTTTTAGAGATACGGTCACAGACAACTTTTCAATCTCACAAAAAAACAATAATAGAAAGTCACAGAAAAACAATTAGGAGTACTGCAAGTAAAATAATATTGTTCAGTTCAATTCTTCAAACCAAGTTACTTTTTAAAAAGTAACTTTCCAAGTTTTTGTAACAACCTTGTTTGTAGAAATTGAGGTAGTGGTGTCTCGGAAGGAACCTGTTGCAGTTGGCCTATGCATGTAGTTGAACTTTTTTTTTGTTAAGAACTAACCAGTATTTACAAGTTTCATCATAAATTTGATTTTATAAATTATTTATTTAAAAGTAAATAAATGAATAAATAAATACTGAAAGTGGGAGAAAGTGGATAGATTTATCCTTTTTATCCCTAGAAGTCACCTGAGTGAAGCCTCTGCACAAATGTTTTTCATCTAAGTGCCTTATGTCTTTCTCTCATTCAAGGACAAGTAGGAGATGTATTCAATAGTGGGATTAAATCATTTCCTTAGTTGTTACCAACTGTATGTATGTATATATACATATGTAAAAATCAGGGCAACCCTAAGTCCAAAGTTTAGGGCAGGGGCTAGGCAAGCAACCTTGGAGGGCTACATCCAGCCTGTGGGCCTTTTTGGAAACCCCTGACCTAGACCAAATCACATAAAATGGATGAAAGAATTGACGTGAGAATTTGGGTAGAGTGAGATGCATAGCATATAGCTATATTTTAATTTTAGTTACACTTTGAAACATGTGACAACACATTCAGTAGAACACGTAGTTCATCATGGGCAGAAATTAGAAATGGCATAGAACATAATCACTTTAATCAAAGTATCATATGTGTGTGTGTGTGTGTGTGTGTGTGTGTGTTTATAATACTGTAAGCTGCTTTGGGTCCCATTCAGGGAGAAAAGCAGGATACAAACAAAGATTTATTATTATTATTATTATTATTATTATTATTTATTTGAAACACAACAAGATGAGTCCCAGCAGACAAGATCACTCTCGTGGCTGTTGTATTGGATCACACATCAGACACTTCTC
Organism: Anolis sagrei; assembly: GCF_037176765.1. NCBI lineage: Eukaryota > Metazoa > Chordata > Lepidosauria > Squamata > Anolidae > Anolis > Anolis sagrei. The sequence goes on along the minus strand of NC_090026.1, from coordinate 87,649,087 downwards.
AAGTGTCTAGGACTGTGTGATGTATCATCGAATAATGCATGCAGATCCAAGTAAGGTGGCCTTCTGCAGCTGGCAGATGGTAATTTTGTTAGTGCCAATTGTGCTTAAGTGCAGGCCAAGGTCTTTAGGCACTGCACCCAGTGTGCTGATCACCACTGGGACCACCTTTCTGGCTTTTGCCAGAGTCTTTGCAGTTCTATCTTTAAATCCTAATATTGTGTCAGCTTTTCCAGTTGTTTCTCTTCAATCCCGCTGTCACCTGGGATTGCAACATTGGTGATCCATACTTTGTTTTTTAACACGATCGTGAGGTCAGGAGTATTGTGCTCCAAAACTCTGTCTGAATTCAGAAGTCCCAAAGGAGTTTGACGTGTTCATTTTCTGTAACTTTTTCTGGCTTGTGATACCACCAGTTCTTTGTCGTAGGCAGATGGTATTTGTGGCACAGGTTCCAATGAATCCTCTGAGCAACGGTGTTATGCCTCTGCTTGTAGTCTGTCTGCGCGATCTTCTTGCAGCAGTTGAGGGTGTGATCTATTGTTTCATCTGCTTCCTTGCAGAGTCTACATTTGGGATCTGTCATCGACTTTTCAATTCTGACTTTGATGGCATCATCATCATCATCATCATCATCATCATCATCATTATTAAGTCTGAATGCACAGGTTTATGTTGGTTAAAATTGTTATTCATTTTAAATATTATATTGTTCTTGCATGTTTTGTTTTTTTTTTGCATGAGAAATAGGATATGTTGAAACTGTATAGGAATTAGATCATTTTTTTAAAGCTATCGTCCGACCCCTCAACATTCTGAGGGACTGTGAAAAACCTGCTTTCTGCTTAAAAGTTTGAGGACCCCTGATCTAGGTCAACAATAAGATGTCACTGGCCTGTAATTCCATAACCATTTACCACTGACTTATGCTGGTTGATATTGATAGTGATTGGAGAACCACCACACATAGAGGGCAAACATTCCCCACTATTGTACATGGTTCTATTGCCAAGGCCCAGTATTGACAATGACATTTTGTTGACCCTATTCCATGCAATAAGAGGGACAGTGGAAAGTAAAAAAAATGACTGCCTTTATTATTCTTATGCTTATAAGACATGTACTTATTAGAGCATGTATTAAGCAGAGGCGGAATTTGGGGGAAAATACATTTTTTCTTTAATGTACATCATAACCCACCAGGTAAGAGAGGAGAAAATGGTACTCTGCCACTAGAGGAATTGCTTAGATGAGAGAGGGAGGAGGGGAGGAAGAGAGAGAGAGAGAGAGAGAGAGAGAGAGAGAGAGAGAGAGAGCACTATACCACCATCAGTCTGCCCTCAGGAGACTAAAGATAATAGGAATATAGCTAGAAAATTATCCATCACAGTAATAATATCATTCCAATTCCTTTTGCTTTGGATTTTTTATATATCTTGCGCTAAAATGAAATAGTTGGATGAGACTAACAGTACAGGTTTCCCCCCTTCTCTTCCTCATCTTGTAATCAATGTTTGTTGTTGCTGAAACATTCATTTTCATTCCCAAACCAAGTATTTGGGGCAGTGGGCAGTGAAAGGGATTTGACATGGTTTTGAAAAATAAGTGTATCTCAATAAAGTGAATAGGTATGAATGAAATCCATAAGACTGGACTGGCACAACGTCTCATGAGGTTAGAAGTAGTTTGAGGAGCAGGGTTTTGATTAAAAACAACCCTAAGGACAGTGGCCAGTTGAGTGACATACAGGTTTTAATAAATAAGAAATAGCTCTTAGATGACCTACCAGTCTAAGCCCATGATTGAACTTAAGGTCACTGTTATTATTATTATTATTATTATTATTAACTTTATTTGTACCCCGCTAGCATCTCCCGCAGGACTCGATGCGGCTTACACAGGCCGGAGCCTCAAACACAATACAATAAAAACATAACACGATACTAAACAAAGCAAAACAAAGCAATAAAGCAAAATAACAACAATAACTACCTCAAGACACAATTAAAATGAACATCTTAGCAGAAATGTTATATCTTTTTCGAATGATTCCAGTGATTAAATCGGCAAAAACAATAACAAACTGGCAGAAAGAACTGAACAGATTCATCTGGCAAAATAAGAAGGCCAGAATTAAATTTAGAAATCTCTGTGATGAACCAGGAAGGGGAGGCCTGGGTTTACCCGATCTACTGCTCTATTACGAAGCCGCGTCACTATCTTATATTCGGGAGTGGGCAACGCTAAAAAATGATAGGCTACTCGCACTGGAAGGGGAAGACCTAACCAAAGGATGGCATGCCTACTTGTGGAAAGGAAAAACAACAAGAGAAAGGAACTTTAACAACCACCTGCTCAGAGCATCGCTGCTAAAAACATGGAAGAAGTATAAGGAGAGACTATACACGAAAACGCCAATGTGGATAGCCCCTAACGAGGCAGAACAGCACAGAGAATCATCAAATGAAAAATGGCTGACCTACAGGCAGTTACTAAAGACGGATAATCAAGAGACAAAGCTAAAATCACTTGAAGAAATAAGACAATTACACCCCAAATTCTCATGGCTACAATACTGGCAGGTCAACGAAAACTTTAAAGAAGATAAAAGAATAGGGTTCGAGAGAAAAGAAAAAATATGGGATAAGATACTGAAAACGGAGAAAAAGACGATCAAAAGATTGTACCAACAACTACTAGTTTGGGCGACCGAGGAAGAACAGGTTAAAGAGACTATGATCAAATGGGCCAGGATGATTGGGCGAACAGTTACTATGTCAGAGTGGGAGGAAATGTGGACCAAAAAACTTAAATATGCATATGCCACCGAAATCAAAGAGAATTGGATCAAAATGTTTTACCTGTGGTACCTGACCCCTGAGAAAATAGCAAAATACAGCAAAGGAAAATCGGACAAGAACTGCTGGCGATGTAAGAGGAAAAAAGGTACATTTAAACACATGTGGTGGGAATGCAAGAAGATAAAGAAATTCTGGAAAATGATACACCAAAAAATGAAGGACATACTAGGAATTGAAATAGCGTTTAATCCAGAACTATTTTTATTAGGAATGAGCAACCCAGACATCAACAGGAATGACAAAAAAATTCTCTTTTACCTTACCACCGCAGCTAGGATCTGTATAGCCAGAACATGGAAAAATAGTGAAACAGCAACATATAGTTCATGGATCATCAAGGCCACAGATATTATGAACATGGATCTCCTAACCCAACTGCTAAGGAAGGATGGAACAACAAATAGCATAACAGATTGGAGTAAATTCCTAACCTTCTTAAAGAAAGAAAACATAAAGTACTAGTAGGTGATTAAACAAATAAGCCCACGGGGGCCACTGAAACCAAGATAGTAAAAGACCTCTATGAATAGTAAGTTCAACAAAATAAGACTTAGGCAAAGATAATCTGAAATTGTGTTCGCGGATAACCCGGGAAGTCAATTTGAATGTGTGAGGAGTGTTAGTATGTGCAGTATGTGTAAGTATTTATGTTGGCATGCATGGAGGAGGGGGGGAGGGGGAAGGAAGTTTAGGGCGGGCAGCAGAACACACTATATTCCCTAGCAATTATGTATGAAACACAAAAGAAGAAACCGCCCGCTAGTGAGACTTGTACCGTTAGTATGTGTAGTTGTTCTATGTTCTATGTTTTTTTATACTGGAAAATCAATAAAGACTAATTTTAAAAAAAAAGACACAATTAAAACTGTTTTGCTTTTCAATCGGATTTTTAAATTGGGTATGTGTATAGTATATGTTTTTATCGCATCAACAGTTTTTTTGTGGCAATTAAGAAATAAAATAAATATAAAATATGAAATACATCAATTGTTTCAGTATACTTTTTACTGTTTCTCTGTGATTTAAGCATTGAACCATGCGGAGAGCTTTGTGTGCTGGAGAAAGCATGGTGGCTATTTCACATGTCTGGAAAAATAGAGATTCTGAACAAAGATTGGGGATGAGCAAAACTGGTAGAATATTTTATTTATTTATTGGTTGTTTGGTTGCTGAGGAGCTTCCTGAACTTTTTAGTCTCCCATATTGCAAATAAAGAGTGTTTTAAAACTGCTTCCAACCTTTCACAAATGCCTTTAAAAGACTCCATTACTTAAAATGATTTGGATAATTGTGTTCAATGGTAGCCATTATTTACAAATATAATTAGTTTTTGAACTCAGGGAGGAAAAATTTGCAGGTGTTTCTCATTATTTGCTGTGCATACAAAATACCTCCATAAATTACCTTTATGCCATGCTGCCTAAGAGCCAATGAAGCATTAGCAAACAAAGAAAAACAGTGCTGACCCACAATCCAGCATGGCTGAATGGCAGAGCTGTGCCAGGACAGGTTGCTTTGATGTACACGTGAAATCACATTCAAGACTGAAAGTGGAAGACAACACCTGCAGTTGTGTTAAGTATAAAGCACAAGCTCACCAGTGAGATAGACTGAGAATGCATACTGGGAGGGAATCTGCAGAAAAATCCCAGTGTATGTGTCAAATGCATTTATGTCGCCAGGGAAATGATTAATATTGACAGGTTGGATTCATTTTACAACACTGGTTTTCAAGCAAAATGTCTCATTTACAGTTTGAATCATATATATATATTATATATAAACATTGTGGTCCATTGCCTTTAAAAATAAGGAACTTTTCAGGCACTGAGAGATTATCTGATTTTGCATGATAATTGATGCTGAGCTGAAAGTGAAGATTATCTACAATAGAGAACTCTACACAGACATGTCTTGAAGAACAAACTGCAAGAGTCACGGCTATGAGGAAGCAGTGATGGAGAGGTCATTTGCAATGTGTCCAGAAATAAAGAAATCTCAGGAGGAAGGATATGAAAACATGTATTTTGAAGCACTATTCTTCTACTCCTCTTTCTCCTTTCATTTATATGGGGAATCTGGGACCTTGAAAATGTGCTGGATTACAACTCCCTCCAAACTTGACTTTGCTGGCTGGGATGATGGAAGTTGCTGTCTGGAACACCTTAACCCTAATATATTTCTATTATGGTAGTATGGCTGTTGGAATTGGCCTTATATCACTTTGTGAAATAGTAGTGCTTCTAACACACCATATGAACTTCAGTTGTTTAGAATAAAGTTGGGTAGACTTGAAGAAACAAATTAGGCCCTGTAGAGATATGTTTATTATAAAGTGTTATTTATAATGTGTTTGAATCTGTATTTGTGTTTTACATTGGTTGCCATGGCCTAGCTGTGAGAGATAGGTTGCCATGGAGACAAGGCAGAAGAGGAGGTGGGCAGAGCTTAAGGAGAAAAAGGTTTGAAAGTGACAGTTAAGTTTCAGTCAGGAGGATGAGACCCTGAGAGGAGGAGCAGAGTCAGATAGGACTCTGGAAAAGTAGTTTAGTCAGGAGGAAGAGACCCTGAGAAGAGGGCAGAGTCAGTTAGGGCTCTGTGGTGTGAAGCAGTGTAAATTCAGTTAGTTCGTAGTATTTGTGAATATTTCTTCAGCAAGGGAGCTGAAGGTGAAACCTCGTTAGATTGCTTGAGTTAAAAAGAATCTAACAGAGGGGATTTTAGGATCGCCAGTAGTGGAAGACTGGAGATCAGTGGTTTGATCCGGTATAGGACAAACAGTGTGAATATTCACAACAAGGAACACTGAAATAATAAAGCACTTCACTGTAGAAGGAGTTTATAAGTTTGTAACATCAAAGACTGAATGTATCTCAACCAAGCCATATTGTAACCATCAAGCATATGCCAAGCTCAACATCTCAATATTGCAACAATACGCTTTGTTCAACAATAAACTTGTTCTCTTTGTTATTTTAAACCTGCCTCATCTCCTTTGATTTTACGTCCGGTGCATTCCACTCTACCAAAGTTACCTCACAACGCAAATAGGGATAAACAGAGACTTTAATACCAGCGTCTCTATATATAATGGTGGCAGTTTAATTTAGCAGTCTCGGAACTTCCTTATAGTTCTTGGTGGCATTAGGAGAATTAATACTTCCTTACATTCATTTGGTGGCATTGATACGTCTTTACAGGCCCCTTCCACACAGCTGTATAAAATTCACATTGAACTGGATTGTTTGGCAGTGTGGACTCAGATAACCCAGTTCAAAGCAGATATTGTGGATTATCTGTCTTGATATTCTGGGTTATATGGCTGTGCAGATGAGCCTTTAATTTCCATTATATCTACTAACTTGTCCCCAAATGCATGGTTTGGCCTAAAGAATGCTTACCCTCAGTGATAACGGTAGTGTACTGGATTTACTGGTTTAGGTGAAAAACTCTCCCAAGCACCAAATCTCATCAGGACCTTATAGGCTAAAAGTTTTCAAAATGGTGAATCAACCGGAATAGCTTCTCCTCCAGCCCCCCTCCCAAAAAAAAGCCAAAAAAAAGTCAATCTGATTTAGAAACAAAAACAATTATTTCTCTATTAAAAAGTCAGTAAAAAAATAGCACTAGAAATCCAACAGAAGTTTGTGTACAATACAGGCTGTTTCTTAAAGGAAAAAACTGACAGCTAAAATCCTGTTTCTTCTATGAATCACAGGGGACAATGCAGAGTGTGGCTACGTTTAAGGAACTGAAGACTTAGGGCAGTTCCAGATAAAATTTTAATGTGTGCCCAATCGGGTTTTAAAAACCTGATTGGACCCGCATTACAATCCACACACTCCCCAGAAAGCTTGGATTAAAATTAATACATATTAAACATGATTAAAATACATTCCATTGTTAAAACACACCATCCAGGGATCAGAGTCTAAGGCCCATTTGTTGCACTCCAGGCCAGGAAGAAGCCCTCTTACTTAAAAAAAACCACACAGTTGAATAAAAATGCAAGCAGTTTATTGAAGATTATTTTAAAAAAAGCATTAAAACTAAAAACACTCAAAATAAATAGGTAAATCTAAATAGGTAAAAAGATAATCTGGAACAAATAATCCAGGAAACAAATCCATCAAAGTGCATGGAAAACCCACACAGAAACTTCCAAGGTAAAACTTCACACTTGAAACATGGAACCATGAAACCAAACAAGTTATAACTTGAATCTATCCAAGGGAAGGCTGATCCAGTTCTAATGTTGCTTCATCTGATCACAGATTCTGTACTTGGCACTTTTATCCTCTAATCTACTCTAAATCCCTGCCAGAAACTGATTCTTTCTCAGCCTTGACTGTGTTATCAATTTCTCTCTCAATCTGGCAGAGCACCCGAGAGATTGTTCTGTTATTCTATTCTGTTTGAAAACATGCTTTCTATCTTCTGGCTCATTAATTTCTGCAGCTGGGCCAGGTGCTGAGCTTTTCTCAGGCTCAAAACCCTGGGAATTCTCTGGTAGCAATCCAGGCCCTCGTCCAGAGACCATCCCATCATCTCCAAACTCTTCAGGAACATTCTCATAAGCAAAGAACTTGCAACAGGAATCTCATTGTCGTTCTCTGCATCAAAAACACCCTCATAATTAGAACCAGCATTGTCATTGTCATTCTCAACATCATTAGAACCATAATTGTCACTCCCAAAATCCAGAGTGCCCTGATCATTAGACACAATCACAATCCAGCAAAGCAAAGCAATGATAAACTCTTCTGAGAAAATTTGTCAAGAAAATTTTAGTCATAGTCAACTTGAAGGCACAAAATCCTACCTTCATTATAGGATGTGTATCTGATGAATGGACTTTGAATAGAATTTTGAAATGTTGGGTGCGAGAAAAATTAAAGCAGTTTTTTTTAAGAAAATAATTTAGAATTATTTCCTAATTTACTAAGATGTGATGTAAAATGCAAGCCACTTCATGAGATAATCTGGCTGTTCTGAAAAAGTCCTGAAATCTACTCTGTTAGATTCTTAGGCATGTTATTTTTAATTGGTTTATTATTTTTTATTTACAGTATTTATATACTACTTTTCTCACCGCTGGGAGGACTCAAAGCAGTTTACACAGAAATAGTGGCAAAACCCAATGCCTCACAAACGTACACAAATCACAATCAACACCATATAACAAATTTTAAAAACAATGGAACAATTCAACTTAAGATACAATAAAAAGTCATTTAAAACATAAAATATAAGAATTAGTAAGTTTTGGTCTGTGTCCAAATTTTCTTGAACAAGGAAAATAAGATTATTTTTCTGTGATAAGAAACTTTCTGTTTCCTTAATCTTAAATAAATGATTCTGTAATGACCACACATTGACGCTCCAAGTACTTTACACAGAATGAAAATGGAATATATTGACAGTAGAAAAATCCTGTAATTGTTGGTATCTATCTTGCCAGTGGATCAGACTAAATTGGGCCCAACCAGCTGTCCAGACTGCTGAGCACTTCCAGGATACTCTGGAGTTTCCAGCAAACTGCAGAATATCCTCTGATTTTGCCAAAACTGGGGCAAAGCAGCAGCAGTAACAATGGCAGTATCTGTAGCAGCATTACTCTATTCATAGAAAAATGGAAGGAGTCTTGAAGAGATCATTTTAATCTGAGTTCTGGGAGTTATTATCTAGCAGGGAAAAAAAGGCAGTCCCTGGGGAGCTGCCATGAAACAACACAATAATGGACCTTGCCTCAACGTCTAATTGAATAACCACCATTTGTCTGAGCTACTTCAGTATCATAATCAGATTTGATGCTACCACTGAGGTCTGTCAAGAAGTTCTGATCTTACGAGTAGCTGGGCAGGCTTATCACAGAACAAGGAAGAACTGATGTACTCATTCTTTCTTTTGAGATTAAATGTAATTGGTTTAAAAAGATAATGGTTCTTTTGTTTGATTTTTATGCATTTCTTATGAAGAGCTAACACATTTTACTATAGTCTGACAAAGTGCCGCCTTTTATCCTCGTTTCCCAGTGGATAAATACTTTGTTAATTAATAAAGTATTATACTAGCAGTTAGCGTCTGCATTTAAATATGGAAGGGCTTTATTCAGATTATGTTAATAGATTGTTCTCCCTCTTTTGGCATTAATTACAACCTTTTCTTGTGCTTTCTCAGAAGAGAACTGTTCTTGGGAATATGGGGTTTTCTTGGATTACGTTTTGTCTCATTACTCTGTTAAAAATAAAGTGTGTAAAGTATTGTTTCTCACTGAATGTGAATGCTGATGCTGAAATATTTACTGGGGGAAAATTAGCTGCCTCTTTTCACTTGTTGTTATTTGTTATTGTCACAAAAGACAATGAATCGGATCCAGACTGAAGGTCGGTAATTCTTATATTTTGCATGCGCAAAATATAAGATCCTCAGTTCAAGTACTCCCTTTCTCAGTGAACCTCAACCAATATGTAAATGTGACATATTGGGGAAAAGAGGAGATTACATTACTACACTGCTCTGCTATTTCAAATACCCCATTTTTTGTGTCAGGGGTGACACTTCTGATATGAGTGAATTGGCTGTCTGCAAGGATGTTGCCCAGGGAACGCCCTGATGTTTTACCATCCTGTGGGAGGCTTCTCTCATGTCCCCACATGAGAAGCTGGAGCTGACAGATAGAAACTCACCCAACTCCTTGGATTTGAACTGCTGACCTTTTGGTCAGTAGTCCTTCCAACGCAAGGATTTAACCCATTGCGCCACTGTACCCTACTGAAATTGATGACGCTCTTAGATTAATATGATTGGCACCCTACACTCTCTCTCATCACCACTCCACACTTTTCCTCACTCTCTTTTCATCCATTTAGCTATTTCAATCCACTTTAGCCATTGTTCATGATTATGATCTTTTCAAAATTATTTACTATAAAAACCCAAACACATTGATTAAATTATATTAAATATAAGCATGTCTAATAAAACTAGCTTCAGTAAATTACAAAGTGAAAAATATCCATCAGCAGCCCACCACAAAAACCCTCCTTCTTTTTTAAAGATTCTTAAGAAAGATTTTGAGTGATAGGAACTCTAGTCCCACTTGTCATGAAGCAGAGGGTACTTGGGGATAGCTTGGTATTGCTGCAACTTTCAACACCAAAATGATCTAAGTAGGAGAACAAGGTGCCAGAAATAATGAGGTTGTCTTAAATTTAGCTGCACCATGGCATTTCTTTTTGACACTGTAGCATTTATTTTCCCTGTACCTCTTCTTTGTGTCTTCTAGAAGTCTTAACATTCCTGCTTTGCACTCCCATGTAGCTCTCCAAGGTTTTAACCCCATCACTATTCTAGACCCTTTCCACCATGCATGACCCTAGTTGAGTGATCTCACGGCCTTGATTTTCTTTCTTTTTGTCTTTCAAATCTTACATAAAAATACTATAAAACAAAATACAAAATTAGATCTTACTCTTTTTTTTGCAAATAAGTTTTTTTTCCAAGAAAGAGGAAAAAGCTCAAACTATAAAAAAGGAGCCCCCGGTGGCGCAGTGGGTTAAAGCACTGAGCTGCTGAGCTTGTTGATCGAAAGGTCGCAGGTGCGATCCCGGGGAGCGGTGTGAGCTTCCGCTGTCAGCCCTAGCTTCTGCCAACCTAACAGTTCGAAAACATGCAAATGTGAGTAGACTCACAAATGTGAGTAGATCACAGCGGGAAGGTAACGGCGCTCCATGCAGTCATGCCGGCCACATGACCTTGGAGGTGTCTACGGACAACGCCGGCTCTTCGGCTTAGAAATGGAGATGAGCACCACACCCCAGAGTGAGACATGACTGGACTTAATGGCAGGGGACTACCTTTACCTTTACCTTATAAAAAAGGAAAAAAGAAGGGAAAGGTGGGAAACATCACATAATATAGTATGTAAGTTGCTGAGCCATGTTAGTTATATAATTCTACACATGAGTCTATTGTATTGTCAAAGACATAGAGGGAGACACAGTATCTTTATACATATTGTTTAAAATACGGAGGAAGTGAAGAAAAAGAAAAAAGTTCTAGTTATGACATCTTCTCTAACAAGAGTAACATATTATCCTTCAGAATCCACGTTGATTTCTTTTGTCTTCTTATATTGTCCCTTCTTCTTTTCTCTTCTCTTCTAACTCTGCATAATATTCCTTCTCCTTTTTTTATCCATTAACTAATTTCTATCCTTGATGGCAGTCAACTATCTACATATTTTAAAGTTAATTTATTTTGCTAGTAAATCAGTAATATACAAGTAAATATTTATTTTAATTATTTATCATTTACGTAGGATCTACTCATAATTAATCTTCTTATATAAATGTATATATCTATAGTATCACCCTTCTTAAAGTTATACGCTTTTCTACTTTAATTCAGGTCTTACTTGTGATAAAGCCTGGTGGACACTACCTGCTACGAAGGCCTACAAACTGGAATCATTACCAACAAGCTCATACCCCTTTGACAGGTAAATGAACAAGCGATGTCTCCTACCCAACTCAGAATAGGGGTAGGCTGGCTCTATATAGGTAGATGCAGCATATGCTGCTGTAATAAAAAGGCACCACTATAATGCACAGAACAATCCATTTTGTATCCAGGATGCTTCTAGACCAAAGCCAGAGCAAGTACAGTTTATGGGTTACTTCCGATCTCCAAGTCAGCTTTATGAGCCTACACCAAACCATGATTTTGATACACTTTACTTATTTGAGGTCTCATGCAATCTGTGTTGGGTTCTGGGTGTCAAAATTGACTACAGGGACCCAAAATTTGCCCTCCCCTCCTCTGATCATGGTAAGCATACTGGTAGGCCAAAGTCTAAACACAGAATGCAGTCTGGGATGAACAAAAGGGTCTTACTGTCAGTAGTCTTCCAGGATAGCAATGTAGCCATCTTTTCAGAAATCACAGAATGTCATACAATGCCCATTACTCAGCTAAATGTTATTTCACTTTGGGCAACTGTACATTTTAGTCCATATTTAACTGTGAACTACAGGTCACTGTTGTGAGTGCCACTTCTGCCCCAAAGGGGGTGGGTTTGGTTCATGCAAAGGGCTTTGAAGAGGATGGCGAAGCCAGAGTGGAGAGAGAAGCCCCACTTTTCCCCAAAGGGGGCAGCAAGGGGGGCCCGAGGCCAGCAGGCAAGAAGGAGGTATACCTTGTTGGATGGCCAAGCAAAGAAGAAGCCCCTCCAACACATAGCCAGCCCAGAAGGAGACAGGCAGAGACCACACTCACATCAAAGCTTTACACAGGATGTGGGAAGAATTCCAGTTAAAATTCCCTAAAAAATCAGTTGATTTGCAAATATTTCTGAAACTTGGGGGGAAATATGCCCTGGTTATGTTGTACCACTGAAAATAGACTTTCAAGGACATAGCTCTTGTAGTCTTTATTTTTTAAGTTGTTCATAAAAAACTTTTTTTAAAATTCCCAAAAATCAATAGATGTGTGAAACACTCTTAAATGGGGGGGGGGGGGGGGGGGTGAGGTCCAGTGGTAAATGTGTTCTACCATTGTAGCAAATTTCATCCCAATAGCTCTAAAAACTAGAGAGAAAGGAGCCCCATAACCCCCCCCCTTGTGCAATTAAATAATGAAACAGTAATGAAATGTTGTTACTTTGTTACAGTTGCAATACAAAACCCTTACGGCATTTTAGAAACACTTTACAAATGATTCACCACCCCTCACCCCAAAATTTAATTATGAATGTTGAAACAATTTTATTGATTATACAGACCTAGTGTTTACACACTCTGCTCCCAAATCCTAGCGGCAGTGGAAGTGGAGTTCCAATCATCCAGTTGAACTAAATTTTTCTGGATGGTGACACTTTTTCTGTTGTTTGATGCCATTGCAGTGGCCACGAAGCTTGAAATCTTCTGGCCATCATTGGATACATTTTCTGATTTCAGCAAAGGTACCTACTGACCTGGGGAAAAGAGGGAGAAACCTCCCTCCTTTCTCCTGTTCACAGTGACAAATGACAGAAAAGGTAAATGCTATCCCCTTTTTCTCAAGGCAAAGAAAAATGGAATAGCGGCACTGGCCCATGTGAACAGATGAACCTGTTCAAATTAAAACCAGCTCAGCTGTTCATACTATCTCCAAAGTACAGGGCTCCCCTGGATTATTTGGGAAGCTCAAGAGCATTTCCCAACTACTGTTAATGTGGGGCAAAATTGGATTAACCAGTATTACCACAAGTTAGGGACTGGAAGTTCCAGAACATCAAGTGGGCATCTATGAGCAACGTCTGGTTTAATTCGGGGTTTGTGATGCATTTTGACATGTTTAAAGTCACATGACAAAATAACCACAAGCTAAAATCACATTCACCTTACACTCTCTCCTCTTTATCTATTGTGTAAAATTCTTTCAAATTAAAGGACTGAAAATGAATTGAAAATATTTGGATTCATGGATCTTAGTTTATCATAAGAAACGACATCCACAACTCATTGGTAGAAATGTGTAATTTAAAACATCTTGAGGTAGTTAAAGGTTAGTTATATTGATGAATGCTTGACTTATAAGATCAATCAAGCCCTGATAGCAAATGTATCTTGGATTTCAAAAATATTTTTATATCTTTCACAGTTGATACACCATTAAAGTACCTACATTTCCTTTTTAAAAAAGTTTAGTTCTAGTATCTGCTATGCAAAACTCATTAACATCATAGTCTCCTTCAGTAATTACCTGAAAGTGAGCAGAGAGCATTAGGGAAAATGAAGAGCTGAATTACCACTTAATGAAAGGAAAAGGCGACAGACAAGTTAAATTGACTGTTTGTCTGCTATGCGGCAGCCACTCCCTGCTTTAAAGTAATTACATGACAGAAGCATATTTCTCACATCACTGTAGTATTTACACTCTGGGAAAAAAGCTTTTACACTTCAGAATAAAAAAATAGATATTGGAAGTTAATACTAAAGCACCGTTTTCAACTATAATCCAAAGTACCATTCAGAAGTAGAGAAAATTATTCGTGAAACAGAGATGTTGATAATAATCACTAACATGCAAGAGAGTTTAATGCACATGTAGGAAATGTGATTCTAGATGTTGTTTTGTATTTCAGTTAGGAAGGACTACTCAGATTTCATAATGCACTTTCTGGACATTTAAATTATTATTCTTTTTTTAACCTGCCTTTGACCCCCGTTTCTGTTTGGCATGCACAAATTTGCAAAACTAAATGAAGTGGGTAGACAGACAAAACTGAAAAGATTCCAAACTTTGTAGCAAACACTCTGTCCACCAGAGTGTTTTCATTTCATTATGACGCAACATGAAAAGCTCAGGTAGAATGTGTTACAATGCACTTTACATGGGGTTGCCTTTGAAGGCTGTTCGGAAGCTCCAACTAATCCAATTGATGGCAGCCAGGTTACTCAATCTCGGCCTCACCATCCTCATAAATGCGACTGGTGGGGACGAGAAACAGGGCCTACTCAGTGGTATCCCCTCACCTGTGAAACTCTCTTCCTAGTGACATCAGTTTGGTCCCCTCCTTCCTGTCCTTTAGAAAGAAACTCAAAACCTGTTTATGGGACTGAGCGTTTGAACAGTAGAGGCAGCAATTAAGAATGAGAACCAATTTGTATGAATGACAATGGACTGATGCAGACTATGATTTTAAACCTATGTGATTTGAAATAAATGTTTTAGTAATTTAATACCTAATGAATTGTTTTAATTGCTATTATTATTTATTACTGTTGTTGGTATTGAATGAATGCCTGTTGTGAAGCCATCCTGAGTCTCCTTCTGGGGGTGAGAAGGATGAGATACAGATAATAAATAAATAAATTACAAATAATTAATTGACTATAATTACATGCATGGAGCCCCCAGTGGCACAGTGTATAAAGGCACTGAGCTACTAAACTTGTCGACTGAAAGGTTGCAGGTTCAAATCCAGGGAGCTGCATGAGCTCCCACTGTAAGCCCCAGCTTCTGCTACCCTAGCAGTTTGAAAACATGCAAATGTCAGTAGATCAATAGGTAGGTACTGCTCCGGGGGGAAAGTAACAGTGCTCCATGCAGTCATGCTGGTCATGACCTTGGAGATGTCTACGGACAACACTGACTCTTCGGCTTAGAAATGGAGATGAGCATCAACCCCCAGAGTCAGACAAAACTGGATTTAATGTCAGGGGAAAACCTTAACCTTAACCTTTAATTACATGTGGAATGTTACATGAGCAGGATAACAAGTGAAAAGCAGTTCTGAATTTTAACAATAATGTCCATATGTTTCCTCTTGTATATACAGTGGATCCTTGATATCCTTTGAGGCTTGGTTCCCACTCCCATTGGATACTAAAACCCATGGATGCTCAAGCTTTTTATACACAATGGCACTGTAAAACAGTATCCCTTATATAAAATGGCAAAATCAAGGTTTGCTTTGCAGAATATTTCAAAAAACATTTCCAAGCTCTGGAAGGTTGAATCTTTGGATGCAGAATCCATGGCGACAGAGAAGTGACTATAAGAATTAACAATTGCACGGTTGTACTTTAACTTGTTCTCTTTTGCCTCGGGAATATTTTTTGTCCATTTGGGAGCAGTTTTTGCATTGTAAGGATATTCTCTAAAACAATTTAAAAATGAGATATTTTTATTGCATCACTAATAAAGGACACCACATGTTACTAATAAATAATGCAATAGGCTACTAATGCCAATATAAATTCTTCTTAAAACAAATCCTAATGAGTTGCAAGTAGCAAGTAATAAGCTATTGGGCTGAATTTCTTCTTTAAAGTAATTAGGATAGACTGGAAGCCAGTTGTACCATGGGTTTATCTACAGCAGTGGTTCTCAACCTGGGGTCCCTAGAACTTTTTGGCCTTCAGCTCCCAGAAATCCTAATAGCTGGTAAACTGGATGGGATTTCTGGGAGTTGTAGGCCAAAAACATCTGGGGACCCCTGGTTAAGAACCACTGATCTACAGTCAATGTACGGAAGATTTTTATTCCCATTGCAAATTTCTTAACAAAAAGGTTTATACTAATTTTGTATTTGCTCTTATGGCAAACCTGCTCTTTCAGATGGCATTATACTGTAATTGCAGCAAAACCATAAGCTTGAATTGCAATAGGGAAACACCTTGCTGAACTTATACTGATTTTATGATTCACAGTTACCATTCAAATAGTCACTGCTTTTTCTTACTTGTCTTAATTTTGGGCATGCCACCAGCCTAATATAAACACATACAGAAAGAAGTGGATTTTATTTATAAGAGCATAAGGTTTGGAAACCTACTGAAACTGAAGTGCAGAAGTAATTTTTTACCCTTTGGGCTGAAGGCATTTTGAATTATAATTGGTAAGAGTGGAATAATAGGGCATACTCTTATACTCTTATAATCAAGAAAGACACTGACAAATGCAGTTGAATCATAGAAATATTTGAAAACATCCAAATATTAGCTGGCACACACTAGATTTCCTCCCTCTGGAATGATAAGATAGAGTGGCTCTTCGTATCCACAGAAGTTTGGATCCAAGACTGCCACCACCCAACCTGGTCATAAAAATCCACGGATGCTCCATTAGATATACAGTACAATATACAATTTACTATATGCAATGGCATAGTAAACTGTGTCTTTTATATAAAACGACAATATCATAGTTTGCTTTTTGGGTTTCTTTGAGGATGGGAAGGGAATTAGTGAATACAGAATTAGCGGATAAAGAAACTGTTCTTTACTTCACAGAAGAATTTCATTTCAGATTTTTCTAGCAATGTTTTTAAGAAACATATTTGTTTTCCAACCATTCTTGGCCATTGATTTATGGGTTGGCTGGATATAACAAAATCTCTCCTTCCCCATATAAAAAGGCATCACCACCATAACTATAAAAGCAATTAAAAATCTTACAAGAAGTGTGATGTTTTTCACTGTTAAGTTACAGGTGGTTACTACAAAAAATAGACTTAATTGTAACTAACTTGCATCAACTCTGGTACAAGTCATATCAGCTCTGGTAGGATGCATTCACATTGCTTACTCAGGCTCCTTCTACACTGCCCCGTACCCCAGTTTTTGATCCCAGGTTATATGCTTATTCCAGATTATATGGCAGTGGAGACTCATAATCCAGTTCAAAGAAGTTAACTTGGCATCAGATCCCAGGATATAGAACGGTGTAGATACAGCCTGAGAGGCATTATACAATAACCTATGGGCCCATCCAGACAGACCCAAAACACAGGACTTGCCTGGGTTTTTACTGGGAATGTCCAATGTCACGGGAAAAATGAATTAATTCGGAATAACCTCGGTTATTCCAAATTAATTAAATACCCCATTAGATACAGGCCTTTCTGAAATGTCTGGGTCTAATGGGGCATTGGGCCTGTGGGGATTTACTTTTGAGTAGCCCCAGGACTACTCGGGGTGAGTCCCTATTTGTGATCCTGAACCTTTTGGACTCCTGGAGCCTAAAAGTCCATGATGGTACCCACCACCTCCTCCCAGACCCCCATTTCCCCCTAAAAGTAAATAAAACTTACCTGGCTGCCATTGTAATCTTCCTTTCACACTCCTGATGCAAGGAAATGACCCACCGGGAGACCGGGGGGGGGGGGGCTTGACCCCCCCATCTCCTGATGTGTCATTTCCTCATGCCAGTAAGGTGTGAGAAGAACCATAATGATGGCTGAGTACATTTTATTTACTTTTTAGGGATTCAGGATGGCATGGAGCCACTTCCCTGGAAAAGCCCAGGTTTTGGAGAGTTTATGGGGACAGAGAAGTTCCCAAAAAGATGAAGTTTGAGAAATAGGTACTTTACTGATTTCTCCTTGTAATTTGAGGATACTTACGAAAGAAAGGGAGGGAATAATACTATGTTTCACATTTACAATATTAACTAATTATGCAACCTTAATGTCACCTGGGGAAATGTCCAGAGGAAATTTTGAGATACACCATAGCTTAAGCCCACAAACACAAGCATACTAACTCTGAACATCACAGGGAATCAGGAATTCATTTATGACACAGTTCAGTCACCATCATGGGACAGCTGGGAGGCGAATGGATGAATAGATTAATTCCATAAACCAGAGCAAGCCTGACCACCTGCTTACCAATTGGTGGCCAGATTCTTCTTGCATTATTTTTATGAATGTAAAAATAGAGCCAGATTAAAAGATGTGATGATCCAAAGCTAATTTATATTTTGAGCAAGCAGAAACTATGGAATCTAATCCAGTACCAAGAGGATACTGAGCTTGGCCTATCCATAATTGTGAACTGCATTTTGCCTACACAAAGGATAGACAGAGGGCATCTGCCATACATACTTAAAAGATGTCATGCTACTACTTTCTTTTTTCAGAACAAATTTTCTCTGAGAAAGAGGGAAAAACCAACAGGAAAACACAAGAAGGCTTCCACATGTAGATATCATCATCTAGAACTCTGTAAACTTCGGCTCACTCATTCATGAGTCACAAAAAAAGGGCAATCTAACAGCTTCTATATATAACTAGCTGTGCCCTGCCACGCGTTGCTGTGGCCTATAGTAAAACTTATCAAAGTTGAGGTAGATATCTGGACTATTATGAAAGAGAGGTCCCTACCTATTCCTTCCCCCTTTTCCTCCCCCTTTCTCTCCTTTCTTCCTTCTCTCCCTCTTTCTTTCTTTCCTTCTTTCACTACTTGGTTTCATCCTTCTCTCTTTCCTTCATTCCCTCCCCCTTTCTTCCTTTGCCTTTCTTCCCTCCCTGTTTGCTTCCTTCTTTCACTTTTTTATTTCCTTTTATTTCACCACCATCATAACAATAACAATAATGCAATGCATTGCCTCCGGGACCTGACACCTCTCCCATTCCCCCTAAAAGGGTCTCATAGGAACAATAGCATAATAATAATAATAATAATAATAATAATAATAATAATAATAGAAATAACAACCTTTACCCGCCACGTGTTGCTGTGGCCAATCTTCCCTCTTTCTCTCCTTCTTTCCCTCCCTCCCTCCTTCCTTCCTTCCTTCCTTCCCATCTTTCCTACTCCTCTTCTTTCTCTATCTCTTTCCTTCCTTCCCCCTTTTTCTTTCTCTTCTGCTGTCTCTCTTTTCTTTACTTCCATCTTTCCTTTTCTTTCCTTTTCTTCTTCCTCTAACTTTCCTTCCTTCCCCCTTTTTCTTTACCTCCCTTTCTCTTTCTTCCTTCTTTCCTTCCTTCCTGTCTTTCCTAGATTTTGACAGGGCGGGAAGGGGCGGGGTTTGGAGGTGGCGTGAAGTAAAAGGAGGTAAGATTGGGGCAGGGGAGTGATGGAGCGTGGGGTTGCGTGTGTGTGTGCGGCAGCGGGGGGAGTGATGGAGCGTGGGGTTGCATGTGTGTGTGCAGTGGCGGGGGGAGTGGGGTTGTGTGTGTGTGCGGCGGTGGGAGGAGTGATGGAGCGTGGGGTTGCGTGTGTGTGTGTGGCGGCGGGGGGGAGTGGGGTTGCGTGTGTGTATGCGGCGGCGGAGGGAGTGATGGAGCGTGGGGTTGCGTGTGTGTGTGCAGCAGGAGGTGTGTGCGTGCGGGAAGCGGCGCGGCGGGGCTTGGAGTGGGCATGGTTTCCACAGAGGGGACGTTGGCCGGAAGGCCATGTGCGCGCGCCAGGGAACTTGTGGCTGGGCGCCAATGCGCATGCTCAGTTGTTTTGCCGTTTTGTGAGTGTGTTGTTGTGTTGTTTTTCATTTTGAGTAGATATGTTTGTACCTTGTGGGTTGTGTTATGGGTATGGGAATTTTGGTTAAGTTTCGTTGGTTTTTTTTTTGAGTTTTGTTCTTTTGCCATTTTGTGAGTGTTGCTGTGTTGTTTTTCATTTTGAGTAGATATGTTTGTACCTTGTGGGTTGTGTTATGGGCACGGGGATTTTGGTTAAGTTTCGTTGGGGGATTTTTGAGTTTTGTTGTTTTGCCATTTTGTGAGTGTGTTGTTGTGTTGTTTTTCATTTTGAGTAGATATGTTTGTACCTTGTGGGTTGTGTTATGGGCACGGGGATTTTGGTTAAGTTTTGTTGGGGGATTTTTGAGTTTTGTTGTTTTGCCGTTTTGTGAGTGTGTTGTTGTGTTGTTTTTCATTTTGAGTAGATATGTTTGTACCTTGTGGGTTGTGTTATGGGCACGGGGATTTTGGTTAAGTTTCGTTGGGGGATTTTTGAGTTTTGTTGTTTTGCCGTTTTGTGAGTGTGTTGTTGTGTTGTTTTTCATTTTGAGTAGATATGTTTGTACCTTGTGGGTTGTGTTATGGGCATGGGAATTTTAGTTAAGTTTCGTTGGGGGATTTTTGAGTTTTGTTGTTTTGCCGTTTTGTGAGTGTGTTGTTGTGTTGTTTTTCATTTTGAGTAGGTATGTTTGTACCTTGTGGGTTGTGTTATGGGCACAGGGATTTTGGTTAAGTTTCGTTGGGGGATTTTTGAGTTTTGTTGTTTTGCCGTTTTGTGAGTGTGTTGTTGTGTTGTTTTTCATTTTGAGTAGATATGTTTGTACCTTGTGGGTTGTGTTATGGGCATGGGAATTTTGGTTAAGTTTCGTTGGGGGGTTTTTGAGTTTTGTTTCCTCGTTGGATGCCCCTAACAAATTTATATATATAGATGTTTTAGGTTAGGAATATGTTAGGTGCAATACCCCACAAAGCACACTAGGTGATACTATTGCTACATGGACATCTCATATCCCACTTGTTTAAAAGCTGCAGGAAATACTGTTTTCAATCCTTTCCTCTTCATTTTATTCACAAAATCAGCATGACAGGTCGAACAGTGCTAGAAATCTATGTTCTGAGCTGGAAGAGAAATACATGGTGGTTTTATAATTGCATGTCTGAAGCACTTGGTGTCTGGGAATATCATAAATCTTTCTCATACTATCATCATTGAACCACCCTCACTCACCTCCACCCATTTTTTTTCAAACTCCATAACAAAAGATGTAAAGTGAAAAAGAGTTGTAATTCACAACCCCTGTTGATTTAAATTTCTATTGGGCTTGTCAGATGTCATCTGTTAACAACTTCCCTTTCATCCTTGCAGTACTTCTGTTGTATTATTTGATATTGTGGTGCTATTGCAAACCACATCAGTACTTAGTA
The DNA here is from genome assembly GCF_037176765.1 of Anolis sagrei. NCBI lineage: Eukaryota > Metazoa > Chordata > Lepidosauria > Squamata > Anolidae > Anolis > Anolis sagrei. Next base: position 87,628,072 of record NC_090026.1, on the reverse strand, counting down.
TCATGTTTTATGATATACCCATCCTACAAAAAACAAATAAGTATCATAGGGGTTGGCAACTTGATGTACCAGGGATAAATCTGGATTATAGAAAGCTGCTGCTTATCTGTTACCATCCTATGGGTTAAAAAAGTAGTGAAACAGAACTTGCTACAACAGGTGACTTTTTCTCCTGTCTGTGGCAGATGCAAGTATTTTAGGTAATTTTTTGGCAGCTGCATGAAATTGCTGGACAGGGCCAAAGCCAAACCTGGGGAGAGTCAAAGAAAGGAATAGCATTTCCCACCCGTTAGTTTTGCTTTCTTTTCCTTCTCATTATTTCTGGCACCATTACCCCATTTTCCCTGCCTTGATCTCTATCAACCCATAATTCCTTTTTTCTTTAGAACAGTGTTTCTTAATCTGGGGTGTCGGGACTCTGGGGGAGGGTTGCAAGGGGGTTTCAGAAGGGTTACCATAGACCATCAGAAAACATATTTCTGATGGTCTTAGGAACCCCTTTGACAGAGAAGGCTCAAGATCTCTCTACCTGTCCTTCTCTTCCTTTTTGGAAACAGATGGTGAATCCTCCCACCAAAAGCCCTCCTCCACTGTGAGTGGCCGGCCTCTCAGCCAAGGGGAGGGCTGTTTCTGAGACTCCAAACAGGGAGGGAAGAGCAGGTGTACTCAGTGCATGGCAGTGTGGTGCACATGTGCAGGCAAGGGAGATTGTGCAAGGTTGAAGGGAGGCTCACACCAATGAGTCCCTTCAAGGCATGGGGGTTCTGTTTGGGAAGTTTGGCCCAATCCTATCATTGGTGGATGCTCTTTGATTATAAGTGAACTATAAATCCCAGTAACTACAACTTCCAAATGTCAAGCTCTATTTCCCCAAACTCCACCAGCGTTCACATTTGGGCATACTGAGTATTCATGCCAAGTTTGGTCGAGATCTATATTTTGTGGCTGGGGGTCACCACAACTTGAACTGTATTAAGGGGCTGTGGTATTAGGAAGGTTGATAAACAGTGCTTTAGAAGGATGCTGTGAGTTTAGACATATCAAATTAGCAAGCACATAAACCCTCTTTGGGTACCACTACCTTCAACAACAGGGACATACAATATGCAGTTAGACCATTTAAGGGAGGAGGTTGAGTCATAAAGTATGCATAGTTGGTTCTATCTCCAGTGAAAAGTAATCAGCAACCCTTCCGCTTCAATGAGAACCTGATTCAAGGATTTAGACAGATAGTTTGCAGGTATGAAGCTGTAATCATTCCAAAGGTAGAGGTAAGTCATTAGGCAATTGTCTGATGTACTAGCCTAACATCTTCTGGTTCCTTCTCAGAACGACTTTCAGGAAAGCTATCGCCACTAATCCTATTGATCCACCAGAGTGGCCTGATGGCCATACATGCTCTTGACTTGTGTTCTAGTCAAGAATGTGTATTGCCATCAGGTCACTCTAGTGGATCAATAGGAATAGTGGGCAAGATCCTTCTTCCATAACTGTGAATGCCAATATAAAAGAGAGCTTGGAAAATGAGAGCTTTATTTTTTTATGTCTAAAAATAAAGAGACCCTATTTTTTTAAAAAAAGGTTTTTAATATAAGTAGAGTATAACATTTCACATTCACATTACTTGGGGTGGGGGGGAGGAAAAGACAAAAAAACATTACTCATACCATTCTGGTATCTCCATATTCTTAGCCTTTCCATTTCTAAACTTGTCTACTACTTATATCTATCTGTTTTTCCCCCTTCCTCCTCTCTCCCCCATTTCAGCCTCTTTTCTCTGGGGACAGCTTTACCTCTCTTTTAAATATTATTTTATTTATTTGTTCATGGATATAGTCTGATTCAGTTCCTTGTATTTTCTTTTTCCCTAAATAATGATAATCTCAATGTTGGAATAGGTCTCAAGTCCCTGTTCAGCCATATAAACCTTAAACAATGCATTCTCACAGTCTTAAATGGACAGAAAGCCAAGCTTCTGCTGAATAAATCTTGTCAAGGTATAACAACAACAACAACAACAACAACAACAACAACAACTTTATTTTTATACCCCGTCTCCATCTCCCCAAAGGGACTTGGAATGGCTTACAAAGGGATGAGCCCAAAGACCACAGAATTAAAACATAACACAATAAAATAAAATCAAAACAAAACTACATAAGAACATATCACAATAAAGCATTATATCACAAAAACAGTACCATGCAGTGCACTAAAAATGCTGAGTTCAGAGGGCTCAGAGTTTGTGCAAAAATTCCTAAATAGAGCTAAAGGGAAGTATAAAATTTGGGAAGGAAGGCAGGGAGGATAATGTCCTTGGGCCTTAAAATGTCAGAATTATAGAGCAGAGGGCCAGGCTAAAGTGCCAAGACATAGGTAACATTGGGCCAATTCTTTGGAACTGCCTAATCAAAGGCACATCAGAACATCCATGTTTTTAGTTTCTTGTGGAAAATGGACAAGGTAGGTGCCAGTCTGATCTCCCTAGGTATAGAGTTCCAGAGCCAGGGGGCCACCACCGAGAAAGCCCTCTTTCTCCTTTGTCCCTGTCAACTGCACTTGAGACAGAGGTAGAAGCGAGAGAAATGCCTCTCCAGATGATCTAAGGGCTCATGCTGGTTCATAGGGGAAGATGCAATTGTTTATAAAATATTATTTTTAAAAACTTTGAAAATTCTCCAAAAATCTGTGCATGTGTGAAATGTTCTGAAACCTGATGGGCTAACAATGACAAATGTGTTCTATAATCATAGCAAGTTTCATGCCAATAGCTCTAACAATGAGGGAGAAAGGCATCTCTGAAGTTTCCCCATTGGCACAATTAATTATTTGATGAAAGCAACAAAAGAGTAGTTACATCGTTATAGTTACAATACAGACCCCATCCAATTTTGGAGCCACTTTAGAAGCAATTTTTCCCTCACCCCCAATTTTGTAATGTGCATCGAAACATTTTTTTTCATTGATAGCAGAAGTCTAATAATTATAGTGCTTTATTTATTTGTCGTGTCAGAGCAACCAGTCCATTATATTACATTTCTAACAGAACAAAGCAAACAAACAGACAAAATACAAAACTTGTGAGTTTGGTAGGTGGTTAAATGTCCTTTGACCAGTATCTGGCCACTTGGAGTGCTTCCGGTGTTGCTGCAAGAAGGTCCTCCATTGTGCATGTGGCAGGGCTCAGGTTGCATTGCAGCAGGTGTTCAGTGGTTTGCTCTTCTCCACACTCGCATGTTGAGGATTCCACTTTGTAGCCCCATTTCTGAAGGTTGGCTCTGCATCTCGTGGTGCCAGAGCGCAGTCTGTTCAGTGCCTTCCAGGTCGCCCAGTCCTCTGTGTGCCCAGGAGGGAGTCTCTCATTTGGTATTAGCCATTGGCTGAGGTTCTGGGTTTGAGCCTGCCACTTTTGGACCCTCGCTTCCTGAGGTGTTCCAGTGAGTGTCTCTGTAGATCTTAGAAAACTATTTCTAGATTTAAGTCGTTGACGTGCTGATAGAACCATGCTGATAGAACCATGCTGATAGAACATGCTGATAGAACCATGGGAGGTAAAGTGGGATTATAATACTTTCATGCATTACTAACATCACTCTATTGTCAGGTACTCTTTTAAAAAATCAAAATCTTCTGAATTAAATCATGCAATAAGTAAATTTGAATTGAGGACCAAGAATGTATGTGTTCAGTGTTTATCTGTTTATCATGAATCTGGATTGATGTAGCTTTGAAAGCACCACTGTTTTATTTCTTTGATCCATTCTTTGTTTGGATCTATTCATTTAAAATATTCTAGCACTTACATAAATGGACACTAAAAGGTGCAATGAAAAGGCCGCTCCTGAGCATTTGTTTTGATGTTTCAAATCAAGAATTTAAGAAAGTTTACTCAATTAGGAAGATCTTGCCCATGTCCTTCCCAGGGGCCCTTACTAGGCTATTATAGCACAGTGGTGCCATTTTAATGGTCATGGTTGCATCCTATGGAGTTCTGGCATTTGTAGTTCGGTGAGCTTGGGATTTTCTGCTGGTGATAACTGATAACTCAGGGGAGTGTGCAATGCAGCTTTCTAGTGCATGATTCCAATTAAACCATCAAATCACAAATGCCAAGGTTCTGAAGAATCAAACTATAGCAATTAAAGTACTACAAAACTGCTATATCATAGCAGTACAGTTATACCCTGGTGGGACAGCTAGAATCAGAAGCTATAGTTGTGGAAGGTGTTCAGTGTGACTTGATCTCTTCTTATTAAGGTTGGAAGCACAAGTGCAGGAAACTGTTGAATCCACCATTTGTATGCTCTCTTGTGTGATATTTTAAGCTGAAGAATGAGTTATAAAATTCTAAGTAAAAAGCTGAGGGGCCTTTCAAAAGGAGGAGTTCTACATGTGAACATTAATATATGTTGTTCCAGTAATCTCAACAATAAGAATGTGTGCAGTATAATTTTCTGTTTACACAAAATTTCATTTTGGAGGTTTATATCTTAGTCAAAATATCAGTACATTGGAACCTCTCCTTAAGAGCACCCTACCTTTTGAGTTAAAGATATCACTTGGCCCGGATTTCACTTTGACATAAGAGAAGCATTTTGAATTAAGAGCTAGGGCCAGGGGGAGTGCTAAAATGAGAGGACAGAGCATTAGGGCTTCAAGGGAGCAACTTCTATGCCTTGTGCTCTTGTCTATATTGGGAGATTGCAGTCTGCTTTGATTTTGTCTGCTTTGAGGAACTTTGGGTTAGTTGATTTTGTGTGGTTTTATTCGTGGTATGTTTGGCATCATGAAGAGGGAGAGGGAGAGGGAGAGCAAGACAAGGAGGAAGGCTCAAATGAATACATATGAGGAAAAATATGCTTCTGCCTCTTCGCTTAGTACATTGTGCTTCCTTGCCGCAACTTTGTGCTTCTACCATTTTATAGCTGATCTTTCTTTTTTATTGTTCCATGTGAATGTGCATTTATACATTATTTGTTATTTATAAAGTACAATTTCTTATTTCGAAACACATAACAAAATTGGGGGGGGGGGAGTGGAATGGTTTAATAACATTTCATTGCATTTCAATGGGAAGATTCAATTTGAAATAAGAGAGTTTTGAGTTAAGAGCTCATCACAGAATGAATTAATCTCTTAAGTCAAGGTATCAATGTATTTGTACTGTCTCCAGTTGAAGGAACTCATATACCAAAAGACTTCAGGGGAAATTGCATTATGAGGATTGTCCTTGTGAACTAGATTCATTCCAGATTGTTCATTAGGTGATCTGGGAAGAACAGAGTTTGGCAAGGAAAGTAATTAGTGGCCTCTCAAATTAGGTTTGTGTAGTGTTAAAGGCATGACTCAAGCCAATAAAGAAAGGAAATTCGAAGATAAGTTTGTTATTATGTTACATTTATGCTGCCAAAGGCCTGAGTGAAATAAGAATAGGGAATTGCCTGTATGAGAAAACATGATTAAAGCAACTATGAGCTGGGAAATTCTCCTGTGCAAACTCTATAAAATTAATGGGAACAGTAGATGAGCCTCAGCATGCTATCCTATGTACCCCATGCACTTTCTTTTGGCAGAAAGACAGAGTTTACAATGGTGGCCACACTGGCTGGTAATTTGTTAGAGATGATGTCCCATTCCCACCTCGCCTCCTATTATTTAGTGCAACGGCTTTATGTGTTTTATAATAATGCATAGAAACTTGAACAGGAGCACCAATATAAGACTGCTTCTAAGCAACTACCTGTTGGATTAGGCAATAGCATATGACTTCTGAAAATAATGTGAATTCTCAATGTAGCAGCTAGTAGAAATAGCTTTTAAGATTTAAGGATAAATATAGTAGCAAAAGATTCCCACCCCTCCCCACTCTAATTGATCATATCTTTCTAGCCAGGAGTAAAATAGCAAAGTTCTTTCTCTTTCTGTCACTTAAGACTGCTTTCAGATTTGGAAGAGTATTTCAGCATGAAGCCATGCTTACAACATTGAAAGGTTCTTATAAATCTATCATAGAAAAAAAAATAGAGAAAGCATAAAACTGTAGGTGGCCAAACCAGTCCAACTATTTTATTCCCATATTGATTTGTGAATGTTGTAACACTGGGTACAATGAAGAAACCAGATGAGCTAAAAGTTTTGGATGTTATGGAAATCACTGGATTGCCAGCTGTATATTATTATTATTATTATTATTATTATTATTATTATTTGTTGTTGTTGTTGTTGTTGTTGTTGTTGTTGTTGTTGTTGCCCAGTCAGGGAAAAGGAAAAATTATGTTCTGCCTCAGATGCCAAAATAACTTGACTATCTGACTATGTGGTTTTACTGGTCTTGTAAACATTTTTGTTCCACAAAGAGGTACCAAAATGCATCTTATCTTACACATTTATTATGGCTTCATCATATTCTCATTGATGCCAAGGTGCTGCAATTCATCACAGAACAATTTATTTGTAAAAATTGGATACTGAGATTGACATGGGTATATCTCTCTCTGGGCTTTCTGCATTTCAGTTCCTGCTAATCTCACTGTTTACTGTCTCCATATGATAATGTGCCATGTTTCTAATGAAGTGGGCTGCATTCCATAAAAAGCTTATCCTGTAATGTCTTTACAACATATAGGGGACCGGCCCCATCCTCTGACCATTCTGCAAAGCATGGATATAGGTCCAAGGAGGAGATTTCAAGGCATACCATATTTTTCATTATCACTCAATAAAGTGACTCAAACTTATTGAAATTGTAAATCCCATGACAATATTTTATTATTCATCTTTAAAATAATTTAAACATCTAGTGAGTTAGAACCGTAGGCATATTTATCAGAATTAAGGCTAAGCAGCTGTAATTCTGCTATGTTTAAGATACTTTTGTGTCCCTTTACTAAGCAGACTTTAGAGCAGTGGTTCTCAACCTTCTGAATGCTGCAACCCCTTAATACAGTTCCTCATGTTGTGGTGACCCCCAACCATAAAATTATTTTCGTTGCCACTTCGTAACTATAACTATAATGTAAAGATTCGATATGCAGAATGCATTTTCATTCACTGGACCAAATTTGGCACAAATACCCCATATGCCCAAATTTGAATGCTGGTGGGGTTGGGGAGGGATTGATTTTGTCATTTGGGAGTTGTAGTTGCTGGCATTTCTAGTTCACCTACAATCTAAGAGCATTCTGAACTCCGCCAACAATAAAATTGAACCAATCTTGACACACAGAACTCCCATGACCAACAAAAAATACTGGAAGGGTCTGGTGGGCATTGACCTTGAGTTTTGGAGTTATAGTTCACCTACATCCAGAGAGTACTGTGGACAATGATGGAGCTGGACCAAACTTGACACGGATGCTCAATATGCCCAAATGTGAACACAGGTGGACTTTGGGTAAAACATATCTTGATATTTGGGAGTTGCCGTTGCTGGGATTTATAGTTCATCTACAGTCAAAGAACATTCTGAACCCCAGGTTGAGAAGCACTGCTGTTGTGCATCGCAAAAGCTAAGTCTTAGTTCAGATAAACCTAGTTCTCTCCAGGTTGGGAAAAATAAAAGTTGATTTAGGCTCAAATCCCATACACATATAGCTGGAAATGAATTCTGTCTAACTCAGTGGTACCTATTTCTGAGTAACCATGTGTAAGATTCCACTGTAAATGAACTAAAGAAGAAAGGAGATATAATGTATTTTATGATCCTTGTCTTAATGAACTGGGTTGTCTTCTTGGAAAGCAGATAAGGCATAATGCCTGGTAGGTAAAGTTATATTTTGTTTCATAGTTTAAAAGCTATCATTGGTTGGTGTGGGCAGAAAGAGACTTCTATAGTTCCAAGGGCAAGAGGAGACTAACAACTCTGATGTCAATGTGGTAGTTAATCTACTAAAGTAGCTAGCTATTCAAGATTCTGAACCTATCTGGGAATAAAGTTCAGCATCATGAACAGGTGCTTTAAAGTCCAGAGTAAAACCTAGAGTGGTTGACCATGGTTGCTTGAGCCTCCTGTGTTACAGCCAAAACCTTACTCCAATAAAGTCACTTGCCAAAATCATCATCTTCATCCATATCTCATCTATTCTCCCAAATTGGGACTCAAGTTAGCTTATAATATAAGTTTAATACAGTTTAAACATATAAAAAGTCATATTAATATAGACTTAAACTATTTATGATATTCACAACACCCTGCATCCTATAAGCAAGAGGACTTAGACTGACCCTGATTACATTTGCCATTACATACAACTGGTTTTCTACATGGATTATTATGAAATTTTGAGTAGCCACCAGATGGTGCTTGATTATCTAAAACCACAATTCATTCAAAAATTGTAAAGAATTATGTATTTAACTGTGTTCTGGGGCTGTTCCTATTATATGGAGAGTAAATTTATCTTAAAAAATAGGATAGCATTTAATTTTCTTTCATCAAACATGTAGTTAGCTAACATATTTGTCTTTAATGCTGTGGACATCTGTGGCAATTTTTTTAAAGATGAGATCATCAGCACATTTTGTTGAGTACTCTCAGGTTATTTCTTACTTATGGCAACAATAAACGCAATTTGCATAGAGAAAACATAATCAGTGGTTACCACATCAAACTATTTTTGTGAATATTGGACTTTATGAAAGATTAAAATTCTAGTCCTCCACCATGAAAATTTATTAGCTACAATACTGTTGATGTTTTGCAAATTCTTGAACCAGTCACTCTCTCAGCCTGACATACCACCAGATTACTGTGAGGTCAAAAAGGTATGGAGAATAACCATGAATGCTAATTTCAGAACGTGAATGTAGATAATACATAAATACCTATATCACAAGTAGCATTAATAGAAGACAAGTTATCTGTTCCCCTTATAGAAAATTCAAAGGTACAAGAAATGATGGCATCTATGAAATAAAGAATCCATATTCCTCTTCTCCTTTAAAAAGTCAATTATCTATCTGTAATGGTCTGCAATAAATAATAATAAACCTAGGAAATCATTTGTGTGGCTTACTAAAAAGAAAGTGGTGTAAAAATAACATAACACTATTATAGTACTACTGGGATTTCTTAGGTTTAATATCATAATGTTTTACATCTAATGAATACTAAAAGTGAAGGCCTTAGCCAGAGAAACATTGGCACAGAAAGCTGTTGCTCATAAAGGGAGGAAAAATCTAGTTTTTCATAGGTTGTCAAGCAGGCATTTTATCAAGGAATGTTCCACAGGATAATTATATGGACTCCCTGAATAAAGTCTATCTGCTCCTCTACTTTCTACTTGATTTCTTTTACACTCCTTGAAAATTGCTTGTTACCTGAAGGTATGACAAGAAACACCTGCTGAAATTCCCTATTCTACACAATCATTAAATGTATGAAGCTGTCTCCCATTTTCACTCTGTTAGCCCTAGAATCATGTTATTCTGACACTGCAAAAAATAAAAAAAACAAAAAAAAACCACCAGAATTTGAATCCCCACTGTGAAATAAAGAGACCAGACACAGAGATATGGAGAAATAATGGGCCATTTATTGATCTATTTAAAACTGGTAATTGAACTAAGAAACTAGTTGGGGGGACGGACACTTTTTTTGTCATGTCAGGAGCAACTTGAGAAACTGCAAGTCACTTCTGGTGTGAGAGAATTAGCAGTTTGTAAGGACATTGCCCAGAGGATACTCGATTGTTCTGATGTTTTACCATCCTTGTAGGAGGCTCCTCTCATGTCCCCACATGAGGATCTGGAGCTGATAGAGGTAGCTCATCCACACTCTCCCCGGATTCGAACCTGCGATCTGTCAGTCTTCAGTCCTGCCGGCACAGGTGTTTAACCCACTGTGCCACCGGGGGCTCCTGCGACATGGGCAATGGTGTGAGGCTAGGTATCATTCTCTGACTATCTGCCAAGCCAACCTCTGAGCGAAGTACCTGACCTTGGGGGCATTCCACAGTGATGGTTTGCTATCCTGGACAGTCATTGCTGAAAGGTCGTCCCTGGGGACCTCCCTCCCAAGCCACAGAACCCAATGGGAGAGAGATACCCCCCCCCCCAGGTAAGCCTCAAAAAAGATATTTTGGGGAACCCTATAGAGGTTGACCCAAAACCCAAAAGGGAGGGATTCCAAGGTGTACAGTGATCCTTGTTCTCCCCCACCCCCACCCCCCACTTCTTGCCACCAATATACTCAGGCATCTACCTAGTGTCTTTTACCCATCAAAACCTCTAATGCACTGCAAAAATAACAGAATTAAACACTGTTAATGGGAAACAATTTAACATAATGATATTGTTGACGTACTTGAGATAGAGAACTGGATGTTAAATACTTTAATCAATGTTACTTTTACTAATTAAAAGTGGATACAGGTAAACTATATCTTCTATGTTTGAAGATATTATTCTGAGGCAAGTGAGGAATGTTACTGCTAGTTAGTTTGTTTCCTGCCTTAATTGCTAGGGTTTCTGTATGCAAGCAGAGCAGAGTTCATTCCTCACCAAGTCTTGCTAATCTTGCTGTGGGAGGAAGACACTGACAAATCAGAAGGACAAATATGGAGATAAATAGTTACATCTATATCTGGAACTACATTTATGCATGTTACATCTGTTTAAAGTAGTCTGCTAAACATATTCAAGCTCTTTGCCACTATTTAAAATTACAGGGGAAACCCTGACTACACTGAGTAATATTTTTGCCCTGAAAGTGATTCCATATGCTTGCTTTTCCATCTGATTATACTGCAATTATAGAGCAATTTTTGCTCAAATAATTAAAGCTAAATCTGTGATGAAATACTGCTACTGTGTGGATTTTTAAAAGATCACCTTAAGATAGTCATGCATAATTTCATCATCCTAGCTTTCAGAATTCTAAATTATAAAGCACATGCATATAATTTCAAATTGCAGCCTACTACACTGCCACAATCTAAACCCAGCAGTCACTTGTTTACATTCACCAAGTGATAGGCAAGTTTTGCTACTGATGAAACATTGTTCACATTGTAAAACTCAAAGCACCTGCACTGCTAACATCTGTTCTAGCTGGTACTAATAACTGGATTTAATCCAAAGAGTTCTTGCACATGAAGAAGCTCCAGTGTATACAAACGTTCTTGGATATACCATGTATGTTTGCTTTCAAGTTGCCTTTTCACTTATGGTGACTCCATGCACTGCATGAGGTTTTCTTAGGCAATGATTATTCATATCTAACCAGACACTAGTGCCCCATTATAAGAAGTAGTCCCGGGGAGACACCATAGCACATATTGTTTAAGTATTTGTGTGAATTTAATTTTATGAATGGCAAGTTGTCTGCCATTTCATTGGATTGTTGACTTTATGCTGAACCAAAGCTGTTATTCTGTTTCTTATTATAGCACAAGCTTTTGCAGCTAAAATTTCAGATTACATTAGCTATTTCATGGGAGATGAACAGCACGTTGCCACTTTTGCTCTTTCCAAATATAACTTTTAAAATCTTATGAAGATCTTTCAAGATCTTATATTACCAAACAAGTAAGGAATCAGCATAAGAGAGATGCACTTTTTCTGGTTTGGGGCACTAAGTATCTGCAAGCTAAAGGTTTTTAAAAAGGATAATTAACCAGAATAGGTCCAAGAAAGGGTGAAACATAATGTCAAGGACAAGCTGATTTTGAAGCAAAAACAATTATTTAATAAATAATGGTTGAGGCAACTGAGATGTTTCAATAAAAGTGGATATACCAAACTCTCCTCCTCAGATATATACTGCCCAATTGTCTTGATTTGACAGTGACAATCCCAATTAATCCTCTATCATGCTACTTTTTCAGCTGCCTTAAAATGTTTCAGTTTCTCTCTCATGTTCCCACTTTTCCCCATTTTCTTTGAATTACTTCAATTGCTGCAAAATGTGAGGCCCCCTCTACATAGCTATATAATCCAGTTCAAAGCAGATAATCTGGATTTTATATGGCAGTGTAAAGGGAGTCTGAATCGTAGGAGAAAAAGTCATCCACAATCAATTAGGCCAGCAATGGCGAAAGCGGAGAAGGGAGGATTGGAATCTTGTCCTTCGCAGTAGGTTCAGGTAACAACAAATTGGTGCAGCCTCTCTAGCTTGTCTGTGCTTCCCCATTAATAACTTCCATAATTTGGACCACACTCTGATCTTCTTTGGCTGTATATATCTTGATATTAGTCTGTGAAATGCTGGAGACACAGTGTGCAGTGTAATCAATGTTTAATTTGGAGGAACCCATCTAACAATGACCTTTTACATAATAAAATCAGCGAAATTGGTTAGGGCTGAAAGCCTTCAGCATTATAAGCGGGCCAGCTCTCACCAGTGTTGTACACAACATCTCTCTTAGCACATCTTCATTTGAAATCTTCAGTTGCTATTTATGACCCCTGGATCATTTATGACTGTTTGCTGTTGAATCTTTTGGATCTCTGAAATTCATTTATTTCCTGGCTGACCACCTTGGACAGTTCTGAACACATGTTCCTTATCCCTTCTCCTTGCAGCAGTGGTTCTCAACCTGTGGGTCCCCAGGTATTTTCTGAGAATACAACTCTCAGAAATCCCAGCCAGTTTACCAGCTGTTAGGATTTCTGGGAGTTGAAGTCCAAAATATCTGGGGACCCACAGGTTGAGAACCACTGTCTTACAGCATTCCTAATCTCCTGATAACTGGCATGACCTTTCTTGATCATGGTTTCTTACTGTTGATTCAGAACAGCTGTGATGCCTTGTACCAAAACAGCATTAAAGACAGAGTTGGACAAATGTTTTTTTGATTACTGTATTTCCTTAAAGATATTCAATGACCAGCATTGTTTGAAGGCAAATAATTCTGCTGAATCTCTTAATCCACATTCCAGAAAGGTAGCTTTCGATAGCTTCTTGTCTAACATTGTGACCTACCCTTTTGTAGACCGGGTTGTATTTCCTTTGACTTGCAAGTATTATTTGGAGTATACAGGAATACATGGTTACATGGAAGAAGAATGTGAGTACCGAGAGTGGTTAAAAAACTGCCATATATTATGGTATATTAAATTTGTATACCTCACCCACAACTGTTCTAACCAACTAGTAATTAATCCCTCGCTATGTTCTCAGGTAGAACGTTTCTCATTATTTCCTAGGCAGTCATTTAAAACAAAATATGCTAGGAATTTAAATGTGGACCTATTGCTTATTAGGTACAGTATGTACTGTGCCACAGAGTTATTGTCCTAATAGCCCAGACACTGGTGATGCTACAGTATGGCAGAATTAACAAGAAATGTTTGGTGGAACAAGACATCAGAAAAACCAAAGAGATGTAGTTGTTGCATATTGTGTGAGGAAGAGGAAGACGGATGAATATATGGATAATCATGCCTCCTGGGGGTCTTTGGAGAAGCAATTATCTATTTTAACTGGAAAATATTGTTTGACAAGAAGGGAAGCTGGAGAGGTTGGTGGGAGACATATACTATTCCTTGATTAAATCCTAGAACTGGGCTTTAGACTAAGACATTCTTTCTAAGACAAGAAAACAGATGGTTTTATTATTAGTGTTCTTTTGAACAGTTTTAAGGGATCTAGCTGTGTCAATCCAATGCAGACAAAACAATAAATATTCTTGCAGTGCCTTGAGAATTAATCAATTTTTGTTGCTATGCATTTTCATTTAGTTTCATCAAATATTGGCTCAGGTGACAGATTACTGTGCTGGGGTAGGCATAGATGGTAATCAGTGGAATCAGAGAGCAGTGCAATGCAAAATATAAACAGTGATCATTACCTTAACAATAGTCATTAATGACCAGAAGCTGGGTGGTAACACAGCAGTCGATCTTTGAATTACTAAACTGATTGATTACATGTGGGTATTCAAGGCCTTATTTTTTTGTGAAAAAATGTTGCAAGTTGATAGTATATTTTTATGAACAATCTGGGTCTCCAAACAATGAGAAGCTTCTCAAGATATTACTTAGATAGGTTTGGTTCTCTTTAGAAGGAAATCATGGAAGTCTTAGGCCCCTTCTTTGCCATCACCTTTTGGTTGAGCTGTTCAGAGTGGTCAGAGGTTTAACTCAGGTACCCTCCTCTTTGAACCCATTATTAGAAACTCCAGTAGCTCACTGTGATGCTTTTAACAACAATTTCACAGATAAAATCTCTAGCATAAGAGCTGACTGAGGCCCCTTCTACACTGCTATATAATCCAGATAATCAAAGTAGATAATCCACATTATCTGCTTTGAACTAATAATCTGGATTTTATATGGCAGTGTAGAAGGAGACTTAGACATTATAATTGGAGCACAAGCCAAAAACAAGATGTCCAGCAACTTTGTGAACGAGATTACACTGGATCAGTTTCAACTGGTGAGTACGGTTGATGTGGACAAACTGCTGGGGCAAGTAAGGAGGACACACTGCTTTCTTGATCCCTACTTGTCTTGGCTGGTTGTCTAGGGAGGAGATGCAATTCAATCTCAAATACAACAAATTATTTATGCATCTCTCAAGGAGGAGAATTTTCCACTCTGTTGAAAAGATAATTAATAATTACAGACCAGTCTTTAACCTTCCTTTTTTGGGCAAAGTGATTGAGAAGTCAGTTGCCCTCCAACTTCAGGTAGTCTTTGGCCCCTTCTACACTGCCATATAATTCAGATTATCAAATTGGATAATCCAGAGTATAGATCTGGCCTCGGCTCCAACCTTCCTTGTCAGTGAAGATAGCAGATACCTTGCCTCCCCTATGGCATATTTAACATACTTAGAGGTTCCTATTCATCGGAGGGCTTTCACCCTGGCCCGATGCCACGCTCTCCCATCAGCTGTACTCGAGGGCCGCTACCGGAAGATCCCTTTCCCAGAGAGGCTCTGCCCCTGCGACTCGGGTCATGTGGAAACAATAGAACATGTGCTCCTTCAGTGTCCGTTCTACAGAGATACCCGTGCCAGGCTTATCTTACCCTTGATAGACAAGCACCCAGGCCATTCAGGACAATTTTATACCGCCCTGCTACTTGCAGATACTAATTCAGCTACAACCTACAGTGTTGCAAAGTTTTGTGCAGCAGCATACAAAATCCGCCAGGGAATGACTAGTTCCAAAAGTCAGCTGTGTGTCCAGTAATCTTCTTCCCTGAATCTACAATTTGGTGATGGATCTGGGCATTGTATGTTGTTACCCTGTTTCCCCTTCTGCTCCCTCACCCATATTGTGTTTTTAGTAGTTATAGTTATATTTATATTTTTAATGTACCAAACATGCCAGGTTTGTATGGAAATGTGACACTATTTCCTGTGCTGGTCAATGACCGAAATAAATGTTTTTGATTTGATTTTGATTTGAATTGGATAATCCACATTATCTGTTTTGAACTAGATTATATGAATCCACACTGCCACATAATCCAGTTCAAAGCAGATAATCTGCATTTTATATGGTAGTGGAGAAAGGGCCTTGGATGACACATACTTCCTTGACCCATTTCTACCCAGCTTCAGGACAGGATATAGACTGGATATGGTCACCGTAGTGAAAGATCTCAGTCTGAACAGAGACAAACTGTGTGTTGGTGCATCCAGACCTCTCAGCAGCTTTTGATATCATCGACCATGGTATCTTTCTGCAATACTGGGGAGGGGGGCATTGGAGGCACTGTGCTGCAATGGTTCCAGTCATACCTCTCAGACAGGTACTAAATGGTGATTCTTGGGGGTAGTTACTGATGCAATAATTCAGCTAACTGCCTTTTCTGGACCTTCGTGGCTTCTATGGAGAAACATTACCTGAATATAATGACCAATTAGCTTTTTTTTTTTTTTTTTGCCGAGGCTAAGCGGCTGGATAAGTATTATATATTCTCTGTTAATTCTGCCTATAGAAATCTGTTAGAAAATACATACCAATGCAATATATTAGATTTTTTTTTTTAAAAAAAAAGTCTGGAATGTATTTTGTTGGAAAAAAAAGTGAATGCATTGACAAAGGAGCTTGTATTTTTAATGCTGCTAATAGCAACAGCTCTGACTGCATCATCATCCCTGAACTCTGTTCCATATCATCTTTGTAGAAGAAACTGTTACTTTGGAGACTGTCATGTAACTGCAATTTGAAGGACAAGCAGATGAAACAGGCGAGCACCTTCCCCTCTCCGACCCAGTTCTAATTGGCACACACATCTGTCACCCAATAGTTATATGTGGGAGAGCCCTACAGGCAACTATAAAAAAGGAATGTAAAAGTTGCTAGAGATATAATTTAAGAAATTGGCTTATTGCCTCTAAATACTTTACTTATTTCTGATTTATTTAGTGGATGAATACTCTAGTGGGGAGAGCATGTTATTTATTTACAAATCATATATTAGACCCAATAATCTTGACACAGCTAATGCTACAGTAGAAAGTTACTACACTTAAGTAGATGGCTGATTGATTTTCTGGATAGGAGATCACAGTGGAGGACCATGAATGGAAGGAAAAAATTCAAAGTAAACAAATCAAAAATAAAGAACCACATCTGCAGAGTAAATGGGTAAGAGTTTATGAAATATGGGGATATATACCTATCAAAAATATATATGAGTGAGCATATTTGAGCAGGTAAGTGTCAAAGAAAGATAATGTCAAAAATAAATAAGTTATTGCTATTATTTCAATTATTTTAAGGTGATTTTGGGAGTTGTTGTCCAAAACAATAATTTTCCCAAGTTCTGGATCATACATTAAGAAATGAAATATGCAAATCTGCCAAAGGAAATATATGCCAAGCCTCTAATATGTTGGATTACAGGTTCAACACATCAATCAGTACCCATCTGGAAAAAGGAAATGCTCTGGATGGATCAACAAACCCTTAGAAGCTGAAAATTGCAGTGATAAGGCATAATTCATACATCTTTGCCATGCAAATTTCACCATTCTGGTGTGAATGGTGAAGTCTAAGTCAACATATCTTTGTTATATCAAACTATCAAAATATTTACCCATATTTACTCAAGTCTAACGTGCCATCACATGTAATGCACACCTCCAAAAAAAGTATTTGCTGCTGAATGTAATGCACAGCGGCAAAAAGTGTACTTTTTGTCATTTGGCCATTTCAGTTGCTGCCTGTTTAGCACTCCTTCTTTAACAACCAAAGTGTTAGGACACCAAAGCTTCCAGCAAAGGAAAATAAAACCTTGGGGTGCATCAATGTTGTAAAATGAATCCACTTTAATAGCTCTGGTTCAGTGCTATGGAGTCATGGGGGCTATAGTTTGGGATCATGGAGGCTGCCAAAAAATGCTGATGAAATCACCAAACTACAAATTTCAGCATTGTATAGTACTGTTTTAGTTACATTAGATTTTAGTAAATGCAGTATATAAAAATACTGTTTGTTCATGGTGAAAAATCATTTTTGCAAGTGAACTGAATATGAAATGTACTGTTGTCTCTATGTAAATAGTCCTCATAAATTATCAAAGTAATTTATACTACTCAATACAAAAGTATCACCCACTATTTTTCTTAACATTGACAGTAATAGTTATCTAATCCTATAAGGATATTAAATATTGTTTTTACTGAAATAAATGATGGGAATTAGGTTTATATTTAAAAAACAACAAATATATATCTATTTATTTTAACAAATCTGCTACTCCATATTTGACTAAGATTTCTACACTGGGGCAGAAATTCAGTCTCACTGCAGATTTACTGACTGTATTCTTGACTTCTAGTGGATTCTGGTGAGTGCCATGGGTTTTTCAGCTATGCTTTGACTTTGCCCTGTTTTAAGCAAAGTTGGGGATATGCCAGGATTTGCTTGAAATTTCACAGGTTCCCAAAGCTTTGAAGCAGTCTAGAGAGCTGAGTCCAATTAGGCCAGATGCATTGTCCAGATGGGCACTGCCACCATCACTCTTTTCCTGTGCTGATCAGTGCAGGGAAAGGGAATGAATTGTGTCCATATCACCACCCCTTCTAGTCAACCACAAGCCTCCATCCTAACTCCTGGGTGTTGTGGAGGCTTCTGTGGATGCTAGAACAGGACACCCAGTGATCAATAAGAAAGAGAACATGTTCTGGTTTCAGCAAATGTGCCCATCATTGCCAAGAGCTCCGTGGTCAGGTAGAAACAGCAGCATCAGTGTCATGAAGGAGGTGACAGGCCAGTGGGGTGGTCTGGAGCTGTCTGGCTTTGGATTTAACACAAGTGATGAACTCAGGGATGCTCCAAAGACAGATTATGGCAGACTAAACTAAAGATCGATGTGCTTGAAGCATGGATCCAACACCATTAGATATATTTTTATTCCTTTTCCTTTCTGAAGCGTTTTAAATGACTGTTCATAAACAAAAAAAGAGCTAGATGTGAATGTCTAAAATAAACAGCAAATAATATATTATTCATATTTAAAAGAATGAGCCCCAATAAACTAATTCTCAGGTTTTTATAGGTGACTTGATAGATAATTTTCAGCTCTTAAAATTAATGGCCCTCTTACTTTTTTGTCAATAATAATTCATAGTCCTTTGCTGCCTTCAGAGGTTACTTTTGTTCTCTTGTACTTCCTTCTTATATTTGAAATTATATTTTTGCTTTATAAACATCATGGTTACCACAGTGGAATTTACTTTTTACTGACCAAAAATTGGAATACCGAACAAGAGAATCAATATGGTTAAGTGAATAGAATCTTTGACTACAACTAGTGAGGCCTGTTTTAAATCTTACTTTTGCATATTGAGCTAATAACTATTCTTTAGAGGCCAAAATAGATATGGCATGAATGGGTCCATATTAACATGTTTAATATGGACTGATTAGTGTTTAGCTGCTCTAGGTGAATGGTATAAATGCATTTTTTTAATTTGATATGCTCATTTGAAAAATGAAAATTTATGAGGGAGGGGGTGTCTGTGTGGAGAGGTAATTAGCAGAGTAGTCCATGATTAATTTATTTTTCCCTCCAATATGAAGTTTTTTTCCTAATGCACACAGCACCTTCAAAGCTGGAGTTTTTATCAGCTATGCAGCAGGGAAGAAAAAATGCAATTGCTACCTCCTCCTTGCTGCGATCCAAATAATTATCACCACAGTGGATTCTGTTTACACTTTTAAAACCCTCAATGTGCTATTCAAAGACACATTTAAAACTGCATGGTCTAGTCTTCAGTCCAAACTTTCTCATAGAAATCACAAAGATAAAACAGACTTTTGTACATTACTAATGATAATGATGGGGTAAACTAGATTTTTCATTTCAATTTTAACTGTGAAAAAAACTAGTCAGAGAAAGGTTTATGGATGAAAGAATGCTAAAGACATGTAAAATATTTATCTGGATCTACAGCAGATCTCTGTCAAAATTATAAGACATCAGTAAGGATTTCTTTCTCAATATTCAACAGCATTAGGATGAAAATGGTTTAGACAGCTTCACATCCAAGACATTTGCTGCAGAAGCAGAGGAAGCTTCGAATGATCAGAAGTAGAATGATCAGAAGAGGGAATGATCCATCCCCTCAACAGATTGTCACCTTGTTGTGGTGAGGGGGCTTGCATGGTCGAATGAACCTGTGGGAATAACCACTGAAGTCATGCAGTCCTGCGGGAGGTTCCAGACCGAGCACAATTTGAAGACCTCAATAGCAGATCAGATGGAAGATAACATGGTGCATGTTACAATGGCTGTGAAGGCGGAAGAAGGCTGCAACAGATTGAGAAGCCACCATCGTCATGTTAACCATGCTACTGGTTAGAACCCTCATTCTGTGGGTTCTAACTATGTGCTGTTTGGCTGTGCACCAACCTACACCCATTAAAAGAAACTCACAGGCGTCTTCCAAGAACTTGGAAGGCCATCATACTCAGATGAGGGATCGCCTAAGTAAGTGTGTGTGTAAGAGCTATATAAATTATATTCATTTCTTGTTCTCAGAACAGATTTTCAGTTTTAGAATTACATAGTTTTAATAGTATGCCTTTTACACTATGCTACGGCTGGATCTCAAGTTGTAGTTTTTAAAAAGTCTTAGCGCCCAGTGTGCATGGTATCTTGATATCATTCTGAACATTGAACACATTAACATTGCATAGCAGCTGTTATTGAGAAATAGTTGCTCACAATCAATTAAAACTAGTTAAGAATATTTCATTATTTCATCTCAGCTGGTATTTTGAAATAAAAATGGTGTTTGATACACCTTAAATATTTTATTGAAATCAGTATCCATGAACAGTATTTACAATCATTCTATCAGAACTGAATATTCTTTCACAGTGGACACTTGTTCAACTCTGATGATAAAGTCTCAGTGTCTAAATCTGTATTTAAAATATTGATTAATCCTGCTGGTTGACATGAAAAAGGTTTCAAGCCTGGATAATTAATCAGATGTTTCAAATCATATAAAGTTCTTCTATAACCACACTGATTCTGGTGACAGATTATAGGCACAATTAATTTGATTTTCAGTACATTTGTAATTAGAAGAAGGTTTCAGTATATTACTAAGCATATTTCCTTCAAATGTTTTATGTCAGTGTTACATTTTTATTCATTAATATATGCCAGATCAACTCCTTTTTTTGTGAAAAAGGGGCTTTGTGGTGCAAAGTTTGGGTTATATCTAGCATTGCATGAATATTCAATTTTCCTCTGAACTTCTCATAACTTTCTGAAAAATTCTCCTACTCCACATAAGAGATCTGATGCTTCAGAGGATCATCCATCCTACCAGAACAGATAGTGACAGGAGGAGAGTGATTTTCTGTTCTGTTAAAGAAAATCCTCTGTACAATTCCAAAAATTGAAAATTTCAATCTGATTTGTTGCAGATGGAATTATTTGCTTATTAAACCAATACATAATGTCCATAATTATCTATACTACTTGTTGGAAGAGCCTAGTTCAATGCTGCAACATGATTAGATAAAAATATCATTCCTTTTGATGTTCACAAGTGTATACATAAGTGAAATCTAAGAAATATATTATCACAAAAAGCAGATTTCTCACCACTATCATTCCGGCTTGGTTATTGTTAACTTTGGAGCTCCCTCTTCTCAACATCTATGTTTTACTTTGTTATTATTCCTAAAAATAAAATAAAGATCAACTAATATTTATTTCACATTTATTGCAGTTTCTTTGTCCTTGCCCATTTGGAATAATAATTCCCAATTTAGGTATTCTACAACAGATAAGCTGCAACAGATAAGCTACTGCAGTTAAGTTTTAAATTTTCAGATATTTCCATATAATTCAGCAAAAATAATTACACTGATAGAAAATAACTACACTGATATAGTGACTTGCTGAAACTCTGAATTTTGTACATTGTCCAATATTATACATATAATGGCTGAAGAATGGACACAGCTCCATCACATCTCATGCACCATCAGTTGGGAGCTCCTCCCCTCAACTCCAGCTGCCACTCTGTGGCTATAGAGTGAAGAGGGGCAGACCGGCAGACACAGCTCCATCATGTCTCATCCACAAGCCATTGGGATTGAGCCTTGGAACGGATGGAAGAACAAGTGGCTATAGTGTCACAAGGACTAGCAACCCGAACGACACTGCAACAAAATTTAATTGCTAAAATACCAAAATCAAAATATTATCCAAATTTAAGCTATTCAGCCAGAAATGGAAAAGAGTAGCATGGGATCATATATTTTGGAAAAGGTAGATTTGCCTGAAGTCCAAGAGTGGATTGACAACAAATCGGACAAAAGGAATAAAAGGAAAAGGAAAGGCTTGGGAATATCTGAATTATTCTAATCGACAGGAATTAGAATAATATAATATACATATATATTATACAATACATATATTAAATTCAAATAGATTTGAACAAGTCTGCTTTTGGAGGAACAAAATAAACCATACTACTCATTGTGGAGTGGTAGTGGCCCATGATTGTGGAGTGGTGGAGAGTGGTCAAAATTGGCCTCCGGACTCACTATAGCTGGCCATAGTGAGATCACAACCTTGTATTGCTCATGGATAACCTTCTAGACTGTTAGTATACCCACACAATGCTTTTTTCCCATAGTGCATCCCCACTGTTATGTGAATGCTTTTTCACATTGATGCTGTGTGAATGGAAAGAGTTGTCAGTTCAAGACTATGGAGATCTGAATTTAAATTGCTCCTCAGCCTTGATCTCTCTGAGTGATCTATGGTTAAGCACCACATCATAGCTTAATCTACCTGACATAATAGTTGCAAGAATAAAATATAATGGAAGGAAGTTTATATATAGTTCTGAGCTCCTTAGAGGAAGGGCAGTGCAACAATGTGCTAAAAATTAAGAAATAGCTATAGGTAGGAGAATATTTTTTAATTTTGCTGGATCCATTAGTTTTTTATATCTCTGTAATATTTGTATCAGTCCAAAAAATGAGGATTCTCCTATGTTAAAATGGTAGGTACTTTTAAAAGACACCAGAGAGCTTTTTTTTTTTTTAACAATACAGAAAATTGATTTTATACACAAACTTGGAATAAAATTGTGGGGTGAGAGTGATTTTGCTACTTATTTTGACAAATTTACCTCTTCACTCTAAACATTAGTACTTGATAACTGACCCCTAAACATTAAACAATAGTTGGTAAAGCTTTATTTGTTTTCTCAGCATGGGGACTATTTCTTTTGTAAATAGAGATCCAGATACTTTAAAAAAAAAAAAGAAGAAGAAGAAATGAATAAGGAGCTGTTGGAAACTGATTTCTGCTCAGTAAAGGTCTGAATAGCTTAGGTGAGAAATAATAGCAAAACAAGATATTTTGAGAATATACCCTACTGAACTCAGTGGGACTTATTTTCAAATAAACATGCAAAGAACTAGATTGTAAAACCTTATTATTGGAACACAGAGAACCAGCTGGATCTGTTTGTTCATGAATGCAACCTGCCACCACTCCAGCTGCCCTGGCTCAATGCTATGGGTTCCTGGAGTTTGGACTTTAGGGAGGCACCCATTCTCTTTGACAGAGAAGAACAACTCCCAGAATGTCATTGCACTGAGCCAGGTCAGTTCAATTTCACAGTGTTGATGCGACCTGTGTTTTCAAAGCACAAAGTATCCTGGTTTACCATGCCTGACCTTTAGAGTGAAGCTGGCAGCACCTCCACACCAGGAAAGGTGGGAAGGGGAAAGAGCAGGAAGGATAAGCAGAGAAAAAAGGAGGAAGAGGACGAGCCTGCCTCTACTTGCCTGAACTCATGGTGCGCCTCCTCCACAAAATGCAGGAGATGTAAAAGGGCAATCTTGGGGAGCCCTGGGAGCCTGTGTGAGGCACAGCCCACTTTCCACCCTCCCTCCTTCTTGCTTCCTTTCCTTCCTATCCTCCCTCCTTCTTCCCATTCTCCATTCCTTCCTTCCTAACCCACATCTCTCCCTCCAGCCCTTCTTGCTTGCTTCCTTATCTCCCCCTTCCTTCCTTGGCCCCATCCTCCCTCCTCCCCACTCCCTTCCCTCCCTCCTTGCTTCCCTCCTTCCTTCATTTCTTCCTTCCTCCTTCCTCCTTTCCTTCTTTCCTTTCTCCTTCCCTCCCCCTCTCTCCCCCTCCTTCCATTCCTTGGTACCATCCCTTCCTCTTCCTTCCTTCCTTCCTTCCTTGCTCCCTCCCTGCTTCCCCCCCTTGCTTCCTTCTTTCCTCTCTCCCTCCCCTTCCTTCTCTCCCTCCTTGCTTCCCACCTTCCTTCTTTTCTTCCTCCTCTCCCTCCTTCCTTCCTTGTTCCCCTCCTTCTTTCCTTCCTTCCCTTCTTCTCTCTCTCCCTTCCTTCCTCCCTCCTTCAGTCCTATCCATTCTTCCATTTCTTCCTCGCCTCCCTCCTTGCTTCCCTCTTTCTTTTCTTCCTTCTCTCCCTCCTTACTTTCTTGCTCCCTTCTTTTCTTCATTCCTTCCTTTCCATCCTCTCCCTCTCCCTTACTTCCTTACTCCCATCTCTTCCTCCCTTTTTCCTTGCTTCCCTCCTTGATTCTCTCCTTCCTTCTTTTCTTTCTTCCTTCCTCCTCTCCCTCCTTCCTTGTTTTCTTCCCCTCTCTCCCTCTATCCTTCTTGCTTTTCTCCCACCTTCCTTGGTCCTTTCTTCCTTCCCTCCACCTTCCTTTCTCCCTCCTTCCTGCTTCCTTGAGTAATATTATTAACCCTAGGATTACCCAACTTGTAAAGAATATTCTAGCTGAAAAATCACATTGATTCAAACCAAATTTGATTTTCTGTTTGAAATGTTCTTTTTTATATTGTAATAGTACTCTTAATTCATGTTACTATTATTTTAATGAATATGTTAAAAGTTTTGATTAAAGTTTATTTTTACATTAACTATTATTCTTGAACCTTGTTGTCTCTGCTAACAACAACATAAAATCAGTGATCCCTGGTCAAAAAAGGTTGGATACCACTGGGTTAGTGAAACTCAGAACAATGTAAATACAAGCCAACCCTGTGACCAAATGTACAAGTTGTGTGGAGAGTAAGACACTTTCTCCTGTTGTTGGTTTACATCAGACCTGCACAACATACAGCTCAAGGGACACATGGATGTCAGAAGGCCCATGACAGTAGTGTGGTTTAACATGTCCTGGGCAACACCATGGTGAGCAGCACCCAAGCAAGCCATACCCCAATAATAATAATAATAATAATAATAATAACAACAACAACAACAACACTTTATTTATAGCCCACCCCTATCTCCCTGAGAGGACTTTTGTTCTTGAGTTGAGAGTAGAGTATCTGTTTCAGGAGACAGTGATTCAGACAACATGGCCAGTCCAGCAAAGTTGGGGGCAGAGGATCATTGCTTCAGTGCTGGTGGTCTTTGCTTCTTCCAGAACACTGATATTTGTCTGCCTATCTTCCCAAGAGATTTACAGGATTTTTGGAGGCAATACTGATGTATTTATTCCATGAGTTGAGAGTGACATTTGTAGATGATCAACATTTTGCAGGCATATAATAGAGATGGGAAGATAACGGAATCAATGTTCCTTTATTTATCATATCAGGAGTGAACTGAGGGTACACATGTAATGTATTTAAAAATACACACAGAGTTTAAAATTTGTTATTATACTAAATATCCCTTGACCAGTCACTGGCCACTTGGAATGCCTCTGGTGTGACTGTAAGAAGGTCCTCCATTGTGCATGTGGCAGGGCTCAGGCTGCATTATAATAGGTGGTCTGTGGTTTGCTCATCTCTACAGTTGCATGTCATAGACTCCACTTTATGGCCTCATTTCTTAAGGATGGCTCTGCATCTCGTGGTGCCAGAGCACGGTCTGTTCGATGCCTTCCAAGTGGCCCAGTCTTCTGTCTGCCTAGGAGGGAGTCTCTCATTCAGTATCAGCCACTGATTGAGGTTCCAGGTTTTAGCCTGCCACTTTTGGACTCTCGCTTGTTGAGGTGTTCCTGTGAGTATTTCTGTAGATCTTAGAAAACTATTTCTTGATTTAAGGCATTGGCATGCTGGCTGATATCCAAACAGACGATGGGCCAGAGATGTCACTGCCTTGGACCTTTCACTATTGGCTGCTACTTCCCAGAAGATGTCAGGTGCTGCAGTACCAGCTAAACAGTATAATTTCTCCAGCAGTGTTGGGGGTAGATATCCTGTGATTGTGCGGCATGTCTATTAAGAGCCACATCCACTGTTTTAGCATGGTGAGATGTGTTCCACACTGGACATGCGTACTCATCAGCAGAGTAGCATAGCGCAAGGGCAGATGTCTTCAGTGTATCTGATTGTGATCCCCAGGTTGTGCCAGTCAGCTTTCAGATGATATTGTTTCTAGCATGGCTTTGCCAGCTTCCTCCAAACTAGGCAATGCTGCAAGCTCATCCCTGGTTTGTTGTTGTTGGATTTGCAAGAGAACCCCTTCAGAAAATGAAGAGCTATGGTTAAGGAGGTTATGGTAGACCTAAAAACTTGGCACCACAGTTCAAAAGCATCTATCTTCCTTCACTCAGCCTTCCCTATGGTCCAGCTCTGTGTAGAGCAGAGCTTTCCAAATCTTTCTTTCACACTTTTTAGACATGTATCCTTTCAGGACACAGTGAAACCAGAGGTTAAACCAAGCATGGGTAAACTTCAGCCTTCCAGGTGTTTTGGACTTCAATTCCCACAACTCCTAAGCAATCAACTGCACTGCACTGGAAAGAACACTACCATAATCTCCTTAACCACAGCTCTTCACTGGCTGAAGGGGTCATCTCGCAAAACCCACCACAATAAACTATAAAATCATAGAGTTGGAAGAGTCCTCATGGACCATCCAGTCCAATCCCCTGCTAAGAAGCAGGAAAATTGCATTTGAAGCACCCCCGACAGATGGCCATCCAGCCTCTGTTTAATAGCTTCCAAAGAATGAGCCTCCACCACACTCTGGGGCAAAGAGTTCCACTGCTGAATGACTCTCACAGTCAAGAAGTTCTTCCTAATGTTCAGATGGAATCGGAGTCGTTTAGAGAAGACAATTATGCTGGGGAAAATGGAAGGAAGAGGGGCCGACCAAGGACAAGACGGATGGATGGCATCCTTGAAGTGACTGGCTTGACTCTGAAGGAGCTGGGGGAGGTGATGGCCAACTGGGAGCTCTGGCGTGGGCTGGTACATGCGAGACGATCCAATGATAAGCAGTTGTTATTCATTCGTTCAGTTGTTTCTGTGAGAAGATCCAACCAGTCCATACTTCAGGAAATAAAGCCCGACTGCTCATTGGAGGGAAGGATATTAGAGGTAAAGTTGAAGTACTTTGGCCACATCATGAGGAGACAGGAAAGCTTAGAGAAGACAATGATGCTGGGGGAAATGGAAGGAAAAAGGAAGAGAGGCCGACCAAGGGCAAGATGGATGGATGGCATCCTTGAAGTGACTGGCTTGACTCTGAAGGAGCTGAGGGAGGTGATGGCCAACTGGGAGCTCTGGTGCGGGCTGGTACATGCGAGAAGATCCTACGATAAGCTGTTGTTATTCATTCATTCAGTCGTTTCTGTAAGAAGGTCCAACCAGTCCATACATCAGGAAATAAAGCCCAACTGCTCATTGGAGGGAAGGATATTAGAGACAAAGTTGAAGTACTTTGGCCACATAATGAGAAGACAGGAAAGCTTAGAGAAGACAATGATGCTGGGGAAAATGGAAGGAAAAAGGAAGAGAGGCCGACTGAGGGCAAGATGGATGGATGGCATCCTTGAAGTGACTGGCTTGGCTCTGAAGGAGCTGGGGGAGGTGATGGCCAACTGGGAGCTCCGGCATGGGCTGGTCCCAGTTCTCACAGAAACGACTGAATGAATGAATCACAACTGCTGTACACAACTGTACAAGGAGGGTCTTCAGCTTAGCTCTGGTCCCACACATTTCCACAGAGTCTTTCTTTCAAGTTGTGGAGCAAAACACCACTCTTGTCTCAAACTTCACAAAACCTCACTCCTAGAGGCACCTAAAACCTTAATTATCTTTCCTCCATAGAGCTCCAAATGACAGCCATCCAATGTCTATCCTTTCATTCTCCCGCCAAAACTTCCTTAATTTGCCTGGCGTTGGGGGCGGAGGGCGGGGGAGGGGGGGCGTGTGTGAGAAAACAGCCACCTGGTGAGCAGCGAGGGGCGGGGCAAGGCGGGGAGAGGGTTGGCTGGCGCGCGCTCTCGGCGCAAAAATGCACAGAAGCAGCCGAAGGGCTCGCGACGGCAGTGTTTGCAAGCCGGGCGTTTTCTCAGGCTTGCTTTGCAAAGCTCGGCAGCCAAAGTAGCACGAGCCCGCCTTGCCCCGAAGTCTCCGCCGCTCCTCCTCCTCCTCCTTCACCACCTCCGAGACACCGAGGCGCTTGGACTTTCTTCCCCATCCTTCTCCTCCCCAGGCAAACTTTGATGGAGAATTTCACCCCGCGCTGGCAAAATGCCTGTCATGAAAGGATTACTGGCACCGCAGAACACCTTCCTCGACACCATAGCGACTCGGTTTGACGGCACACGTAAGTCTCCCTCCAACTGGGAAGCGAGGGGAGAAAGAGAGAAGAGGACGGGGAGGGGAACCGCCTTCAGCCTCAATCCGAGAAAGAGCCGCTTCATGGGCTGGGGAAAGGGCCTGGGTGCCAATGTCGACACCTCCCTTTTAAACAGAGCTATCATCTCAGTTGGTCTCTGTGAAGCTCAGAAACTTTGGTCCCATCAACACTGTCACAACATGCAGTTAACCACTACCATGTAATGCATGATATGCCATATAATGCAGGTGCCCACTGGCATATGTTGCAGTTAGAAACTGCCTTATATGCTCAGTCATATAATGCAGTTCATTAAATTAGGTTATATGGGTTGCTCTGAGTTTTCCAGGCTGTATGGCTGTGTTCCAGAAGCATTCTCTTCTGACTTTTCTTCCACATCTATGACAGGCATCCTCAGAGGTTGAGGTGTCTGTTGGAAACTAAGTTTTTTGGGTTGTATGTCCATGTTCCAGAAGCATTATCTCTTGTCTTCTCTCCTGAGGCATCCTCAGAGGTTGTGAAGTCTCGCTTCCTCAGAGGTTGTGTTGTCTCACAACCTCTCAACCTCTGAGAATGCCTGCAGTGTAACAGACAAAGTTAGATCTACAGAAGGGCTAGACAATGTGATTGATAGTGATTTAAGTAATGAGACGCTGAGGATCCATGCTTTTATTGGGTTTTTTATTGATTGTTTGGTTTTATATTTATGCTAAATGTTTTTAATTGTGATTTATGTTGAGGGCATCAAATTGTGCCGTTGTGTAAACCGTCTTGAGTCACTCTCTGGCTGAGAAAGGCGGTATATAAATATGGCAAATAATAAATAAATAAATACAGTCCGAAAAACTTACAACAACCCATTGATTCCTGCCATGAAAGCCTTCGACAATACATTAAGTAAGTGAGGTTTCTATATCTGTGCCAGAAAGAACTCTTGCCTGCTAGGTTATATGAGTCTGCATTGACCATATAATCCGGTTCCAAACTGTATTATATGCCAGTGTAGGTGGGGCCTTTGGCTAAGAAACAGCCCTGCTCAGAAATGTAAATTAGACCCGGCTTTTAGAAAGAGAGAGAGAGAAGGAGGGAAAGAATGTATTCTTTTGATGGCTGCCATAGAAGCAGGTGAAACGTCAGGAGAGAATGCTTCTGGAACATGGCCACACAGCCCAGAAAACTCACAACAACCCAGTATTCTTTTGGCTTTGTCTCCCACAAATGGAGAAATAAAGTGCAACATTAAATAAACAATACACGCGTGAATAAATAATCAGCCATTTCCCTCTTTTCCTTCCCCACCCCTCAGTATTGTCAAATACAGTCTAATCTGCCTCTAAATATGGGACACTGGAGTAGAAAGGAGGTGAGATTGGGGGGAGGAGGCTGACTTCACTCTCTGAATTTAGCTTGGATTCGCCCCCGATCGTCTTGCTTTCTAATTTTTTTATTTTTCAAAACCCTTTAAAGGCTTAATTCTTGTAAACCAGGTTTTATATTGGCCAGACAGCTGTTGTCTGAGGTTGCTGAATGAGGTCTATATCCGGCTGCCTAATGAATGAGTTTATTAGGGCAACGGGGAGAGAAAAGAGAAAAGGAGAGATTTCTTTCATTTCAGGACCCTGGACAGATCCAATCTTTTTCGCCCTGAACTGCAGACCATAATCCTGGAGGTTGTTCCTTCAAGGATTGCCTTGCCTGCCTCCCCAATGGCCTGTATTTCACATTCCAGCTGTTTCAAGGCAGTTAGAAGACAATTTCTCTCCCCTTCCCAGCAAACACATGGCCTTCTGCTGCTCCAGTTAATCCCTGTTCAATGGCTTCCTTCTGATATACTTTATACACATGGAAGGGATGAGTCTGTGTGCTGATTGTATACAATGAACACACAGTCTGGAAGGTTATTGAACTTTGTACTGGCAGACATATCAATTTGTTGCTATCCACCCTGGTGGGAACAGAGCTATTTAGGTATTTCAGAAACAGAATATATAAACAAGAAAGTGCGCTAATCAGAAGTTTGTCCACAGTGAGTAAACTTCCATCTCTTTTGAAGTTCAGATATTTTTGTGTGTGTTAGATCATCCTGAATTAGACTTGCTTGTAAAATTGCCATGTTTACTTTGTCTTGAAGTCAATACTCTTGGTCAGTGCACAATATTGATGCAATTGTCTAATCCATATGTTCTGAAATGTTGACTTCAGTCTACTGCTATAGAAATCAGTTGTAATGAACCACCCGACTCCATTAGTCTGTGTCTCATCCGTCTTGGGTTAGAATAGCGAAATCAGATGAAAACTTTATAGTTTCAGTTTGGCAGAAATAAATTATTTTCTGTAATCTATTTTTTTCAGCCCTATCTCATTTTAACATTTCAAATAGAGAGATTCCAATATAATGTTCTGGTTCTTCATAGAAACTACATGCAGATAAAATGCAGCTGGATTCTGAAAGCCATTGGTTTATCTTCTAGGCCAACTGATGTTTAATTTTTTGCAATGAAATAAAGAAATTGTATTAAAAGGCACCTTTATCTACAGTGTTTTACATATAATCTGGTAACACAGTACACTACACTTTTAGCTATCAGTGAGGTTGTTCAGGGAAGGAGCATGGCTTTCGAACAATTACAAACTGCACCATATCCAACTTAAACTGAAAGCTGTTTGTGCAAGAGTTCTGAAATGAAATCAGTCAATGTTTGTCTAATTTGAATTTTATTTTTATAATGTTAGTTTTGAGGCTGAAGCCTGATCCAACCAAATATAAGCTTTTCCAGTCCTAAGGCCCTCCCATCAGATACTATATAGGATCTGATCCCAGGTTTTCTATTTATCCCAGATTATCTGGCAGTGCAGACTCATATAATCCAGTTTAAAGCAGAAAAACAGGTATCGGGTCCTGGGATATAGGACCTGTCTGGAAGGGCCCTTGGTCATTTTAATGGCCCACATTTGAGTTTCTGCTCAATTTTCTGTGACATCATTAACTTATAACAATTCAAATTTGGTCTTTGTATTGTTCTGAAATTTACAACCATATACATTCCACAAATTATTTCGTTCTGGCAGCTTTTGAGATAATAATGCTGTGAGTACTATCAATATTGATTGCATATTTTGTTAGTAATGTTGGCTGTGGTTAAACAGAGTTCATTTTATTTTAAACCACTGGGAGGATGTATTATGCTGTCATCAGTAAGTCTCTAATCCAGCAATACATCTTTAATCCGGTTGAGAATTAATTCTAATTCTGAGCAATGGGGCAGAAAAGGATTCCTGTTTATGTTGGGGAAAAATGCTCTGATTTTATATAGCACTTTATTTAAAGGATAGGGTGGAGGGCAAGTTCATTCTGAAAGAATATTTTCTTTTTTTCTTTAATTCTGTAATTTTTTTTTGAAATAGAAGAGAATCTTCAGTTGCCCCCAGTTAAAACTTGAATGGATTCTGTTAACGAACCACTTTCATTAACAGAATTTAGTTCAAATTTTAATAGGGGGTGTTAATGTTAATGAAAAAAAACTCCCATAGACTGAAATGGAAAATGTATCCTTAAAAACAGAATAATTGCCATAATAGGTCATATTAAAGTACTTCTTTCCACACAAAAGGGATAATGAAACAGTTTGGAAAATTTTCACACTATGGTGTCACTGGAGCCAGCTATCTCCTCTTGTTTGTACCTTGATGTATTACAGATATATGATCTCTGTGTATGGAATGATCTACTGTTAGCTAGTAGCCACAAATAACACTCTTATTTAATTGTAGTTTGGAGTCAGAAATATATTTTATAACTTATATGAAAACTTCCACGGTAACCATGGTTACACAAATGGCATTTGTTGTAGGATGTCACATATAACATTATCATCATTCAGTTTATGCAATACCCATTACTCACCAGTGCTCCAGCCAAGCAGTATTGTATATTTTTTCCATACAATATTTGAAGTTGGGGACAATATGTTCCTATTTATACTAGCATGATAATAAAGGTACAGCTGGAGACATGTCTGTTATGGAAGTTCCTGATCACTATGGAACATTGAAAAGAAAAACTGTCTTTCATCACTAGCATTTGTTCTGCAGAATAATGGATTTTATAATGTAATTTAAAAATGCCTGTATGCTTACACAAACACAACCAAATGAAGCACTAGATAATGAAAAATATATTTCCTTTATTTTTGGTTGCATTCAATAATTTGTATAAAATATTGTTTTAAAAGCCTTAGTTTTCATTGAGGTACCCACTCATCTATTCCATCCAAATAAGTATGATGCAGAAAGTAACAAATATCAAGCATCATTTTCATTCATAGAAAATAAGAGCAGCTGAAATATCAACTCAGTTGAATGTCTGAAAAGTAATTACTGCATAAAGAGACTCGTGGATTGGTTTAGGTATCACTTTTCTGGAATTATGTTACCTTTGATTCATTTTTGTTTGTTACAAGATGTGTGTAGCGTTCAAACATTCCCACTTTAAACTTAACCATTTTGTGCCTTTAAATGTTAATATTCTGGTTTATCTTCAGACTGCATAAATCTTTGACCTTCGGTGATTCTGTATTTGGATGTAAGCCCCCATGGAATCAATGGATATATTTGAGCAAACTTTGACAGGATTATAACTTTTCAAGAACATGTTTTAAAATGTATACAATGGATGGGATAGATGTTATGGCTCCCCTGATTCCTTCTATCCTTTGTAAGGTTTCTGTTCTTCTCTCCAATGGACTATGTGTGACTAAGCCATGGCTTCCATGTTCCTTGAGTCATTGCTGCTGTGTACTCAGTACTTTGCTGAGTGGATGATTTGGACTGTGTCACCATCAGTATGATGTCCTTCTTGTTCTGTGATCTTGAATCATGAGTGATTAGGACAGTTCACCCTGCTTTCTGGCTCCTCTAAACTGAAAAGAGACAGCAGATTAAATCCAATTGCTAGTCTCAAATAGAGTAGAAAAAATGAAATCAATGGAATTTACATAAAATGTGTATTTGCTAATCAGCTATTGAATCAATGTGCCTACTGTAATTGGGACAAGTTGTTATGCATGTAATTTTTCTCAAACATTTATGATGATGACATTTCATTAAGCAATGATTTTCTCATTGGTGATTAGAGATATAAGTGATAGGAGGAGGAAACATGCTTTATCTATCCATCTATCCATCCATCTAGTATAATAAATGGAACATCATTATTATTTTAAAGTAGAGTTATTGCTCATTTCTTAGAAAGTTTGCAATGAAAAATGATTGCTTAAAATACTTACTGAAAATATGCATACATAAGTCTAGACATTTTGTTGTCAAAGATTTCTGTGTGTGTGTATCAGAAGTCACTTCTGGTGTGAGAGAATTGGCTGTCTGCAAGGACATTGCCCAGGGGACGCCCGGATGATTTTTGATGTTTTTATCATCCTTGTGGGAGGCTTCTCTCATGTCCCCGCATGAGGAGCTGGAGCTGATAGAGGGAGCTCATCCACCGCTCCCCGGATTCAAACCTGCGACCTGTCAGTCTTCAGTCCTGCCAGCACAAGGGTTTAACCCACTGCACCACCAGAGCCTCCATTGTCAAAGATGAATCCCCCCAAAAAACCCTGAGGCGACTTCTCCACAAGTCAATGTATACCTTAACTCTTAGCAAATCAAGGAAATGTAAGAACATAACCCACTCCAGGATAACCTTAAAAACTATCAATCCCCTCTGTTCTTTTTACTATAGTGCTACTTCTGGCCTTTTTGATTGCCTGGGCAGAGCGGGGGTGATTGATCCCCTAATGTGGCCCTTGTGCTTTCTCTGCTCTTTGAAATGTGTTTATCCATGAATATTAAAATTCATAATTTTGGCACTCAAACCTGTGTTTGACTTACACATAAGGTAATTTATATATGAGTATATATAGTATTTTTTCATTGATACTATTTTCCAATGCTCCATACTAAAAAGCAGAGGAAAAGTACAGCATATCAGATGAAGCAGAAACCAATTAAAGTGTGATTAAAAAGTGCATAATAATGGCATTGATATATTTGGAAACTGAAGTAACTGGTGTTTACATGACCTCATATTCCCTTGTGAATTCAGTAGTTCCCCAGTAGTTGCACAATTTAAAAATCATCTGTTTCATGAGGAACAAGAACAAAGAAAATTTCAAAAGCAGAAGAAGGGAATGGAAGCAACATGGATGTGTCAAAGATGAATTGCAGATTACTAATTAAGAGGAACAACAAAATTATAACAAAGGTTCCACATATGAAATATCTATCCACATATAATACAACATAGAACAAATAGAATCAAATCAACATAAACAGGATATCCTTTCCAAAATATCCTTCACCCATGTTCTATAAAACAGACTTAAGAATATACTCTTTTGAGGGATATCTCACAAGAGATACAGTGCTTGAAGTCTGCTGGTGAGCTACACTGCTGTGATTATGTCTGTGTATGCAATTTTGGAACATTGCAAAATGAGATATTTAGTACCTCTTTATACGATTCCCATCAGGTATAGGAGACAGCTTCCCAGCACCACAGCAAACTCCCCTGGTTTGGTGGCATTAGTGATAGCAGCCCTCCTCTCCTCACCTATCTGTAGAAGTGAGCTATTACTATAAGATATATTCTGCCATTGTATGGTCAATGTTTTCTGTCATGGAAGTTTTAGCTACAAGACAAGCAAAGGAATAGAATCATAGAATCAAAGAGTTGGAAGAGACCTCATGGGCCATCTAGTCCAACCCCCTGACAAGAAGCAGGAATATTGTATTCAAATCACCCCTAACAGATGGCCATCCAGCTTCTGTTTAAAAGCTTCCAAAGAAGGAGCCTCCATCACACTCCGGGGCAGAGAGTTCCACTGCTGAACGGCTCTCACAGTCAGGAAGTTCTTCCTCGTGTTCAGATGGAATCTCTTCTCTTGTAGTTTGAAGCCATTGTTCCGCGTCCTAGTCTCCAAGGAAGCAGAAAACAAGCTTGCTCCCTCCTCCCTGTGGCTTCCTCTCACATATTTATACATGGTTATCATATCTCCTCTCAGCCTTCTCTTCTTCAGGCTAAACATGAATACACTCTGCATATGCTACATTTTCTCCATATTTATTTTCTAATCTTTCCCAAGGTGTACATTTGCCCATTGAAAACAGGCTTTGGGCCACAGGGTCCCAAATTTTAGGTCATGAGGTCATAAAACACAGTAATTTAACATAATAAATCTTGGGATAATAACTTTATTCTAGTATTATTTTTTCCAAAAAATTAAGCACATTTTAAGGAAATTGGGAAGAATAACTTCTCCAGGAATAATATCATGTACATTAATGAAGCCATTGTTTATTTTAACTTACATTGTACTGTGGGTTGTATGCTGTATGTGTATGTGTTAAGCGTGTTTGTCAGATGTTTTGATACAGCCAATGGGCTAATTAATAAAATGTATTATGTACATTTTAATAAGAATATGGTCTTTTATATCTCTATTAATGATCAGAAAGCTTTATTGATTGCAGTGGGGTTTATCTTCAGGTAAAGAAAACGGAAGCTATAGCTCCATTGAAAAATGGTAGTTCCATTGACGATATCACCAACAAAAGTTTTAAGAACATATTTGATTGCTTAACATCATGGTGCTATGGACTATCGCCATGTTTAATATTGCCTGTTTATAGGACAGAATCCAGATGAAGTGAAGCACATGGTTCTCTCTTCTTAGCTCCTATTCTTCCTTTTCTACTCTCCATTTGTTTTCTCATGACCCAGCCAGTCTTGCAATCTCAATGCTGCCATCTGCCTCTTCAGAAAAACATTTTCCTGAACCTTGCCTTCTACTTTTACCAGGTCTCTCACTCAAAGGGTCCATGAGGAACAATCTTGACTAGAATAAAGAAAGGCATTTATTTTTTCATGACCCAACCAGTCTCAGACTCTTCATACTCCCATCTGTCAGTGACTTGGATTAAAAACAGTTTTCATATGTATCTCTTCAGGATGAAATTTTTCTATAGCCTGTTTTACATTTTTGTCAAGCTCTTGATTTAAAGAGCCATTTAAGAACTACCTGAACTAAAAAAGGAAGTGATAGCATCATCACATGAATTATGGTGTGTTTTACTTATATATAACAACTCATTAAAGATGGGGCCAGCCACAAGGCCATCTGAAGGAGTAGAGTCTGATGTCAGGAAATGGCAACAAATGATCATATTGTTACTCCTAGTATTGTGAGACTTTCTGTCCTATGTGCTGAAATGACTTGGTTGGGGTTGGTTACAAATTGACTTTGATAATTTCTACATGCCAGTAGAGGGCCAGCAGCAGGGAAATGGTGGCTTGGTTTCTTTCTCCCTTTTTTGAGTTTTTAAGCGGTTTTGGGTTTACCAGGCTCCAGGAGCCTGGAAATCCCAAGACAGTTGTGTGGATTTGTCCCCTAAATAGCATGAATCTATCCCCGGGCCCAATCCACACAGGGCCCACACCTGGAAAGACCTGGGTCTTATGAAAGACCCAGGTCTTTCCAGCTGTCAAATTAATTTGGGACAAAGCAGGATTTTCCCACTTTGTCCTGAATTAATTCACTTTTACCTGAATGGCCACCTCAGGTAAAAGTGCACAAGTCCACACATTTGGTGTGCTATGTGGATGTACCTTCAAACTCACCAAGGTGAGGCTAACTAAATTTTAACAATGGTGATTTAAAGTAATAACCCATGTAGACAATTAACTTGCTTTAGAGCACTGGTCAGACTGCATGCTAATTTTAATTTTATTATGTAATACTCAAAGAGTGCTTGATCATGTGTTGTTTCCTCCAACCTTTTGGCTTCTACATTCCTGCTCCTGAGCATATGAAAGTAATGATGGTAATAATGCATTATACATGGGGAAATAGCTTCTTCTTTGTAAATCTGCCTCCCTGAAAGATTCTGAAGATATCACTGGATGTTTCTTTCAATTATAATATCCAGAGTTACTGGGAAAATAATGGAACTCATCATTATTGGACAAAATAACTTCATATCTACAGCAAAACACTTTCCTTCAGAAGCAAGCATGGCTGTAGCAAGGAGATGAAAATGTGAAAATGCAATATCATCTATGATGGTATTCAGCATGGCCTTAGTGATATATCTGAAAACTTTACAATTGAAATGTTTTGCTTAGAATTTCCCATCACAATGTTCTTATACTACTTTAATCTTTCCTCCCTTTTTTAAAGAAATGAAGACTTCGTTATAGCTACCATGAGTCTAGATTCTCGCTCTCGGGTCTTCTTGAGGCTGGAATTTGATGGGTCTATAATTTTATTTTGTCTTCCAAGTGGAACCTAGGTGTTCTTTTTCTGTGTAGAGCTGCTACAAAACCAAGCTCTCTCTCTCTCTCATATATATATATATATATATACACACACACACACATATTTATATATACACACATACACACACACACACACACACACACACACTAGCCGTCCCCTGCCACGCGTTGCTGTGGCCCAGTCTGTGCATATGTGTTTTGTGTATGTATATATGTGTATATGTTTGTGTATATTTGTGTTTGCATATATGTGTGTGTGTGTGTGTGTATATGTATATGTATATATGTACGGTTTTGTGCATGTGTTGTAATGTATTTTTGGTGTTGTTTTTTTTTTTGCTTTTTAAGTCTTTTTTGCTGTGTTTTTCAGTGTTTTATGAGTGATAGTCACTTGTTGGCCTGATACGTGTATTGTGTCAAAATTTGTTGTCAATTTGTCCAGCGGTTTTTCAGTTATGTTAATCCCACAAACTAACATTGCGTTTTTATTTATATAGCTATATCTCACACACAAAAATAACTTATATGCTCTTGGTATGTATTGCAGAGATTTTTCTTACCTGGGTTTTCTTTTTCTCTGTCTCTCAAAAAAATATCACTGATTTAAACTGGACAGTTTTGTGAAATATTACAAACATTGGATTTGTCCAAAAATACTTGTGCATTAGTTCAGTCTCTGAAACATAATAAACATAATAAATTCTGAAACAACCTATTAAACTTCAATTTTATTTGCCGCATTTGATCATTTTCTGGCAATGAAAACTGAGACACTATACACCTAGACATCCCAATTCAAAACAGGCTCTTTGAATAATAAGGTAGTTTTAAAAAAAAGAATATTAAAAGTAAAATGATGTAGCTACTAACTAAATCCTTAAAGAATTTGTTTTGATTCCAAATCTGAATGGAGCTCCTGAAAGTCTTGATCTCATGTAAATCACTCATTGTCAGTTGAGAACTACCTTTGACCACCCCTACATTGGGATGATTGCAGATGAGACTTTTAATATTTATTTCCCCCTCTGTAACATTTTGCAAAGAAGAGGTCTAGAAATCAATTTTCCATTTGTAATCTCCTTGTGTTTTTCCATCATTGCAGAAGATCTGTTAAGGGAAAGATGGGCCAGCTGTTTGCCTTTTAAAATTAGTAGCACTAGAAGCATTTTGTCTGGAAGCACCCAGTATTTATTTTCATACCAGTCTATGAGATGGAAATCCTTTCCATGAATGGAGAAACAAGGCAAAAATATAAAGCAATACAATAAGCTTAGAGAATAATTCAAATCAAGATTGCTTAGTTTCTGAATTTCACAAGCGAATGGAGTCTACAAGGTCCCTTACAGAAACCTAATATGTAACTAAATGATTATACTATTTGAACAAATAGTAGTTTATAATACACAATGACTTGAACAATCACTAGAGTTATGATGATGATCTTCAAAAAATGTTGTGTTGACATTCCTTACCATTTATTAGATATGAGCATTCAAGCAAATGGTAGATGCACCATCTGGTAATAACCTGGAAATTCACTATAAAATTGCTGACTGAGCAGTGTGTAGTGACTTGGAATGAGCGGTTTAAGATTATTAATATCAGAAGCCTGAATTTACTATGGGCCTCTGGGAGGTTGAATGTTGCTTAGCAATCAAAAATGATATGCTTGCCGATCAGGATAGGGTTCCACTTTTGATGAATTGAAAAAAAATGTGTTGATCCCATGAAAAAAACTATGATTGAAGATATATATTAATATGTGGTTTAAACATGGTAATGCTTTTTTATTTCCTTCTCAGAACAAACTTACTGAAATTTAAGTTTCCAGTGTAACCTACCCACAATAAAGAGCACAAATAATAATGTAAATTTGTGGTACACTGGAACTTCTACTTAAGAGTGTCCCTATCTAAGAGAATTTTGAGCCAAGAACTGTCACTTGGCCTGGGTTTTGCTTCGATGTAAGGACAGAGTTTTGAGTTAAGAGTACAGGGCTTTAGGGCTTCAAGGGAGCAGCCTCCATGCCTAATGCTCTTGTTTGCTTTGAGAGATTGCTGTCTGCTTTGCTCTTGTCTGTTTTTAAGAACTTTGGAATAGTTGAATTTCTGTGGTTTTTATTCTTGATACGTTTGGCTTCGTGAAAAGAAAGAGGAAGAGAGAGCAAGAGAGGGAGGTGGGCTGGAATGAGTACAATGTGAAGAAAATTATGTTTCTGCCTCTTCACTTTGTGCTTTGTACTTCCTTACTACAACTTTTGTGCTTCTACCAATGTGCCACAACTTTTTGCTTCTACCACTTCAAAGCTGATTTTTTATTGTTCAATGTGAATGTACATTCATACATTATTTGTTATTTATAAAGTACAGTTACTTATTTAAAAACACGTAATAAAAATGGGGAGGGGGCTTTGGGGTGGCGGAATGGATTAATAGCATTCCAATACATTTCAATCAGAAGATTCTCTTTGAGATAAGAGTGTTTTGAGTTGAGAGCTTGGTCACGGAATGAATTAAACTCATAAATCAAGGTATCACTGTCTTTATGAAGCTGCCAGTTTAAACACTAGCTACAATTCTTTTAAGCAACTTGAGGAATTCATCACATAATACTATGTATTTTGCTAAAAAATAAAAATCACTTTTTCAAAAGGATTTATTCCACAAATAAGTGTGTTCAGGATTACAATATATTTAACTCTGTTGATCAAGTCTCCTAAGGTGTATGTCTGAAAAACTAGCCACAGTATCCTCATTCTAATCCAATATTCTCACTACTACTCAGTACTGTTAAAAAAAAACACTTTCTCTTCTTTGAACATTTGTGATTCTATAGTATTCTTTAAATGGCAAAATGCTGCCTCAGAGTTCAGGAGCCTTGATTGAACATTAACAAAAATGTCTGGGATACAGGTAACAGCTTGAATTCAAAGATATAGCTATGGTGGTTTGGCGACCTCATCAGATGGGGTCCAAATCAGCATATACCGGTTGATCTTCTCTTTTGCCATGGATACAGTCTTCTGGCTCCCATCTCACAATGTCAAACTACTTCCAGTGGTGTATGCCATTGCCACAGCACCACGGGAAGACTCATGAGTCCAATTGACATCAACAGTGAGAAGCTAGGCGGCCAATGCTTCCCCTGTGGGATGGGACAACTCGTGAGTCAGACAATGCAGGGCATGGGCTGATGGGTTCCCCACAATCCCCCCAACGAGCACCGCCAGGTGATTCAGGCAGCATGTTTAATGACGTCATGGATCAGTCTGCAAAGGCAACTTCTAGTCTGCAAAGGCAACTTTTGACAATTAAGTAGTACTGTTGACAATGTGATGAAATAGATTTAAGTCTTTTATGCTACCAAATTCTTTCTCTTAGTTAGTCTCAAGAATGCTACAAGATCCCTTTTCAGGAAGTAGTTTGATAACTGAACGATTTTCAATTATCCATATCCATTGCATAAGTTTATTTACCAAAGACATTGGATAGCCATTCTTGGATGTTCTACATTTCCTGCATTGAATAGGATAATGAATTGGGTGGTTTATAAAACACCCTTCAATTTTATGAAATTGTCTGAAATATATCTTGACTTTAAATACCATGATTACTGTTGTGTGCCCTTACGTTGCTTCAGAATTATGGTGACTCTGTCCCAGGGTTTTTTGTCTGAGCCTGAGAGAGTGACTTTACCTAAAGTCATCCAGTAGGTTTCTAAGTCCAAACAGAGATTTGAACCCAGTCTACACAGTTATAAACCAATGCTCAAACCACTACACAATGTTGACTCGAGTGTCCCCATAGAACAAAATAATATTGAATTCCTTATGTAAATTTCTGAACATGAGAATGCATAAGTATGATAACTCTTAAAATTATAAGTGGGGATTTCAATACAAGTGGGATTTCTTCATTTGAATAAGAAGAACTGTGTAGGTACTCTCTACCCTTCTCAATCAATTGCTATTGTAACAATCACAGAAGCTATCAAATGCATTAGTTGAAATTATAAGTAGAAAATAATAGCTTTTTGATTTTGAATTGCTTAACTGATTTATTTTTCCAGTTGACATGAACACCAATGATAAAGCATGTGAAATGGAAATTACTGTCAAAGTGGTAGAAATTATGGTACAATGTAGGAAAAAATGAGGTTTGAGGAGGAGAAATGAGATTACTATATGAGTGCTCATAGTGAGAAATTTGTTTATTTGTCGTTTCAGAAGCAAATTGAGAATATAGTTATAATGTATAAAAACACAAAGTTAAAAACTTGGCATTATGCTAAATTTCCTTTGACCAGAAGCAGGTCACTTCAAGTGCCTTTGGTGCCATTGTAAGAAGATCCCCCATTGTGCATGTGGCAGGGGTCAAACTGGATTGTTGTAAGTGGTCTGTGGTTTGCTCTTCTCCACACTCACATAGCATGGTCTCATTTCTTAAGATTGGCTTTGCATCTCATGGTACCAGAGCGCAGTCTGTTCAGCGTCTTCCAAGTTGCCCAGTCTTCTGTTTGCCCAGTAGGGAGTTTCCCATCCAGTATCAGCCACTGATTGAGGTTCCTGGTTTTAACCTGCCACTTTTTGACTCTTGCTTGTTGATGTGTTCCTGCAAGTATCCCTGTAGATCTTAGGAGGTTGTGTCTTGATTTAAGTTATTGCCATGCTGGTTGATATCCGAACAGAGGATGGGCCTTGGTTCTTTCATTCCTGGCTGCTACTTCCTTGCAAATATCAGTTGGTGCAATACTGACTAAACAGTGTAATTTATCCAGTGGTGTGGGACATAAATATCTTGTGATAATGTGGCATGTCTCATTAAGAGCCACATCCACTGTTTTAACAAGGAGAGATGTATTTCATACTTGGCATGCATATAGTTGCAAAGTGCAAGGGCAGATGTTTTCACTGTATCTGGTTGTGATCCCCAGATTGTTCTACTTAGCTTTCGTATGATATTATTTCTCACACCCACTTTTTACTTGATAGTCTAGCCATGCTTCTTGTGAATCAGAGTATGGTCCAGAATGACTCCCAGGTATTTTGGTGTGCTGCAATGCTCCAGTGGGATTCATTACAAGGTAATCCTTAGAGCTCGAGATGCTTGTCTGTTCTTAAGGAGAAAAGCACGCAACTGCATTTTACATGGATAAGGAATTAACTGGTTTTTCCCTGTAATATACAGTAAGAGCACACTAAAGCTTTGAAGAGCTTCTATTCAACCATTTCAAAGCTCCCTTCTTGAGCAGTGATGGCACAGTTGTCAGCATAGATGAAACTCTCTGTCCCTTCTGGCAGTAGCTGATCATTTGTGTAAATGCTAAACACTGATGGAGCAAGCACGTTCCTCTGAGGCAGGCCTTTCTTCTGTTTTCACCATCTGCTTCTCTGACACTGGAACTCAACAAAAAAGCACCTATTTTGTAGCAGATTTCCTATGAAGCAGGTGAGGTGGTAATCCTTTGTGACATTACACATTTTTTTCAGGAGGAGGCGATGATTTACAATATCGTAAGCTGCTGACAAGTCTATGAAGATGGTTCCTGTAATGTGCTGACTTTCAAGACCATCTTCTATGTGCTGAGTCAGATGTGCAGATTTTCTCTTTCTTGAAACCAGCTTGTGTGGGATCATAAATGGGTCTATTTTTTCCATAATTCTGTGCAGGATATTTCTCTTCATAACTTTATAAAGATGACACAACAAGGAGATTGGTGTAGCTTTTTTGGATCATTTTGGTATTTGCCAGGTTTCAAGATGGCTATAACTCTTGCTTTCCTCAAAATTTTGGGGATCCGACAGGATGCAGTGCAGTTGTTCATCAGCTTCAGCAGCCAGCACCTTGCTTTTCAGCCAAAGTTTTTAATTTGTTACATTCATAGATCATCCAGGCCAGGTGCTTTGCCATTTTTACATTGACTGAGAGCCATTTCCAATTCAGCAGATATAAAAAGTGAATGGAGGTTGTTCTCATTATCTGGTTGTCTGCCTATTGGTTTCCTTCCTAGTTTGGTGGCAAGGTTGGATTTCCCATTCTTCAAAAGTTAATGTGCAATCTGATCTGCCTTTATGATGACAAGGGTATTAGTGTCATTATGCCAGGGCTCTGCCGATATGCAGGCAGAGGTGAATGAAACAAACACCCCGTTTGTATCAAACAGTTATTAAAGCAGCACTTACTTTCTTACTTTTTTAAAAGTCCAAAATATAAAACATAAAGATAGCACTCAGCCACAGAATATAAAACAAAAACTGATAGCAAACGCTACACTGAAGTCAAAGGGTCTTGTCCAGTGGTCAAATGCTGAGAGTTCAATGAGTAAAGTCCAAGGATCAAGAGTCTATACCGTAGTCAAAAGCCAGTCCAGAGATTCAAGGTTCCATGGCTCCAAGAGTTCAGAAAACAGGTCAGGATACCGAAAATTCACAAACCTGGAGAAAAACCAGCAGTATCTACTACCAAAATAAAACAAATACTTTCAGTCCCAAGTTTAGCTCCTTATATCCAGTAACACCCAGCTGTAACCTATCTTTTGCATGCCTTCACCCTTAATTGCTTTCACCCATACATTCTTACTCAACTCTTTAGAACTAAGACTTACATTTACCATTCCAATACCAATCGCTAAGCCTGCCACTACCAACCACTATCAACTGCAGAACATGGTAGATGACAATTTGTTTGTGTAGGGTCATTGCTCAGCCGTCTTAACAGCCTCCATGCCTTCTGACTACTCTTGCCCATATCGACTTCTGTTATCAGCTTTAT
The DNA here is from genome assembly GCF_037176765.1 of Anolis sagrei. NCBI lineage: Eukaryota > Metazoa > Chordata > Lepidosauria > Squamata > Anolidae > Anolis > Anolis sagrei. The sequence continues at coordinate 87,583,962 of NC_090026.1, read as the reverse complement.
CCACCATTCTTTCTTAGCTTCAGAGATGAAGGAAAAATGCTCTGTGCTGCCTGAAGAGTTTGCTCACTAAATGGGTCTTCATTGTGGCGCCTGTAATAGTCTTCCAACAAGGCAGCTGTATCAGGAGTATTGCTCTGAAAACAGTGTGCCCTGCAGCCTCTCGGTATAGAAGCCCATGAGCAGGTTTTTATTATTTTGATAAAGTGCTGGTATTCCTCAGGTCTTCTACAAAGCCTTTCAACTTGTGTTTGCCCTACCCAGTACAAGTGTTTTTTTCCCTATTTTCTTCCTCCCCCCCCCCCTCTTTTTATTGCAACTGTATGTCTGTGTCCTTGTGAGACTACAATGGAAGGATATTATCACACAAGGAAGAGTGATGAAAGGACAGTGATACTGAATTTACTGACAAGTTTTTCTTTTCAATCGTAAAGGATGATCCAATCATGACTCAAGCGCAATGCAACCAAGGGAGAGCCATGGCATAGTGTAGTGTGCTCCATCTATTGTACTCAGCATTTCCAACTTTATCTTCAAGAGCATCTGTTTTGAGGAAAGTCTTATTTGTTTTGGCTTCATAAAGGTTTGATTTCACTTCTTCATCAGTAACACATTAAAATAAACTCCACTTTTACCAACTTCTGCCAAACTTGCTGTATCCCCTGCCCCCAGAGCCCCATGATCAACTTTAGTGAAATTGAAGGGGGGGGGGGGGCATGTTGCGTTTTTCACTCAACAATCTAATTTACAAAAAAAAGAAGTATAGCATTTTCCTACCGTTTTTGGCTTATTTATCACAATGCTTTTCTGTTCTTTATCATTTGCTGCTGAAAGAAATAAAGAGAACCAAGAAACTTTAATAATTGTCTCTAAAATGCTGAAATTATCTAGAAATCTGAATCACTACAGAATTGTTCTTGCGATGGCACGCAGGGAATGGAAAGAATACTATACGTGTCCAGCTATTTTCCCAGTGACCATCGGTATGCTCTATATGTACTTTAATTCCCCAAAATAAGACTCTGGAGACGAGACTAAATTTAACCAATTAAGTTTACTGAAACAATCAAGGTGAGTCAAAACAAGGTAGTACAAAGGTGCAGTTTGATTACTGAATGATATAGAAATAGAATGGTGAAATACAGATATAAGGTATAAACTCTGAGGTAAGTATAGCTATCAGGAGACTATAAGGTATAAAGATGGTATGTGCTCTGAGGTAAAGAACAAAACTATATTCTATGAGGTAAGTACTCTCTATGATGGTACAGCTTTCATCTATGGGGCAAGTACATCTATGTTCTTTGAAGCATGTACTGCTCTGATCTATGGCTTGTACAGCTTAAAGTCTTTGAGGCAAATACTATAATCTTTGACAAGTAAAACGTAAAGTCTTTGGGGGCAATTACGTGCTTAGAATTGCCTGTTTCAAATCACTAAGCCAGACCAGACACTTTCTGGCTCTGCCAAGGAAAGAATGGAGGGAAAAAGTCCTTCCACCAAGCTCTGATCCAGAAGGGCTGAACCACTAGAGCTCGGCCTCTAGGGGGATCCCAAGCTCCTCCCCCAAAACTCAGCAAATGGAACCGTCCACCTCCAAGAGAGTAAACAGGGAAATGTACAGAGGAGTAAAAACTAGGCCGAGACTTCATAGTTCTCTTCATTCTGGAAGGGATGGCAGTTTCAGTTAATCACAAATGTAACCAAGAATTTGAAAGCCATTAAGAGAGCTTCATATAAGTATCAATACATATCCTTTGGTTTATTTTCAGTAGTATGGTAGAAACATTTTTATTGTGACATGCCCAAAGATATTTAATTCTAATGTTGTTGTCTTTAAATGAAGGTTCTCCTCTGAGCCTTAGTCACATATTTGGGGGTGGGAAGCAAAGAAGTTACTGGGAAGAAAAATAGAATTTGCTATTCTTTGCGTGTATTGATGTTGTCACAGCCAGGGAATTACTGTGCTCTTTTTGGTTCATTGATAAGACTACAGACTTTTCTCTATTTTCTGCTTGTATGTGATTAAAATAGGCATAATCATCATAGCTATCCTAATGACAATATTCTTTCATATAAATTCAGTTAATGATAAAAAATTCATGCAAATGTAGACTGCTGTTCCACAACTGCTAGATTTTCAAACATTAAATGTAACACATTGTTACCGATCACAGCCAAATGATCATCTTCTAATGTCCAAATTATTGTACTAGTTTGCATAGTAGTTCAATTTTTTACAGTTCATTTACTATGGTTAATTTGTGGCTTCCAGCAACAGTTTGTAAATGGTGTAATTAAAGAAAAAGAAGCAACAATAAGAAAATAGATTGCTCTAGATATTGCAACCCACTTTGGGAAATTGGCTTAATGGAAATATATAGTAAATAAGGCCTTAGTGTAATTAAATATCGCAGTGATTTTGAGGGAGCTTCTACCTTTGTTAAGATCTGGAAAGCCTTGTGAAATGAAGATTTAACAGTCTGCCCATATTATTCAATAGAGGTTGGTTTCTTGTATGACTACAGAATAAAATGTGCTTTAGTTTTCAGTAGCCCTGACTGGTGGCTCCCATGTCAGTGGAATGATGAATCTGCTCCAGAGGTTTGGCTAGACTTCAAAGGAGCTCTCTGAGGCAGTGTGCCTGATTTTGACATAGAGTTCAGCATCTTGGATAGCACCTTTAAAATTTAGAATAAAGCCCAAAGCAGATGCATTGCCCCAGTGACTTATGCTGGATCTACACTGCCAAATAATGTAGCTTGAACTGCATTATATGAATCTACACTTATATAATGCAATTCAAACTTCATTGTTTGGCAGTGAAGATCCAGCCTTAGAAGCCACCACCTGATGCTGATCTTTAGGAATCCTAAAGGCAGTTCTTTCTTGTTCTTTGCTTTGTGGATTGAAATTTCCCATTTTTTTCTAAATGTTCTCAACAAGAAAAAAGAAAGAAAAAGAGAGAATTTTTTTACTGCCCCACCCCCTTTTGTGGTTGTTGATTCCACCCCATAACATGACACACCATGGAATTGTCCTTTTGTGGGATGTAGAATTGTTCTTTTTGTGGGTAGTAGGGCTGGGCGGTTTCGTTCGTTAATTTCGTAATTCGTTAATAATTCGTTATTTTTTGGGTAAACGAAGCGATAACAAACCATCCAGGAGCAACTAAAAAACGAAACGAATTTTTAAAGCTATTTCGTAATTGTTTCGTTATTGTTTCGTTATTATTTCCGTATGTCTGGTGCAAGTTTTATAGTTGTTTCCCTCTCCCTGGTTGCAAGCGGTCGGCATTTACCCCACTTCTGGGTCCCTGGCCTCTGCTTAAGTGGATCAAATTCTCCTCTCCTCCTGTCGTCACCTCACCTCGTTCCTCACTCTGGCCTGCGTGCATTGGGCAAAGAGACACAGCAGTGCAGCACTCAGAGACCTGCCTGTTGCCTGCCTAACCTCTTTCCTTCTCCAGGTTAAAACTATTATATTAATTATATTTATTATATTTATTATTATTATTAAGAATGGATGGCCATCTTTCAGTACTGCTTTCACTGTCCCATACATTCACGAAGGCAGAAAGTGGTTTGTTATTATTATTATTATAGAGAAGAAGCATTGTCAAACCAGAATAGAGATGTCACCCACCCTCCTCTCTCTCTCCTTCCCCCCCCCCTTTCCTTCTCCAGGTTAAAACTATTATATTAATTATATTTATTATTATTATTATTATTATTATTATTATTATTATTATTAAGAATGGATGGCCATCTTTCAGTACTGCTTTCACTGTCCCATACATTCACGAAGGCAGAAAGTGGTTTGTTATTATTATTATTATAGAGAAGAAGCATTGTCAAACCAGAATAGAGATGTCACCCACCCTCCTCTCTCTCTCCTTCCCCCCCCCCCTTCCTTCTCCAGGTTAAAACTATTATATTAATTATATTTATTATTATTATTATTATTAAGAATGGATGGCCATCTTTCAGTACTGCTTTCACTGTCCCATACATTCACAAAGGCAGAAAGTGGTTTGTTATTATTATTATTATTGAGAAGAAGCATTGTCAAACCAGAATAGAGATGTCACCCACTCTCTTCTCTCTCTCCTTCCCCCCCTTTCCTTCTCCAGGTTAAAACTATTATATTAATTATATTTATTATTATTATTATTATTATTAAGAATGGATGGCCATCTTTTAGTACTGCTTTCACTGTCCCATACATTCACAAAGGCAGAAAGTGGTTTGTTATTATTATTATTATTGAGAAGAAGCATTGTCAAACCAGAATAGAGATGTCACCCACCCTCCTCTCTCTCTCCTTCCCCCCCTTTCCTTCTCCAGGTTAAAACTATTATATTAATTATATTAATTATATTTATTATTATTATTATTATTATTATTATTATTAAGAATGGATGGCCATCTTTCAGTACTGCTTTCACTGTCCCATACATTCACGAAGGCAGAAAGTGGTTTGTTTCACCCCTCCTCTCTCTCTCTTTCCCCCCTCTTTCCTTCTCCGAGGTTAAAACTATTATTTTCACGTCGCGCAACCGCCATTTTAACGAATTGATTCGTTAATATTAACGAAATTTCGTAAATACCGAACTTTTTTAAGGGAAAATTTTGTAATTATTTTAAATATCGAAACAAAAAAACCCCCCAAATACAAATCGATTTTAGAAACAAATTTTTCCGTTGTTACCCAGGCCTAGTGGGTAGACCAGATATAGATGAGTTTCTGCCATTTGTAGGCATAGCTAAATTTGAACAAAGCAAAGGAATAAATTGAGCTACTGTTACTGCTAATTGAGAGCTCCATCCTTGAGAAACATGACAGAGTCCACCTCCCAAACTAGAAGTGGGAGATGTTGTAAAATGAAGCCCCAACTGCTGTTTTTACACATTCTGTACCTCATCCTTTTCTGCGTAGGGATGGGATAGATGGATAGATAGTGAAAGAAAAACATCAATTAATTTGAAATGTTGTGCTACAAGAGAGTTCATTGGCTAGTATGGACTTCCAGAAAGATAAATGAATGGGTCTTAGAACAAATCAAGCCTGAATTCTCACTATAAGGCATTTGGAAATAGGAGCTATTTTACTTTGGATATGTTATGAGATGATGTGACTCATTGGAAAACACAGGATAAAGTAGAAGCCAGTAATAAGAGAGAAAGGCTATATTACACATGGATTGCGGCATTCTGCCCCTGAGCCAGGATAAACATTCTGCCCCTGAGAGTCTCCTTGGGGGAAGGGTTACCTATTTCTATGGATTTCTTTTCAATTGCTGGAAGATTTGATGTCCCAACACTTACGTACTTATCCTTTTACCACGTCCCAAGAGTTTCTTAAATCTATCTGTGTTTTTACATCCATCTCATCTAATTTTTTTCCTGGAAGCTTGCCTCCCATCTCAGAGTTTATTACTCTAGAAATACTCTCTGGCTCTCAAGTGAAGCCATTTATTCACCATTTGAATGGCTGATTGCTCAGAGCAATCCTGCAAACACAAAGACCAGCCTCACACAGCAATCTGCAATACAGGCTTTCACGATGAATCCATTATCTCTCCAGACCAAGCTGCCTTCCTTTAACAAAGACATAGAGAAGGGATGGTGATACCTTTTGTTGGAACAACCTCTGTTGGTGGGAGCATAACTCTCCCTTGCAGATATTTGAAAAGAAGCAATGCCTTAGGTATCTCATAATTCCACTTTCTTTTGCAAGCAACTGTCATGAGTTGTTTGTTTTTCTTCAGACAGGATTCACGAGCTTTTTATATCCACCAGCTGAAGCTGCTTTGCTCTACATGGAAATGCAGCAGGGCTGCAATCTTTAATTTATGAATCGGTTAATCAATTTAAATACTTTTTTGAGTAAGAAAATCTGGCTCTATTTAATTTGGAAGCAGATTTTTAAAAATATATATACTTATAAAAACCATTAAAAAACACAGTTTAAAAAAGGAGGCTTCACCACGTTTTCCCTCAAATATAAGATATCTTCTAAGATAATGTCCACTGAAACAAACATACCATCTAAAAATAAGGATAACACTTTTGTTCAAAAGAAAATTGCAGGTTAAGAGGTGGAGCGAGAAAGGCAGTTATTTATCCTACTTGTGTATAAACCAATGTTGTCTATAAGTCATGGGCAGGTCTTGTAGTAAAAATCGAGGATTTTAAAATAATCTGGATAAGTTGAGGTGTGCTCCACAGAGAGAGAAAGGCACCAAAAGCACCTCAAGGGGGCTGGCCAGCCCTGGCCACTGCTGATAATTTCTCTAACAGATTATCATCCAGCCTCTGTTTAAAAACTTCCAGAGAAGGCAACTCAACCACATTTGAGGCAGCATATTCCACAGCTTTAATAATCAGGAAATTATTATAATGTTTAGGCAGGTTGGTGCTTCCTTAGGAACTTGGTGCTTCTTTTAGGTTCTATTGGGGTGGGCAGTTCTTGCCTTTCACCACTCTCTTTGGAGAAGGGAGTGGTTCCCTTTCTTGATACGAATTAATGTATAGTACTCACATTGACTTGTGGATAAATCAGTCTAGGTTTTTGAGTTGATTTCTTGACAAATATTTACATGAGTATATAGCAAACATTGTTTTGTTGTTTATTCGTTTAGTCACTTCTGACTCTTTGTGACCTCATGGACCAACCCACTCCAGAGCTCCCTGTTAGCTGTCGCCACCCCCAACTCCTTCAGAGTCAAGCCAGTCATTTCAAGGATCCATCCATCCATCTTGCCCTTGGTTGACCCCTCTTTCTTTTTCCTTCCATTTTCCCCAGCATCATTATCTTCTCCAAGCTTTTCTGTCTTCTCATGATGTACCCAAAGTTGCTCATCTTTGCCTCTAATATCCTTCTGCCCAGTGAGCCGTTGGGCATTATTTCCTGTAGTATGAACTAGTTTGATCTTCTTGTGATCCAAGGCACTCTCAGAATTTTCCTCCAACACCACAGTTCAAAAGCATTTATCTTCCTTTGTTCAGTCTTCCTGATGGCCAAGCTGTCGCACCCATAGGTTACTACAGGGAACATCATTGCTTTTACTATGCGGATCTTCGTTGCCACTGTGATGTCTCTACTTTTCACGATTTTATTGAAATTGGTCATTGCTCTCCTCCCAATAAGTAAATATCTTCTGATTTCCTGGCTGCAGTGTGCATCTGCAGTGATCTTCGCACCTAGAAATACAAAGTCTGTCACTGCCTCCACATTTTCTCACTCTATTTACCATTTATTAATCAGTCTGGTTGCCATAATCTTGGTTTCTTTATGTTTAACTGTAACCCAGCTTCCTCTCTAAGGAAGCAATAATCCTATATATATATATATATATATATATATATATATATCGTGTCATCAGCAACCATTGTATTACAATTCTAACAGAGCAAAACAAACACAGAGATTAAAAAGAAAAAGGAAAAAAAGGGAGAGAAAAAAACCACACAGATTTTGTAAATTTGGTATTTGGTTAAATGTCCTTTGACCAGTATCTGGCCACTTGGAGTGCCTCTGGGGTTGCCGCAAGAAGGTCCTCCATCGTGCATGTGGCAGGGCTCAGGGTGCATTGCAGCAGGTGGTCAGTGGTTTGTTCTTCTCCATATATATATATATATATATATATATGGATTATGGTGAATTTCCAGTCAGAAGTTATTAATAAGGATGAACATACAAGATAAGAGAGGCTACAGCAGTGTGTTTTTTTTTTTTTTTGCATTAACTGAAGTAAGCCAAGGAAAAAAAGAGAAAGTTGAAGGAGATGAGAGGAAAGGTAATATTTCAAAAACAACCGAGAACGTGAGGTGACAATGCTTTAGAGCAGGGGTCCTCAAACTTTTTAAACAGAGGGCCAGGTCACAGTCCCTCAAACTGTTGGAGGGCCGGATTATAATTTGAAAAAAACATGAATGAATTCCTAGGCACACTGCACATATCTTATTTGTAGTGCAAAAAACACTTAAAACAATACAATAATTAAAATGAAGAACAATGTTAAAATATATAAACTTATTAGTATTTCAATGGGAAGTGTGGGCCTACTCCTGGCTGATGAAACAGGATTGTTGTTGTTGTTGTTGTTGTTGTTGTTGTTGTGTGCTTTCAAGTCATTTCAGACTTAGGTTGACCCTGAGCAAGGGCCAGGTAAATGACCTTGGAGAGCCGTATTTGCCCCCTGGCCTTAGTTTGAGGACCCCTGCTTTAGAGAATAACTGGAGTTCCCAGAGTCTTCCATCAGTGGTAATTCTGCTTTTTGGCATTAAAAAAAATAGCTGTTCCTGGAAATGAGGGGTGACTATACTCCTTTTTAGTTCAAATATGTAGGATGTGCATAGAAATAAACAGGTAGCAGTCCCATGTAAATCCATATGCAATTTTTATCATCTAGTCTAGTTAATATCTGTAAATTGCATAAGGTACAGGGTGGGGAAGGAATCATAACCATGTTTTCTTGATCCAGTTTTCTCGTTCCCCATTAGGTAATTGTTTATTAAAGTAATTCTGTATTTGTTTATATAATCACAATGTATATGCATACATAATAAAACAGTGTATTAATGAACAGTTATGATATGTAGAGTGTTAATATTGATATTATATTATATTACAAAGTATATTATTACTAATTACAGTTTGACAAATGACCTATATTTGTTTTATCAACAATACTAGCCCTAACATTGATCTCAAGGTTCTAATTACCTCATTTGACAGAAAACACAGCAATATCATTCATATTAATTTAACAATCAAACTTTAAACTCACTAGGAATGTAATTAAATGGCTGCAGTGCTGAGTTCTACAGCAGTAGTCAAGGATCTGGCTATTCAAACAGAAGTGGCTCTTTAAACCTTTCAATTTTTATTTTCTAATAATGAGTTTTAGGCAAAAATGATCAACTTGAGACTGCTAAGTAGAAACTCCTACTTTGCCTTGCAAACTCCTTTTTGCTTTACTGTCATATATGTTACTTGAAAGTAAACCCCGTTGATTTCAGAGGGGTGTGCTTCCAATCAAGTGTTCTTCTGAGAAAGTGAATACACCCACAGACTCATAGCTTCCAAATTACACTTATGAACTATCCTATCATTCCCAATGGGCAGGAAATATTGTTGTAGCTCCTGGTTTTAAAAAGCTATAGTCCTTTTAAACATGCTAATCAGCCATTTATTTTTTATAATATGATTGCCTAGTAAGTGTGCCTATTCATGCTTTTTTCTTTCCAAAGGCTTTTACAACAAGGAGAGCAATAAATATCAGAGCATAAATAATCTGCCATTATACAACTAATTCATAAATAACATATGAATCCTGATGTGAAAGACAGCACGGAGTGTCCAACTGAATAGTCTTTTAAACTGTTGGCAGGCATAGCAAAACTTCTCAAAACTTCATTCTTTTGCAATATTTAAAAGCTTATGTTATCAGAAGGCAAACTGGATGACTGGTTTGAAAAAAGGGTACCTTAGGGCACCACGTGATGCAAAATAACACTGTAATGTTATTCATTCCTTTGATATTATAGTATTTTGTCAGATAATTGATGTATTCACATCAATTTTGCCTAATGTATATATGTATTTATTTAAAAATACATATGTATTTATTCTATACCTATGAGTACTCTATGTCTATGAAACGAGAAAAGTGATTCAAGGCTGTCTGCTTGGGCAGACCTTTTGGAATACCTGTTTTCAGCTAATATCTCTGTCTTTCTAGCCATATCTTTCTGTCCCATATATGTTTACAAAATGTATTCTACAGATACACAAAGTAAAAATAAATAAATACAATAACCTTTGGGTAAAAACAAAGCTGAATCTTAAGTCAAGATTTACAGCAAGATTTACAGCATTGTTGCGATTCCATGGCAAATTGGGGTGGCAGCAGGGCAATCCCGGGGCCCTGGCTGGGAGCTGGCACTTCCCCACCACATGTGGGGAAATGTCTGCTTGTGGCATAATCCTGTAGAAGCCCCATTGTTCCTAATGGAACACAGGGAAGCTACTGTGTTGAGGGCACAGCATTCTACCACCATGCCACCCCAGTTCACCCACGGAGCCTTGCTGGAGATCGGCCTACATTATCTGATGGGTGGTGTGGGATTCCATGAGTGAACAGGGGCAGAAGAATCCTGGAATGCTTAGTTTTTCATGTGTAATGAGGTCGCAAATCATTAAGGAATCTATCAGGACATTTTAATTTATCTTCTCTCCTGCTTTGCTTTAGTGCATGAAATTAAATGCTGGAATTCCTTTCTTAATTGGTTAGAAATCACAAATATCTTTATTATCATGTATTTTAATTACTTTTTTCCCATGACCTGTGGTTATAGACTTTAGATTATGTACATTGTATGTTGTGTAATTAATTACTTCAATCTTCTTATTTACTATTAAATATTGTTCTGCTGAGTACTCTTTGCATTGTTGAGAGAAACCAAGTGGCCATTTAGCTACATTCAACAATTAACAAATACTGTATTATTTGACTAAAAATAAAATATAAAAAGAATTAATACAATTAGAGTATAATTGTAAGGATAGATCTCCAGCCTCAATAGTATTTTCATTTACTGACAACCCATCAGTGTAATTTGTAGCAGAAAAGTGGGTATATGGGGTGAGGGGAGGAGATATTTATTTATCTAAGGTACAAAGACTTAATAACAATGTTAGTCATTACCAAGTACTCCTAATGTTCCTGAGTGGAATATGGCACTTTCTGGAAGCCATTGTATCAGGGACTATGCCAGTACCCATCTTTCTGAATCTAATATGGGCATCTTGACAGTCTGTTTCTCTAGTAATAATGTGTCAGGCTCTTTCAAATTGTGTATTCTCATGCCAGTGATATCAACCAGGTTGCCCAGTATTTGAGAAAGCTGCTGTTGTGTGTCTCATTATCTTGAGAGCTTAGTGATAACATAAGACAACTTTTTTTGTAGCAGCAGCTTAACTGTGGAATACCCTCAGCAGGGAAAGTCAGGCTGTTGAGCTTCTAAAGGGCAGCCAGTTATATGTTCTTTATAGACTTTGGTTTTTAAAACTGATTCTAAAATATCTTTCTAACATTGTTTTGTGTGTTTTTAAATCATTTAAATATATCATCATATATTTTAAGATCTAGTGGGCAGAAATTTGATTAACAAATAAAATAAATAAATAAATAAATAAATAAAGCTGGTCATTCTCGAATACTTTCAACAGACCCTATATTCTTAGTCCTGCCTTTAGAGATGAGATGACAATAACAGGAATAATAATGCTTTTCTCTTATAGTAAAGCAGCTTGAAATCTTTTTTAAAGCAAGGTCCTGTTAACTCTGCTACCACTGTATTGGTAACAGATTACGTTGACCCTGTTTCATGGGTCCTTTCATACATCTTGTTGGCATGTTTTCCAGTCTTTTGGGGTGATTCTTTTGCTGATCACATTCCAACCCTGATATTTTGATTTGGAGATTTTAAAGTATTCAGAGCATCTTTAAACTTGTGTAAAGGTAAGACAGGAAAAAAATATGTTGAAGTTGCAACTTTATGCAAACATAATATGTGGATATAATCTTTCCCCTGTAGAAAATGGCTAGATTCAAAGAAATGTGTGCAAAATGTTTTGTGTTTTTAGTTTTGTACAAAAAATTATAAGAAATGCCTTTTTTAAGAAAAGAAAAGATTTGGAGAAGAGACAATTCATAGATTTTCATTTCTTTTTTAATATCATTATTTTTTTAAAAAAATAAATCCTATATAATGAAATATTGGATGATGTGTTGATATTAATAAATATTTGTCTCTCGATACAGTGTGTATTCTTGTGAAAATAAGTACCACTACATTGATTCCTAGTAAGTGTTCATAGGGATTGCCAGAATAAACATGCTAAAATCTACTGGCAATTGATAATGCTAGTTGCAAACAGCTTGGCCGCATAAGAAAGAAATCATGAATATTTTGGTGCCAAGCTAAATTCATAGTTTACAGAAGCTGCAAACAAATACTCTTCCACAATCCAAATAGTTTTGATAATAGATAAGGACTCAGGTGCAGTACTAAATCATGGTGTAGCACTATAGGGAAAATATTTTTGGCTTGTATCCTTCCTTTTGTGTCCATCTCTGCATGTGCAGGAAAGCTGTTTAAATCTTTTGTTTGGACTTTGGGGGAAAATAATGCTTTTCCTTACATTATATTAAGCTGTGGTTTCAGACATAGTGTAATATCCTGGCTTGTGAACTTTGTGGTTTTAATTACCCACATTACATCCAGGCATAATGGGAAACTTTTTTCTCTCTCTAAAACCGAAAGAAGAAGAGAGAAGAAGAGAAGAAGAGAAGGAATATTGGCCAAAAACCCATGTCTATTCATTACTGTTGAAATGGTTTAGAATCATGTCATCCCTGAACCACTTTTATAGTGTCCCTAGAAACTTGTAGTAGATCTACTTCCTCATCTGGATGGATATGATGCTGAATCCATCAGACTGGAGAAGGCTGAGCTAAATCATACAAACAGGAGGGAACCTGCACACATCAGTCACCATCCCAAAAGCCACTTGAATTTTTCACTAATCCAGCCATCAACTAGCTCAATGAAGCTCCTTAGCATTCAGACAAGTTTTCCAAGAAAGATTTTTGTAACCAGACTCTCTCACTGCAGCTCAAAAATTGTTTTTAGGGCAGTGACAGTTAATCACATTTGCATCTTGTTTCTTGAAATGGTAGTCTTTGAATCTGCATTAAGTTTTCATTTTTTGTCTTTGCTGGTGCTTTGATCTTTGTCCACATTCATGACCCACCTCTCTGCACAATTACCCCTCTTTGATGACAGCTTCTTGGCTTGTTATTAGTCAGAAGCACACAAAATAATTTTATCAAAGCTACATGCAGACTTTTAGACTAATCAAAATAATTATACATATTTGAATTTATAAAAGTCTTCGTGCTGCTCTTCTTACTGTGAGTGGTGAAACTTCCACTAGATACCTTTAATAGCTCGTGACATCAAATGCACTTTGAGCTTGCTAATTAACACAGAGAATGTATGATAATTCCAGAGTTATTAGAAAGGACTTCTCCTCCAGAATTCAGACATGATACCTATGTACTTATAACAAGTTCTTGAATTACTGAAGAAAAGTAATTGGATGAGATCATGTTATATGTCAGATTTTCTGACAGAACACTGGAAAATATAGAACAGGCATGGAACCCACTTGTAGTCAATGTATTTTAAGATCTGAAAATGCCTGTGGCTGAAACCCAGCATGCCCAGCATATGGCCTACAAACAATATGGGATCTATCAGTGCATTTTTTGTAGCCTGCAAAAAGGAAATGTATGCTTGGGGAAATGGCAGTTTTACCTGCCCTGCCACATCTTAACTCTCAGTTCATACAAAACGTGTTAAGAGAGAAGGAGTGGAACTTCATTTCAAATGTACTCTGTCTTTTTATTGGATTATCTGGAGTGATGAGGGGAGGGGGAGGGCTATTATCTTCCACGACTACCATGAGAAGAATATGCCAGCAGTATAGAGCATGCCAGCAAAGGATCACTGCCTTGTTGTGGCGCTGGAGCTTGAGCACCTCAATGATGTCATGAGCGAAACCGTGAAGGGCCACCCAAGACGGGACGGTCGAGGCAGAGAGGTCAGACCAAGCGTGATCCCTGGGGAAGGCAACGGCAAACCACCCCAGTATCCTTGCCAAGAAAACTAAATGGACCAGTACAACCAGAGATATGTCGGTATGCCGTTGGAAGATGGGACTCCCAGGTCGGAAGATGGCCAAAATGCTACTGGGGAGGAGCAGAGGATAAGTTCAACTAGCCCCAGTTGTGATGACGCAGCTAGCTCAAAGCCGAAAGGAAGGCTAGCGGCCGACGGTACTGGAGGCGAACGACGAATCCGATGCTCTAAAGATCTACACACCATAGGAACCTGGAATGTAAGATCTATGAGCCAGGGCAAATTGGATGTTGTTATTGGTGAGATGTCAAGACTAAAGATAGACATTCTGGGGGTCAGCGAACTGAAATGGACTGGAATGGGCCACTTCACATCAGATGACCACCAGATCTACTACTGCGGACAAGAGGAACATCGAAGAAATGGAGTAGCCTTCATAATTAATAAGAAATTAGCTAAAGCGGTGCTTGGATACAACCCAAAAAATGACAGAATGATCTCAATTCGAGTGCAAGGAAAGCCTTTCAACATCACAGTGATCCAAATATATGCCCCAACCACAGCTGCTGAAGAAGCAGAAGTAGATCAGTTCTATGAGGATCTGCAGGACCTACTGGATAATACACCAAAAAGAGACATTATTTTCATTACAGGAGACTAGAATGCCAAGGTGGGAAGTCAAATGACAACAGGGATCACAGGCAAGCATGGTCTGGGAGAACAAAATGAAGCGGGACGCAGGTTGATAGAATTTTGCCAGGAAAATTCGCTGTGTATAACAAACACTCTCTTCCAACAACCTAAAAGACGGCTTTACACATGGACTTCACCAGATGGTCAACACCGAAATCAGATTGACTACATCCTTTGCAGCCAAAGGTGGCGGACATCCATCCAGTCGGTGAAAACAAGACCTGGGGCTGACTGTAGCTCAGATCACGAACTTCTTATTGCTCAATTTAAAATAAAACTAAAGAGATCAGGGAAAATACACAGACCAGTTAGATATGATCTCACTAACATTCCTAGCGAATATACAGTGGAAGTGAAGAACAGATTTGAAGGACTAGATTTAGTAAACAGAGTCCCAGAAGAACTATGGACAGAAGTCCGCGACATTGTTCAGGAGGCGGCAACAAAGTACGTCCCAAAGAAAAAGAAAACCAAGAAGGCAAAATGGTTGTCTGCTGAGACACTGGAAGTAGCCCAAGAAAGGAGGAAAGCAAAAGGAAACAGTGATAAGGGGAGATATGCCCAGTTAAATGCGCAATTCCAGAGGTTAGCCAGAAGAGATAAGGAACTATTTTTAAATAAGCAATGCATGGAAGCGGAAGAAGACAACAGAATAGGAAGGACAAGAGACCTCTTCCAGAAAATTAGAAACATTGGAGGTAAATTTCAGGCAAAAATTGGTATGATAAGAAACAAAGATGGCAGGGACCTAACAGAAGCTGAAGAGATCAAGAGAAGGTGGCGAGACTATACAGAAGATCTGTATAGGAAGGATAATAATATCGAGGATAGTTTTGACAGTGTGGTGAATGAATTAGAACCAGACATCCTGAGGAGTGAGGTTGAATGGGCCTTAAGAAGCATTGCTAACAACAAGGCAGCAGGAGACGACGGGATCCCAGCTGAACTGTTTAAAATCTTAAAAGATGATGCTGTCATGGTGATGCATGCCATATGCCAGCAAATATGGAAAACACAAGAATGGCCATCAGACTGGAAAAAATCAACTTATATCCCCATACCAAAAAAGGGAAATGCGAAAGACTGCTCAAACTTCCGTACAGTGGCCCTTATTTCTCATGCCAGTAAGGTAATGCTCAAGATCCTGCAAGGAAGACTCCAGCAATACATGGAGCGAGAGTTGCCAGATGTTCAAGCTGGGTTTAGAAAAGGCAGAGGAACGAGAGACCAGATTGCCAATATCCGCTGGATAATGGAGAAAGGCAGGGAGTTTCAGAAAAACATCTACTTCTGCTTCATTGACTATTCTAAAGCCTTTGACTGTGTGGATCATAATAAATTGTGGCAAGTTCTTGGTGGGATGAGCATACCAAGCCACCTTGTCTCTCTCCTGAGGAATCTGTACAAGGACCAAGTAGCAACAGTCAGAACTGACCACGGAACAACAGACTGGTTCAAGATTGGGAAAGGCGTACGGCAAGGCTGCATCCTCTCACCCAACCTTTTTAACCTGTATGCAGAACACATCATGCGATGTGCGGGTCTTGATGAATGCAAGGCTGGAGTGAAAATTGCTGGAAGAAACATTAACAACCTCAGATATGCAGATGACACCACTCTGATGGCCGAAAGCGAGGAGGAGCTGAGGAGCCTTCTAATCAAGGTTAAAGAAGAAAGCGCAAAAGCCAGGTTGCAGCTAAACATCAAAAAAACCAAGATTATGGCAACAAGAATGATTGACAACTGGAAAATAGAGGGAGAAAATGTGGAGGCCGTGACAGACTTTGTATTTCTAGGCGCAAAGATTACTGCAGATGCAGACTGTAGCCAGGAAATCAGAAGACGCTTACTTCTTGGGAGGAGAGCAATGTCCAGTCTCGACAAAATAGTAAAGAGTAGAGACATCAGACTGGCAACAAAGATCCACCTAGTCAAAGCCATGGTATTCCCTGTAGTCACCTACGGATGTGAGAGCTGGACCTTAGGGAAGGCTGAGCGAAGGAAGTTCGATGCTTTTGAGCTGTGGTGTTGGAAGAAAGTTCTGAGAGTGCCTTGGACTGCGAGAAGATCCAACCAGTCCATCCTCCAGGAAATAAAGCCCGGCTGCTCACTGGAGGGAAGGATACTAGAGACAAAGTTGAAGTACTTTGGCCACATCATGAGGAGACAGGAAAGCCTAGAAAAGACAATTATGCTGGGGAAAGTGGAAGGCAAAAGGAAGAGGGGCCGACCAAGGGCAAGATGGATGGATGGCATCCTTGAAGTGACTGGACTGACCTTGAAGGAGCTGGGGGTGGTGACGGCCGACAGGGAGCTCTGGCGTGGGCTGGTCCATGAGGTCACGAAGAGTCGGAGACGACTGAACAAATGAACAACAACATAGAGCATGCCTAGTTGCTGCTCTGTGTTTTTGCCAGATGTGGGGAATTCACCTTCCACAGCACACAGTGTTATAAAAAGTGGTTTTCAGGGATGTTTGAGTTGTGTACTCATAACTTAAATCTTTTCCTACATGCTGCACTCAAAGAATTTTGATAATTTGATGGGAAAGACATCTGTTAAACTTTTGACCCCTTTAAAATAGGTGCATGGCAAATCCATGGTCATGATGATCACATTAATCACAAAAAGCCTAATTCAATGGAGAACAAAAAACACAACCTTTTCGGTTTAAAATGTTATCTTAAGTCCAACCACCTGCTAAGAAACAGGAAAATTGCATTCAAATCACCCCTGACAGATGGCCATCCAGCCTCTGTAGAAAAGCTTCCAAAGAAGGAACCTCCACCACAGTCAGGGGCAGAGAGATCCACTGCTGAACAGGTCTCAGAGTTAGGAAGTTCTTCCTAACGTTCAGGTGGAATCTCCTATCCTGTAATTTGGAGCCATTGTTCTACGTCCTAGTCTCCATAGCAGCAGAAAACAAGCTTCCTCCTTCCTCCTTATGACCTTTTCTCACATATTTATACATGGCCATCATGTCTCCTCTTCGTCTTCCCTTTTGCAGATAAACCCTGTTTTCCCCCTTTCCCCACAGATTGGGAAATCCTATAGATTGAAAATCTTTCAATTATCTTAAGCAGCAACTATATTCAGAATCTAGTATGAGCCTCACAGGGAAGAAAGGAAATGCTTCAAAGTTGACAGGAGGAGGAGAAGTTCTCTCTAGACTAAATCCTGTTTCCCCCCTTTCCCCACAGATTGGGAAATCCTATAGATTGAAAATCTTTCAATTATCTTAAACAGCAACTGTATTCAGAATCTAGTATGAGCCTCACAGGGAAGAAAGGAAATGCTTCAAAGTTGACAGGAGGAGGAGAAGTTCTCTCTATAACATGTGTTTGTGTACATGCGCACAGATGAGCCCACACAGGGTACCGAACGAAAAAGAGATTGTTCAGCTCTCTCTTTCTACTTTTCTGTCCAAAGCACTGAATCTTAAGGAAACTGACAGAATGTAAATGCTGCTAAGACCCAAAGCTACAAAGGATCCTCTGTCTAGCTATAACACTATGTAACAAAATTTGAAAAATTATCTATTCCTGGTTTGAAAGTGTTAGTTCTTGTTCAGTTGTGTTGTACTTACTTTGAAAGCAATTATTATACTCCAGAAACTTCATTTTTGTGACAACCACAAACTATATTGAATTGGCTGAGACTCTGTGAGATAGTCATTGGAAAACTATAGCAAAATGTGCTGCAAGATATCCTGTAAAAACTGTTAATAAACTATTTCCATGTTTTTATGATAGAACCAATTGGGAAATGACATTTATAACTCAGGAACAAAAATTATGTCACATAGTGCAGTGGATCAACAGGCATTGCATGTTTAAGATACTGAAATCAGAATCCTACTGGGCAAATTGCTTATGACTCTAAACCACCCATCCTATGAATGTCTGGCTTTCAGGAGGATTCCTGAACAACAAATACAATGTTCAAAATATCCCTCTCATAAAGCCTGGACTTTAAGAATATCCCCTGCTGACTGAAGCCAAGTATCCACACAACCAGCAACTTAAAGTTAGTTCATCCTTTTCTTCTCATCTGGTCCTTCATTTTGATGTTACATTTATCTTCTGTTTTTCCAGAGAGTGAGTAACACTGCCTCTGGCATAACTATGCTAGCAGAACCACAAAACTTCTGCCATTCTTTTCTTCAGGCAATTTTCGCAGATAAGTAGCAGCTGATGTGTATTAGAGTGAGGAGAATGAAGGGAATATAAGATTGCTATTTGAAGCAGTGGACAGGATAGAAAAGAATGGAAAACAAACATTATTCTAACTGCCTAGCTTATTATTTTTGGTACTCCCACACTTCTGGTAGGTAAGAATGAAAACCATTGGCTCCCCACTCCTCGCTTAGGAAAGGCAGCAAGTCAAGGTGAGTAACACAATTTTCCCACATTGGTCTGTTAGCCCACTCACACTACACAATTATAGAATCCTACAGTTGTCAGATTAGAGGAGGCCATTTATAAGTCTAAGGCGGACAACCATACTGGCTCAAGCAACAACTAATGTTATGATTGCATAGGATTAAATCATTGCAGTTGAAGTGGAATGAAAGCACTATAATTGTATGATGTAAACAGACCTCTGGTTCTCATTGTTGGAGCACTTATGCATTTTAGAACTTCAACCCACTCTCCAATCCTAACTTTTGTCAGCTTGGTACCATCACCATTTTGCAAAATCATTTGCCAATTTTTTTTCTGATATTACATACATTGACCTTAGAGATATCCTGACAATTTTCTAACAGAATCTTCAAATATTTCTAGAATGTGTTATGTTTGAAAACAATGCACTTTAGGGTTTTTCTCAGGAACAGACATCTGTTTTATTAGTAATTGGACTTACTCAAGATGCATGAGAAATATAGAGACAATCTTGTACAGTCAGCCCTCTGCATCCATTGCTTCAGCATCTGTGGATTCTACTGTCCACATCTTGAAAATACTGAAAAAACCCAAAAAGTCAAATCTTAATTTTGTCATTTTATATACCATGCCATTATATATACGGGAACTTGAGCATCTATATAATGATGTATGTCTAATTGGCATTGAATGTTTGCCATGTATATGTGCATTGTAATCCCCCCTGAGTCCCCTGCGGGGTGAGAAGGACAGAATATAAATACTGTAAATAAATAAATAATAAATAAGTGTAGAGAGTAGTTACAGATTTATTGTGAAATTGTCTTTTTCTGAGGTAGAGTAGACTGGGCCCTCTCTGCTTTCCTATCTCCTTGGTAACCAGACACACTCATTCTAACCCACTACATCTTGGCCTCCCACATAATTTTTGCTAGATAGGCAACTCAAACTAAGCATGTGCAGAACAAGTTTTATGATGTCTATATTATAAAATGAGCTGAGAATCATTTGTGTTTTTAATATATATTTAAAACTATGTACACATCATATTAGTATTATGTCACAGCACATACAGGACTGTCACCTTGGTATAATACATGAAATATCTGCATTGATAATATGTATGCCTATTAAGACTTGATTCCATGCATCTGAAAGAGTCTTCTACTTCTACTGAAATAGATTGGTTGGTTTTAAAGATATCACAGTTATATAATTATATATCTTCAAATAAAATTATTGCTTAAAATGGCAGATTGAAACCAACCTACCTATCCTTAAAACAGAACTGCCACTAATCTATAACATTTGGTCAAGGAATAAATACAAAATTGTGTCCTGTCTTTTTTCATACTTAGCTCTGAGAAATCTAGAGGCCTTTGTAACTGGCTAATGTCTCTGTGGGAGACACTGTGGCCACAAGAAGGAATGATATCAAGTCATTGGAGGGCTGTCAAATTTAATTTTGGCTGCTGTTTTTCATCTGCCACCACTATGAACAATATTGGTAGAGTGCCAGATCATTCTCTCATTGTTAGTCTAATGGGATTTGAATTGGTTGTTCTGATTACATTTCTTCCCTCTTCAGCCTAGGCTGCTGTAGATCTTGCATGCACTTATTTTTATATATTCTTTAAGAAAGGAACAAAGTTGACAATATCTCTATATGTTTTCTTTTTTTTAAGTATTTACAGGTCAAGTATGTCTTATTTGAAATTCAGGAGATCTGAAGTGTTTTGGATTTGGATTTTGAAATCAAACCAATTAGAGTGTTAAAAACAGTTTAGATTTGGAATGAAAGAATAAAACACAATTTAAAAAGATACAAAGCTTCTAAAACAGTTAAGAAAATTCAGTATCTCCTAGCTCCATCTTTAAAAGAGTTTTGTTTTAAAGGCCTGTTTACTAAAAAGGTTTTCACCTGTCAACAGAAGGACAGCAAGGAAAGGACCATTCTGGTTGACTGGGGCAGCCACCAAGAGTATAGGGCAGCCACCAAGAAGACCTTTTCTTGCATCTCCAACAACTTGCTTGCAATGATGATAACCCTGGCAGAAGGGCTTTTTCTGAAAATCCCAAAACACAGGCTGGCACATACTGGAAAATACAGTTTGCCAAATAGTCTGGATCTAAGTCTTTTTAAGGCTTTATTGGTAATAACTGACACTTTGAATTATACACAGAAACCAATTGGCAGCCAGTGGAGATGTTACAGTGATCCCTGTAGTGAACTCCAACATTCTGGGTGCAGTCCATTGGACCAGCTGAAGTTTCCAAACTTTCTTGATAAGCAGCCCACAGTAGAGCATATTACAGTAATCCTAACAGGATGTTACCTGTTAGGGGTACGTTGTGTTTTTCCTGCATGGCAGGGGTTGCACTGGATGGCCCATGTGGTCTCGTACAACTCTATTATTCTATGATTCTACCTATCAGCAAGCTTACTTTACAAGCACCATCTTGCTTTCACTCTGACACTTACATTGCTTTCTTCTACTCCCTCCCTTTCTCCATTTTGTTTACTTTCAGCATTCCTTCCTTTACTTCTTCCAGTCCACTGCTCACACCACTCACTTTCCTTTCCTTCTTACACATCCTCTTGATTCACTCTCCTTGTTTCACCTCCCTGACCCCTCTCATTGGCCTCCTTTTGCATCTTGCAGTCCACTGTTCATGTCATTTCTGCTCTCTTCCCTCCTATTACTCCTGCTTTTGCCTCATAATGTGTCCTTTCAGTGAACCCCTCCTTTGATTCTTGCACTTTCCCGCTTGCATCACAGCTTCTCCTTTCCCTCCTTTGCTTCTTGTACAGTAATAATAATATAATAACTTTATTCTTATATCCCGCCACCATCTCCCCGAAGGAACTCAGGGCAGCTTACATGGGGGCCAGACCCAGCATAAACAAGGGTTACAAAGTAATACACACTTAAAACATATAACAATAAAATATAATTAAAAACAATAAAACCAAAACAATAAAAACATATTTATTTATTTAGTTATTTATTTACTTCGCTTATATATCGCCCCTCTCAGCCCAAGTGTGCTTCGGAGCGGTTAACAATAGGCAACAATTCGATGCCAGAACAGTTACAACAACTAAAACAATCATAAATACAATTAAAACACTAAGCAATAAAAATATGAAAACCATACACAGCATTAAAAAGCTTTATCAAAGCGTCTCCATATCCAATCACTGTCCAGTTGCATCATCAGTTGTCCATAATATCAATAGTCTATGCCGTATTTGGGAAGGCCTGCTCAAAAAGCCAGGTTTTCATCTTTCTTCAAAAGGTCAGGAGGGAGGGGGCCAATCTTATCTCTCTAGGCAAGGTGTTCCACAGTTGAGGGGCCACCGCTGAAAATGCTCTGTCTCTCGTCCCCACCAGACGCATCTGCGAGGAAGGTGGGAGCAAGAGCAGGGCCGCCCCAGAAGATCTTAGCATCCTAGAAGGTTCATAAGGAGATATACGTTCAGATAGGTAAGTTGAACCAAAACCATTTAGGGCTTTATAGGCTAAAGCCAGCACTGTGAATTATACCTGGAAGCAAATTGGCAGCCAGTGGAGCTGGCACAACAGAGGAGTTGTATGCTCTCTGAGCACCGCCCCTGTTACTAAACTGGCCGCTGCCCATTGGACCATTTGGAGCTTCTGAAAAGTCTTCAAAGGCAACCCCATGTTGAGAGTGTTGCAGTAGTCTAAACGGGATGTAACCAGAGCGTGGATTACTGTGGCTAAGTCAGACTTCCCAAGGTAGCGCACAAATTTTAACTGTGCAAATGCTCCCCTGGTCACTGCCGAAACCTGGGGTTCCAGGCTCAGCGCTGAATCCAGGATCACAACCAAGCTGTGAACCTGCACCTTCTGTGGGAGTTTAACCCCATCTAGCACAGGCTGTAACCCTATGCGCTGTTCAGCCTTGTGACTGACCAGGAGTACCTCTGTCTTATCTGGATTCAATTTCATTTTGTTCACCCTCATCCAGACCATCGCAGCAGCCAAGCACCGGTTCAGGACCTGAACAGCCTCCTTAGTAACAGGTGGGAAGACTTCAACCAACTTCAACAGTACATCTCCCATATTCATGGAGAATACATATCTGGACTTATTGTAAAAATGTGAAACTGCAGGTAATAGTGCATCCTATTATGAATTACTTCTAATGGAAGCATACTACATTCCACAGAATGTCCTAGAAAATGCCCAGAGTGAACACCTCTGTAGAATTTATAGGTCATCCAGCACAAGTCCATGGTCAAGTTCTGGCAGAGGTATACTATAACATCATGGTGGAAGACCTAGATATTTCCTAGAGTGATTTTGCAGATAACTGAAATCACAAGTACTAGTCCCATGGCTACATGAGTTGTATTATACTATCCTGCTCACGTTGTTCATTCTACATTCCCTCCTATTTCCCTCCTTCCCTTCACATCCACCCCTAGCAGTGCACTCCTCCTTGCTTCTTGCATTTGCAATAAATTTGAAATAGAATAAATTAAAATCCATAGAGACACTACACTTTTAAAATGTAAATGCTCAAAGCCCTCTGAATGGATGAGCAAATCTTTTAATTTTGATTTCTCCTTGTTAAAGACAACAATTCTTGCATGCCCAAATACTTAAATGCTAGCTTCAATTATGGAGAATTCCTGTTTTTGTTTTATCACACCCACTCTTCCCCTGCATCATGCCGACCTTCACTCTTTTTTTTTCTTTTTTCTTCTCTCAGCACGATTATGCATGGATTTTATAAATAACTCTACATTATCTATTTTTCAGAGAAGACTGAACTTATTTCTTTTCTCTGCTACACCTGTTGTGGGTTTGGTATAGTTGTCTTGTCAATGTTCTTATTCTGGTGAGAGATCCAGTATTATATATCATATTTCTCAGTGCTTCCTTCATATTTAATATTTTTTTAAAAAATCTCAAGTTTTTTAAATTATATAAACATTTGTGAAATTATCACCCATCCCTAGCCTGCATGCATCTTTCTGTGTAAAGCGTATGCCTCTTTCAGCCCTATTTAATATATGGACAAGTAAGATATTGAACATACAACATGTGGTTTTCCTGCATGACTGTTAAATAGGTAGAAAAAATGGATTTCCCACATAACATAGGGGAAATACTTTAGGGAAATGTTCACTATCTTCCACAGCAGGGAGCAAAGTTCCATAAGTATTCATCTTCTCATGCAAGATGAAGTAGTCAAGGATTTTCATCCCTATTTGGTTGTATCTTATTTAATTATTCACATAATTTGAAATTTAGAGGTAAGCCTAAGGTTTGACTAACACTTTCATATTATATTAAAGATACAGAAGAGATGAAAATTATTAAATGGTTTAGGAAATTATTTTAAGCCAGGCTGCCTATCTTTGTCAGCACTGGGGAAGACTTATCTGAAAGGCTGTTATTAAACCCGAAGAATTAAAGCAATCTTAACTGCTCCCTATATGCCTAATCTTTCACGATGATGGTGTTTCTTTCTCCTCCTTTTTGATAGGAAACTGTTTCTGTTTGACAGCATAAGCCATCTTTAATTAGAGAAAATCTCTCATGGGCAGTAGCCATAATGAAAGACTATGTGTGCTTTTTTTCTAAAAAGGAGACATATCAAACATAAAAGGAGAATGTAACAATAACAAAGGGAGGAAAATACATCTGTTCTCACCATCTGTCTTTACTTGCCACATACATTTTCAAAAAATATATAGGTGCAAAGTACTTATTTATCTCTCATGAGATCTATAAGCTAGTATCACTCTGTTTGAAATCATTGCCATTATTGCAGTCATGTTCTGAAAGGTAAAATTGTCAGAGTAAGCTAGACCATTATACAACAGGTGAAAATCAGAAGGTATAGAAAGCTGATATTCAAGGGAGACAAAGGCAGCTGAAAGCAAAGTCAGTGTCACAATCACAATTATAGGCACAAAGTTTGTAGTTGTTTATCTCATATGTTTGACGCATCCATTGGCATGCAAAGAATACCTGAGATCTATACAGGAAGTATGTAAAACAATAGTGTTAACTGAAATGTGGTTTTTGATCTATTATTTATTTATTTCTATCCCACTTTTCTCTCAGAGCAGGTCTCAAAGCAGCATATAACTTAACAAATGACAGATTGCATAACATAAAATATAATCATAAACCTCGATATATGTGAAATTAGCAATTTGTCACATTAAAAAAGACTACATCCCCAGCCCCCATAAGACAAATAACATAAAAAGCATAATTAAACATTCTAGTTAAAAACCCTGTATACTTACTCCATAATCTAGATATTTCTAGGTTGTGATCAAGAGCTTGCCATCTTCAGTGAGAATGTTCCATAATGTTACAACTGCTTATTTCATCTGATAACAAATTAATTGATGTTGTGACCTATTTACGCATTCCAAAGAAAGCATGATGGCTAAATTTGGAGACCTGCCCTTAACATCTGGAAGCGTGAAAGTGATACCACTGTTTAGGCTTGACTGAAAACATTATTCTAATGTGTATCTGGATACATATTGTCTGCAATGCGAAAATAAAAGTAGGAAATACGTTTTTGTGCTATTGGAAGGATGGACTCTAATCAGAAGCAAAGTCGTTCATTGAAACAGATGAGAGATAAAGAAATATAACATAAAATGGACTGTTGTTGCACTTCAGTGTTTATATTTTATATTAATAGTATGTTATTGTGACAAACTATTGGGCCTCAATCGATGATCAAAGCAAGTACACAATCTCATGTCAATGCCTTGAATCCAATGGTATGGTTGCGATAGGGTAAGAATTATGAAACTAGAGAAATCAAAATTAAGAAACTCACCCCCTCTAGATTTAGAAAAAAGGGATCTTTTGAGGGCCTGTCCTCATAGACAAGCTATCTGTCTGCACTTAAGAATATATTAAGAACATATGCATTCAACATATGAGACTGTGAGACTGTGTAGTCAGCAAAATTAAGCAAGAAACTGACAAAGTGTGTATTGCCATATATGGGGGGAAAGAGCTATTTGGGTCTTATACTTTCCATTGTTGTGAAGCTTGTTGATTTAAGGGTATATAAGGAAATAAGCCCAGAAGTGGGGTGTGGCAACCATTTGACTTGTCTGTGAGACACTGGTTGTCCACCTTTCAAATAAACTTGTTTTTCACTCACTTGAAGTCTCTCTCTTCACTCTCCACACGTCACAACGGAATCCTGAGAAGGAGAAGGGACACCCATTAGTCCCTAGCAGTTGAATGCACTTGTGACTACTACACCTAGCCCTGTTTTTCCACAGCAATTGAAAGATTCATTAGCTCCTGATATATACAGTTTTTATAATTAGATTATGAAATGCCACCACACTTCAGGAGGATTGTCATCATATCTTTAGTCAATAGCTTTCTGCCACTTTCTACTGTGTGTGGTGTGGTCATACAAAATAACACATTATAATGTGATTGGGGGAGAAGAGAGTCCTTGTACTAGCCTTCTGGATTTTTATGCAGTACAGGAAAAAGCTTAGGATAAACCTTCCCTGACTGATAAAGATAGTAATGCTAGGACACAAAAGAGTAGGGCCTTGAGTAACCATGGATATCAAGATGATTGTTTCTATATATACATCTTATGCATTAAACGTGATATGTTTTGTTTAATCCAGCGGTATTTATAAGGTTGCTTTTGTAGCTCCTCCTCCATTGCTATAGCAAGAAAAGAATCAGAAGAGAAAAAAGAAAAGAAAGGAAGGAAAAATGACAATTCACCATTAAATGGCCTGTTTCCCTTCCCTTATTCATGGTTTAGCATAAAACATTACCCATAATTTCAAAACCAGGAGTAAAACTCCAATCATGTTTGGACTTCTTCTTATGGGCTTTGGGGCCATCTTTGAGGTGCAAAATTGCCCACTCTGATATATTGTATGAATGCTTTTCTCTCTCTCTAGCTTTCATTAGGTGCCTAGCTATTTGAAGAAGATCTTATACATATTACTTGAGGTTGTCACATTAGGCATTAGTATACTTTTTGGGGCTTTTGTTTACTTCCTTTCAGGACACCACAAGCACACTACGCCCCCATACTTTGCATACACAGACAAGTTTATGTATGTTCAGTGTGCCTTTTAAGCTTCCATTCCTAAATAGTAACCAGCTCTTCCCTAACACTCACCACACACAGTGCCAATTTGCAAGCTGCTCTCTATATTTTCCAAATTGCATAGATCACAAGGTGCAAATTTTCTGTTTATAAATAACGATTCATTCAGAAATGTAGATGTAACCACTATTGCCCTTCAGAAGGGCTAGTACTTGAGGCCTGAGGTGCTAAGTCAGGAGTCCACAAACTTTTTAAACAGAGGGCTAGGTCACAGTCCCTCAAATCGTTGGATGGTCGGGTTATAATTTGAAAAAAAAATGAATGAATTCCTATGCACACTGCACATATCTTATTTGTAGTGCAAAAACCACTTAAAAACAATACAATAATTAAAATGAAGAACAATTTTAACAAATATAAATTTATTAGTATTTCAATGGGAAGTGTGGGCCTATTTTTGGCTGATGAGATAGGATTGTTGTTGTTGTTGTTGTTGTGTACTTTCAAATCGTTACAGACTTCGGCTGACCCTAAGCGAGGGCCTGGTAAATGACCTGGGAGGGCCGCATTCGGTCCCCAGGTCTTAGTTTGAGGACACCTGTGCTAAGTAGTCATCCATGGCCAGGCCTAAAAAAATTCCAGAGTTCAGCACAGCTGGAGTGAGGTCAGAAATGCTGAGATCAGGGCAGTCTAAAGATTACATTATTACACTACATACACTATCACTTATTGTAGATACACACTGGATAGAGCACTTTCAATAACACAGCACTCTTTCATTGCAGATTTGTATCAATTCACAGTCCGATGATTCTACTTCTGCATACCCTCAGAACTCTGCTTTCCCATACTACCATGATTCTATTTTTTATTTAAAAAAAACAAATTCTCTTGCAATTGCAGCTGGGGGAGAGGAAGAAAATATAAGTATAAATTTAGCATAAACGATAAATTATTTTGGAAAATAGCAAAATGATTTGGAAAATGATTTTGGATAAATGATTTTGGAAAATAGCAAAGGGGGCAGGAGAAGAATCCTCCCCCTGACATCACTTTACCATGAACGTACCACTGCAAAAGTGGGAGGGAACCATTGTACAAGGTAGGCAATAGAATTTTTTTGGGACTGGTAGTTATTAATGGGGTTTACCTGTCATTAGCTGGTGATAGAATAATCAGCTGGATGTGCATGGCATTGTCTAATAGAATCCTGCCTCGTGTGTTAAAGCTCTAAGATGATTCCTAGCAAATATTTTGGCGACAAGGTAGAAGTACTAATGAATTTACAAAGAGCTAGTTAGGAAAGGTATACTATATATGGAACCGATATAGAGATATCTGCTGGAACCACACTCAATGTTGCGTAATTGTTCATTAGAGGTTTTTCAAAAAAAATCCACCATATGAGTTATCCTATATATGAGGAATTCTGTGTTGCAGTTGGGCATTTCTCGTGGGTATAGGAACACAAGCCTGTCTCTTTAAACAATTTCACTCCCAAGCGGCACTGAGTGGTTTTTTTTTTCTTCTCCATTTTACATCTGCAGGATGGGTCAAGTAGTAGATAGGGCTAATTGTTAATCTTACCATTTTGGACATGTTGTTACTTTTACCAGTTTGGGCATTTTCAACCAAAGCTGAAAGATACAGTTTAGTGCTACATATGCCTCAGGAGTCTTCCCCAGTACAACAATTTCCTGAGCTGCATTCTATTAATGAAAAAGACTTTGGGGCTGAAAACAAGGAAGGTTGTTCCATGCAAAGCCTTTATAGCATTTATAGCTTGCATCCCTCAAGGTTCCTCTGACAGAGCTTCCCCCAGCCCCACATTTCTCTCAATAAGTTTTACAGCCAAAGTTCATGGTGAACTTCTTGTAATTATTGCCACTTTTGCCTTACTCTCTTTTCTCTTCCTCAGCAGCAGGGGGATACTCAATCAATCAATGGTTTATTACGGTCTTTGACCAGCACAGAGGGGGATACTCTTATTTTATCTATTGTGGAAAGAACAAGAAGGAGAGGGTAAGGATTACTGCAATGGTAGTGACAGACATGACTGTAGTAGGGGTAGGGTTATTACATTGCTCAAAACACAGCAGAGGAAAAAAGCTTTGGCGTAGGTCTGGGGAGGGAGAAGGCTTGGAAAGCAAAGTAGCAAATAGCACTGAGTGCACAAATGTCTGTGCTCTATGGTTGCGCGCTCTCTCTCTCTCTCTCTCTCTCTCTCTTGCTCGCTACAGCCATGCCTCAGTTGAGAAAGCCTCTGACATAAAAGCTCTTTTTTATAATTTTTTTTGACATAAGCCCAACCCAACTGGAAGGGTATTGTTTTCAAAGCATTCACTTTGGGAAGATATTGAAGAAGAGCTGGAAGAAGACAGACTTTCAGTGTTGGTTGCAACAATGTGTCTTTAGTGAACAATGCAGTTGCTTACTTTCAGAGGAGAAACAGGAGGGGTGGAATGTAGGCAAGAAAGTTGTGTTCTTGCACCTACATTCTGGAAATCAAAACTCATTTCCCTGCAAATTCTCCTCAGTTTAGAAACAGCATGTTATCTCCGACTCTGATTACTGATTGGAGATGCAAAAAAACCTTTCAACTTGATCAGGAATCCCAAGAGGACACATTGCTGAGTTATCCATCCCTGAGTTAGAACAATCAGCAGGAAAAAGAAAATAAATTCTGGAGAACTTTTGCCAATCAGGAGATTCTGTAAGTTGGATAAACACCAGTATGATCTAGGATAAGGTCAACTCTTTCGTCTCTACTAATAGATACATGAAAATAGATTCAATATATACAGAATACTCTCTTGAGCTAATGCCACTTACTAGCATATTTTGCCCTTACAAGCAAACTACACAATTTATATAAACAAATCGAGTCGTGTGTTATCTGTGTTGCATTGTCTGCTGGTATCCTGTGTTGAGGGAAAGAAATTCAAGGGAGAATCTTCTTGTCTTTGCACTTTGAAGTGCTGAACTCAAGAGTACCGGTTTCTTCCATCTGGGCATATTGCTAGGTTTGAAGCAAGACTACTTCAAACTTAGCTAATTAAGCAAAGCATCACTGTGGATTTTTATTAAAAAAAACCATACAGATATAAATGTATTGTTGTTATGCTCTGTTCAACAACCCCCTCTCTAAATTTCTGGTGATTTGATAAGGTTATAGTTCAAAATATCTATGAGATAGCTTAATTAATCATATTTTGTTTTGTTTTTCTATCTCCTTCTAAATGTACCTTTATCCAAATATGTTTTGCAATTATGTGACTTGTTTTATATTCTAGGTGGTATTGCTCAGAGCCAGAGGCAATCTTTTTCAGCCTAGTAATGTTACTTCTGAATGCTGAGCTGGCAAATTCATTTGTGCTTTCAGCTAAGCTTAACCAATAGCTTGTTTGCAAAGTGCTTAATGCAAAAAGTAGGAGTGAATTTTCAGTCCCCAGAGAATTTTTTCCCATCTGCAATTGCTAATGGAAACATGCCTCAGAGGCAGCATAGCACAGCTGGGGATTTAGGTTTCCCTTCTAAAAGAAACCTTGAGTACAAACCTATTTAGCTTCATGTCTCACCAAAGAAGCATTGTGCTGTCCACAATGCAAAAGAACTCATGCCATTGGAAATGTTTAGAATTACATATACATCATTTCAAAACCTTTGTTCAATAAGCAATCAATAGAAGCCATGGTATTCATTCATATTCTGTTGCAATTGTTAAAACTGGCCTTGTTGTCAAATTAATAAATATATGTATTTATAGAATTTTAAAATATGGTATAAATTATTATATAAATAAATTTAAGGCCCAATTTTTGCCAACAAACTTACAGAAGCAATATGAAGAAATATAAAAACTATTCTTACATCACTACTTTGTTCTGAAAATCAAATATTTACAACTATGTTACAACTGTGAGAAGTAATGCTATTAACAGTTGAGTCTTAACTGTGAGGAGTTCCTAAAATATGTATCTTAAGACCAAACAGAGCAGAAGGGATTTTTAAAAATCTTTTTTATGCCTAGGGACCTAAAAGGCAAAGAAAGTATTTCTAGTGCCAAACTAACATATTTGCTCAATACAAAGCTTGCAGCTTTGCCTTCCCTGCGTCTTTGAATTCTGTCCCACCGCACCAGATGCACTTAGGAACACCAGTTTAAAAAGTCATAACCTCTGAATATTAAAAGAAGCTGCCTGCAAAATAGATAGCAGAGAGGTAAAATTCATGATTCTCACTACAGGGAACATCATCTACACAACTGGACAATGGGGAGTGTGGACATTGCAGCATATCATTTAGCTATGCCAGTAAAGTGTTTTCATTCTGAATTATTGTGTAAGAACAGTGGTTCTCAACCTGGAGTCCCCAGATGTTTTTGGCCTACAACTCCCAGAAATCCCTGCCAGTTTACCAACTGTTAGGATTTCTGGGTGTTGAAGGCCAAAAAACATCTGGGGACCCCAGGTTAAGAACCACTGTGTAAGAGGGTACTACCTAGCTCCTCCCCTGCTGTTTCTCCCAAAATTCAATTACAGGTAATCTGGAGAAGGAAGTCAATTACAAAATAATTAACTAGTATCAAGAAGAGAGTACAAGCTCAGCAGGCATGGCAATATGACATCCCAACTAAAAAGCAGCATAATAGGCCTGAGAAGGGGGTGTTAGGATGTAGAAAAAGCCTGAGTGCAGGACATCAAGTATGAACCACAGCTGCTGAGCTGCTGGCCCTGGATGACGCCCAGCTGCTGCCCATCCTCTTATAACTATGTCTACAGGATGAAGGCCCTGGATGCTATTTGAGAGTCAGAGATCCCTTTCTCCACTGAGGGCCAGTACCCCAAGTCCCTGATTGGGAAGAACTTCTGCTTGTACCTGGTGGACCTCTGCAATGCCAGCACCACCTTCAAGGGCGTCTGCTGGACACCCTCATGGACAGCTATTACTGTGCCTGCTGCGGCACCGGGACCTTTGGAAAGGTGGAATATATCAAGTACCAGGAAGTGCTGTTTGAGCTGGCCGTCATCATCAAGGCCTGGGGAGGTGGGAGCCAGCGGCAGTACCAGCTGGTAACCAAGGACCTGATGCTGTCACTAGATCTCTTGGGCCCCACCATCCAAGTGACGTACCTGCCCTCCAGCCAGAAGAGCAAGTGGCCCAAGCACTTCCTGGAACTCAAGAGCTTCAAGGACAACTACAACATGAGAGCACTCTCTGAGGACCCTCCTAGCCTGGGAGAGTCTCCCTCCACCCCTTTGTGTACATAGGACAACACTCTCTGGCCTCCTTAAGTTATTTATTCTTCTCTGTGGCATCTCTCTCTTCTCTTCTCTCTCTCTCCAAGAAGAAAAGTGCCTTTGTATTGGTCCTTTACCTGGAAGTCATTCCTCTGTCTTGAATGAAATTTATTAAAATATTAAAAACAAAACAAAACAAAAAAAGGAGTAGAAAAAGCCAGAGTGCTAGTTTTATACTTGGGGAAGAGAACTGATAGGGGTAGGAGAAATAACTCACCCTCACCCTCAACGTCTTTGGAAGAAGTGGTCTTGAACAGGAAAGAGGAGGAGGGGGTGCATCTACACTGTGGAATGAATGCAATTCGAAACCACTTTAATTGCTGTGAATCAGTACTATGGAATTATGGAAGTTGTGGTTTTGCATGGTCTTTAGCCTTCTCTGCCAGAGAGCATTGGTGCCTCACCAGCCCACAAATACCTGAATTCAATAGCATTGACCTATGGTGTGGTGTCAAACTGCATTAATTCTATACTGTAGATGCTTCCAGAGAAAAGATCCCAAAAGAGTTTCTGAGCCGGTTTCCTCTGAACTACCAATGGGTCTCCATACAGCCTAAAGCTTGAGTGCTGATTGAGCTTAGATTGATTGTTAAGCACTGGAACAACTAAACCACTTCACTTGGTCTTTGGCTTGACTTCTGTTTGAGAGCCCATGATATGCTTTATTTATTTCATGTCAAAAGCATTGTATAAATCAACAAGTATAAAACTGATAAAATAGAGGGAACACAAGCAACTAAATAATTTTAGACCAAAAATGGACAACAGTGATCACATTGTCTGTAACTTTAAACGGTTCTTCCTCTGTGCATGATGCTGAGTATACAGATGCTGAGTTGGTTGTTCTGCTCCACAGTCACACAAGGTGGAGGACTGTTCAAGGTAATGCCATTTAGCCAGGTTGTCTTTTTATCTCCCAACACCACTTCTGAGTCTCTCAGAGACTTCCAAGTTGCCCATTCTAGGTTTGCCCATGAAGGCAGACCCTCATGGGGAGTCATCCATTGGGGATTTCCTGGTTTAGCTATCCAGAGGGATACTCTTGCTGTTGCTGGGGGAACAGGAAGAGTATGTGGTGGTGGTTCTCATGAAGTGGTGGTTCTCATGAAGATTTTCCTTGATTTGAGTTTACTGGGAGAAGGTTGATAGCCATGCAGTGGATGGCTTTTACAGTGTTCAACCTTATTTCTCTCACAGCTAGCAGCAACTTCCCATTGCACATCAGGGGAGGGCAATGTCAGTTAGCTTATAGAGTCTATCAACAGGTGTAGGTTTGAGACACCCTGTGATTATTCTACATGTTTCATTCAGTGCTATATTCACCTGCTTTTCGTGGGCAGACTTGTGTCAAACAGAACAGGCATACACAGGAGTTGAGTAAGACAAGACCAGGGTTGATGTTCTTAATTTGTGTGTGCTCCCCATGCACTGCCAGTAAGTTTCCGCAGGATATTATTGTGTGCAGCTACTTTGTCCTTTGTGCAGTGTTTCCTAAATGTTAGTGTTCGATCTAAGGTGACACCGAGATGTTTAGGATGGGAACAGTGTTTGAGCTCATGGCCTTCCTTGGTAACTTTCAATTTTCTGTTGACTTCACGGTTCCATAGGTGGAAAGCACACACTTGTGTCTTGGCAGGGTTAGGCTTCAGGTGGTTATCTTTGAAGTAGCTGGAGATTTTTCAGGGCCTTCCTTAGTAAACTGGTTTTTGACTGTTTCAAAGTCTTTTGCTTGTGTTGTTACGCCATGGTCATCAGCATATATAAAGCTCTTATTGTTATGATATGCTGCTTCCTATGGAAGGAGTAGCTGGAGTCAAAAGTTGAAAGTCAAAACCTAGTGACCCCAGGTTTGAAGCTTCTGTTTCATCCATGCAACTAATGCCAAAAATTATCTTGATAGGGATCACTTAAATGGGAAAGTTTTCAGTTCTTCATACATATACCAGCATTCACTATATCTATTTATTTTATTGTATTTACAGTATTTATATTCTGCCCTTCTCACCTCGCAAGGGACTCAGGGCAGATCACAATGAATTTATATATGACAAACATTTAATGCCACAGATACACAACATATATAGTCAGACACACAGAGGCTATTTAACTTCCAGCTTCATGAGGGTATGCTTCGAATTCTGACCACCGGGGGAGCTATTGCTTCACTGTCTACTTGTGACACCCATGGAGTACTTCCTCATTCCTTTGCATGCTGTTGGAGAGCTTTATGGTTTTGTAAATTAGTTATATTAGCCTCCCTGCATAAACAGTACCTAAATTTCCTACTTGACAGATGCAACTGTCTTTCACACTGCAAAGGTCAACAGCAAGCTAGACAAATGGTCGGGAGCTTACTCTGACCTGGGCTGGCTTCAAACTCATGACCTTTTGGTCAGCAGTGATTTTAATGCAGCTGGCTCCCAACTAGCTCCACCACAACCCATTCAGTGAGAAGTGATGTAATA
Organism: Anolis sagrei; assembly: GCF_037176765.1. NCBI lineage: Eukaryota > Metazoa > Chordata > Lepidosauria > Squamata > Anolidae > Anolis > Anolis sagrei. The sequence continues at coordinate 87,549,304 of NC_090026.1, read as the reverse complement.
CTCCTTTTCTTGAGATGTGTTTGTAGTGGAGCTATGTATTAAGATATGGATCAATTGCAATAATTTTTTAATCTGAAGCAGAAAAACTGTTTGTTTTTTATTGTATTGTAACTATTTAAATCAATGGTTTGTGGCGAACCTTTGGCTTTATGTTGCAAAATTATTGGCACCATCATCTCTGTTACAGATTCTAAGATGCAATCTACTTTATAGCCTATTTTTCACTGGTTTTGAAACACATGTATTCACTGATGTATTTGTAGATACAATTTGCATATCTGCAGATGCAGTCAAAAAGGCTGCCCATTCAGATGGGTAGAAAAGATTGAAAGATAGAACCAGGAAGTCAACCAACAGCTCAAAATCAAATAGCTAACCCCATGTTAGTGATGAGGATATAGTATTATGAGTATGCAAAATACTGTATTCTGTTGTGGTCTTCTGCGAAAACTCTTGAGTCTTTCAGTGATAATTATGGTATTACAGAATTAAAGCAATGTTCTAACAAAGGAAGATTTATCATGAATGTTTATTTGCAGTCTTTACAATGCTTTTGATCTTCTGAGCATGTATGAAACATTAACTAATTAGACAGAGTACTTTAGCTGCACATTTCCATGGAATCCAAGATATCTAGAAGGATTCTGATTCCAAAGAACAACTGCAAATAGCATTGTTGAAGAATCAAATTGCAAAATGGATATATCTGGCAAATATGACATAATGGAATATGTTACATTGCCAAAATCTAGTGTGGTTACACAAAATAATATTTTTAAATGCTAAAATAATTATGACAGCTGTCATCTATCTAAAATCTAAAATCAAGAGAAACCGACATTATGTGCATACACACGGGTGGGTCTTATTAATATTGTATTCTAAAACACAACCAGTTAGCAATGAACAAGGAGCATCCATGTATAGTTTTTGTTTATGACTTGGCCTAACAATATGTAGCACTGTCTGGAAATAAATAGCATATGTGTGTTTTTTAGAGAAAATGGTAGCCCTACACCTGATCATTATTCAAAGTATGTGTCTAGACCACAGAATAATAGATCAGGAATACAACACAAAAGAGCATATAAACAAGAATAGGACAAAAACAAAAGAAATGCCATGACCATAGGATAAAAAATACAAGTTGTCATAAATCTTTGCTGTCTTTCTTGCAGGCAGCCCCAAATGCTCTTGAGTGAATTCTTTGAACAAAATTCATGAACTGACTTTTAGTTGCCTTTAGGTTACAGCATGAAGAACTTGCGAAGTGCAAAAACTATAGTCTAATTGGCCAACTAAAAGCTAATATATATGTTATGTTATTAATTCAGTAGTTTATACCCACAGTCACAGGGCCAATAGCTGTGTAACCAGGGCCAATATCTCTTCAGGGTTCCCCTGGCATGCCCCTTATATAAAAACTGAAGAGAGTGGAAGCTTCCACAAATATTTTTCTTTGGGTTTCTATGCTGAATATGTCTGAACTTTACTGCTGTCTGCCTTGCATTCCAGATGTTTACCAGGATGAATAAAATGGGACAGGCAAAGTGGCCATCCCAGTGGAGAATAGTTACAGCCAAAATCACTGCAATGTATCCAAGATGGCACAGATGTGCATTATCTAAATAATTTTCTTTTCTAGGACCAGTAGTTTACTTTCATGTGCAAATTTAAATATATTTAAACCAGCCATCAGTCATAGAATCATAGAATCAAAGAGTTGGAAGAGACCTCATGGGCCATCCAGTCCAACCCCCTGCCAAGAAGCAGGAATATTGCATTCAAATCACCCCTGACAGATGGCCATCCAGCCTCTGTTTAAATTACAATGTACAATGAATCAAATAATGGTGCAATCTCCTATGTATCCATTCAGATGTAAACAAAGATAGAGTGGACCTAGTTCCTCAGTGAACATGTATAGAAGTGGTACTTAAGCTTTCTTCAGTAACATCTAGGGATGAAAGAATCAATTAGCTCATGCCATTTTTGTGTTCCTGTATAGAAATTCAGCCATGAATACAGATATTTTTCAGAATATTCTTTACTAACCATTCATTTCTGAATGTGTTATATTTAAAGACATATTTCTATAGGTTTTTTAAAATGCAAATTATGTATTTTGATACATTTCATCAGTTGAAGACCATATACAAAAATACAGAGAACTATAAAAACTGGGAGATAATTCATTTTTTAACATATATTAGGCCAAGAGGTTCAGAACAGCAAGATAAGATCAAGGTTCATAACTACTAAATTCTTCAAACATCCATCCCCTAATAAGAGGCATCTATTCTGATTTTTGTTTTCAGTATGTGTTTCTTAGTGTAGAATGTAGTTGTTCTGTAGCACAGAACTTTATGTTCTACTTCCTTCTGTTGGTCATTGTTCATCCTGTTGGTTAGACAGAATCAGTTTAGTTGATTTAAAGCTTTGATTGCAATTCTTCATCTTGACTTTTTCATCACAGAGGAAAGCTATAGAAGTCTTGGTGTTCTCAAGATAAGGTATATATTTTAAAAGATTGAGTAAATCCTTTCCTGATTTATTTTTTAGAACTAGAAGTAGAACTAATAGATTTTGAGGTTAGAGCATTGTATTCTTTCTTCTCTTCCACTCCTAGCCCCATCAAACACCTGATATATACCGTAGTAAAATGTTTGGCCAAAAATGAACTATCACTTCACATCTAGCTAGTAATATCTTCAGCTCAGCTTCATTAAACTCCCGGGCATAGTTTAGAGTTCATATCTTTGTATGAGCATTTATTATTTAGTGAACTGATTCCCCTGATTAGGGAGTATGCTAGCTATAATACACTGTTGTTTGAAATTATTATAATCCAAAGAGCACATGTGAAATAATTTCCTGAAATCACCTTTAATTTTTGAAAAACATATTAAGGTCATCCAATTACTCCTCCAGAATGGATCCCATTTTGTTCATCCCAGTTATTTATGTGTAAGCTTTTGTTGTCTTGTATGATATTCAAAGTTGCAATGTTTGCTTCCGGAATCTGATATATTTATATTGTGTTGCTGTTATTCATTCTAACGATTCATATGAAATTTGCACAGTTCTGCAAATCAAGTCAAATATAAACACCTGGATAGGCTCAGAAAATAATCCTGCTTAGTATAGATTGCTTAAGCAACCTTAATATAAAAAGGTGAAACATATGTGTAAGCTTCAGGCAAAATGCAGAAGTACTGTGAATCATTTGTTGTGTGTCATAGAATATAAACATAAATATACATAGTCCAATAACAAATTATTCCCAGATCTTTAATTTCAAGTTCATTAAAATGTAAAATGGATTATCTCACTGCTATAAAGTGAGATAATTATAAGGTTCAGTTATAAGACCTCCCTGTGTCTGACCACACTTGACACCTACCAGCCAGTTTCCACATTTCATTTTTTGGAAGTATGTGGTGACCACCTAGGTCCAGGGTTTTTGTATCAGTCCAATTATCCAATCTGATTTCAGACTTGGTTATGGAACAATGACAATGTTGGTCACCCTGGTGTGCAGCCTATTCCAGGACTAGATGGGAAAGTTTTGTCTCTGTTGGTTCTGCTGGTTTCTTTTGATACTACTGCTCACAATATCCTGATGGCTGGGATGGACTTTGAAGGTACTGTGTTACAGTAACTCTATTTCTTCAAGATGAGTCTAGAGGGGATTTGTGAGGGACTACTGTTTGGTCACTTGGTCATTGACCTATAAGGTTCTTTGGAGGATCTGCTGTGTTCCTTGGGATTTAGCTATGCCCCCATGCTGTTTAGCATATACATACAACTTCAGGGTTTTGTAGTTCAAATACCTTCAGTATGTGAATGAGACTCAAGTCTGCTATGCCTTTCCTGTTGTAGTAGAGCCTGTGAGTAACATTACAAACAGTAGTTGGGTGCCGGGGGGGGGGGGGAGGGTTCCTCGGGAGCAGGAATCTGATGATGAGCAGCAAAGAAAGAGGACCTGGGACATATTTACATCACCTACAGATGAGGAATCATTTGAGGGATTCTCTGGGGATGATGGGTCCAGTAGTATGGGTGCCAGAAAGGGGGGGGGAAGGGTTACTCGGGAGCAGGATTCTGATCATGAGCAGCAGAAAAAGAGGATCTGGGACATATTTACAGCACCTACAGATGAGGAATCATTTGAGGGATTCTCTGGGGATGATGGGTCAATGAGTGAAGGAGAAGAAGGAGACACCATGGATTGGACTAAGATAAGAGAAGTTCAAGCTATTTGTGAGGAGCCAACAACTAGTGATACCTTTATGGGGTTCTTTGGGGGTGAAGACTGGCAATCAGGGGATCCAACTGAGTCTTGGGGGGGACTAAGTCTTGACAGGAGATGGATGACTTGGAGGGAAAGACAAGGGAATTCACGTGAAGAGTTGGGAGCAGCTGCGGGGGATAATGATGGGCGGTGGTCAGTTCATCTTCTGATGATGAGTTGTAAATAAAAGTGGGTTCAGGGGTGATGGGTCCTTGCAGAAGGCTAGGTGTTGGTGAGCATTCGTGTGTTGGGTGCTGTGTATTGGAAAAGATTCTTGTAGACTTTTTGCTGCCTCTTTCGTATTCAGCGTTGGATCTGCAGTTTGGATCTCCTGATTGTTTGCATGTTATTGACCTGGATTGGCTTCTCGTGAATGTGGACTTCTCTCTTCCTGGACCTGGATCGGTTTGGCTAATGACGGTGCTTCTGCGGACACTGGAGCAGTGCTGTTTTGGATTTCTCCTGCTTCAACCCTGGACTTCGGCTGACGCTTCTCTTCCTGCGGCCCCTCCTTTTTGTTAACCATTTGTGTACTGTACCTTTTGGTTTTGCCTCAGAGCGCTTTGTTTGATTTGTTCCTTTTGCATCCAATTAATCTGGATTATATTTCTGTTTACCTTTTGGACCAGGTCTTGTTTGTTTCTTGAGTTTTGACCAGTGGCACTGCATTTAAGTACCTCTGCATCCTTTTTCTTTTGTTTTAATAAACTCTGTTTTGAAGCCACTTTTGAGTCTGGCCCTTTAAGGTGTCTGTGATTCCAACATTTCCACCTCAGTGTGAGGAAGAGGTTTCCGTTTCCTGCCTGTAGCATCTAGCAACTTTTAATCTGTGCTCCAATGTTTCTGTTGCTTCTAGAAGCATGTACCATCCACTCTTACATGGGAACATATATTCCAAAGTAGCACAAATGAATGAATATGCCATATAAATCAAGTATGATACAGTCTCTTTGACTTTGATGCTTACAACATTTATTTTGCCTCATATTGGTTTATTGGTTTAAATTATTATTACTAATAATTTAAAGAATTTTAAGATGCGAGGAGGGAGGATCTTAAAATTCTTTAAATTATTAGTAATAATAATAAACCCTCCCAAATAGGCAAATGAGGGACAATATAAGATCCATCCTGAGTATAGTTGAATACTATGAGAAGAATAGACAAAAGGAAGTTGGCCTTCTCTTTTTGGACGCCGAGAAGGCGTTCGACAACACGAGTTGACTATATCTATACGAAGACACCAAGGTGGATATCGCCAATGGAGGCTTTCCATAAGTAGGAACTACCCAAGAAGAGATGGCTCAACTATAACCAACTTTTAATAAAAGACAATAACACATGGCGCTTAAAATCCCTGGAAGAACTTAGAGAAATAGATGAAGAAATGGGCTGGTTCCACTATCTACAAGCCAGAGAATACTTCAAGGAAGATTGTAAAAAAGGATTTAATGAAAGTGATACTTGCTGGGACACCATAATGAAAAAGGAAAAAAAGTGATCGCAATACTATATAAGAACCTGCTAGAGTGGAGTTATGAACAAGAACTGGTAAAAGAAAACATGATTAAATGGGCAAGAGACATAGGCGGACCCATACGGCTTAAAGAGTGGGAATAAACTTGGAAAAAGAAAGTTAAACTTACAAGAGCCACCACTATCATAGAAAACTGCTACAAGATGTTCTATAGATGGCATTTAACGCCAGCTCTACTATCCAAATTCACTAAAAACCAAAGCAGCTTATGCTGGAAGTGCAAGAAAGAGATAGGGACATATTATCATATGTTCTGGAGCTGTAAGGAGATCCAAAGATTTTGGACAACGGTCCATAAGCATATACAAAATGCAATAAAGATTAAATTTGAAGCCGGAATATCATTTACTTAATATAACAGATTTCGACCTAGAGGAAAATGAAGAAAAAATCCTATTTTACCTGTCCTCAGCGGCAAGGATATTAATAGCCCAAAAATGGAAGGCAAAAGATGCACCAACGAATGCGGATTGGATTAAAAAGGTCGTGGAATTCATGGACCTGGATAGACTATCGTTCCTATTGAAAGACAAAAACCGGGGGAAACAGACTAACTGGAACCAATTTAAGGAATATTTGAAAGAGAAAAAAATAATTAATATATAATGTATAATTAATTTTAGTAATGGACAATCGACATAAAGAGAAAAAGCCCGACCAAAAGAAAAGGAATAAGCAATATGTAACCACCTCTGTGGACTGAACGGAAGTGACCTACGACTTATTATCTCCCAACTTCCCCTCCCTCCCCCCTTTTTTTCCCCTCCCCCGTTTCCTTCTTCACCCCCATCCTTCCCTTCCTTTACCCCACCCACTTACCCCACACACAGTATATGGGACTACCAATTTATTTATTTTATTTTATTTCTTTTTCTCTCTCTCTCTCTTTCCTACTTTCCTTTCAACATATTTGTTCCCCCTCTTTCGTTGTTATAAGTTAAGAAAAACCACAATAAAAATAATTTTTTTAAAAAAAATTAAGATGCATTGACTAATTTGTATTTTCATCATCAGATCCAGTGATGCTATAGGATCATGAATATATTAATTAAGAAAAACAAATTTTATATGTATTAATTTTTAAAAGTATGGCCATGCAATATGTTTTATTCTGTCTTCCCCACTACTAATGCCACTCCCTGTTTTGAGAGAGGTACATAACGAAATTGTTTCAGTAGTTGCTTGTATAAATTCAGCTATTGGTTTTCCTCTAGGATTTCAGATATGGACTGGGTAATCCTTTGCTAAAATTGCTAATTATGATGCTATAGTATCTCTTTTTCTTACACACTAGTTTTGTTTATATTTTAAAGCTGAGCCATAACTTGGAATGTTAAGCTTTTCTTTAGTTCTTGTTTTGAAATTGAAACTCTATGTTTTGTTGTCATGTTTTTGGATAGAGCTAGACATTATTTTAAAATGTTACATTTAACAATTTTAATGTATATGTTGTTTGTTTGGTAATAACATTCTATTTCAGAGCCAATGTGATTTGAGCATTGGATTAAAACTCTGGTCCATGCTTAGAAGGAAACCCATGGGGTGGCCTTAGTGAGTCACACTTTCCCAGAGAAAGTAAAAAAGATAACCCATCTTAACAAACTTTGCCAAGAAAACCCTATGATAGATTTGCCTTAAGATTGCCATGAATTAGAAGCAACTTGAAAGCACACATCATATCAGATCAAAAAGCTGAATTAGAATTCTGTTTCCAAAAATTGAAAAGCAGATGCTTTGGGAGTCACAGCAGGGCATGAAGACTGAATCTTAGAAGGTCAAAGTGGCAGAAATCATCGGTTCAATTCCCTGCTCAGTTTAGCTCCAGCATCCCTGACAGATGGCCATCCAATCTCTGCTTAAATACTACCAGCAATGAAGAGCCCATTACCTCCCAAGGTATCCTGTTTCACTGTCAAACACCTCTTACTGGGAACTTCATCCATTTATCAAAAAATCTTATTTGTAATTCTTGTTGCTTGGACAGTGAAATCTGCCGTATCTTCAGATACCAGAAGACAGCTGTCATATTTCCTCTTGAATGTTATCTTATTTTGTTTGTCCAGATATTTTGAAAAATTCATCGAAGTAGTATTAAACATCGTCTGGCTGTAAGTAGCTAGAAATAATGAATTATTTGCAATTAGTCTCTTTTTTCAACAACAAATCTATAAGTGCAATTCAGCATGGAATCACATCTATACAGCAATATATATATATATATATAGAGAGAGAGAGAGAGAGAGAGAGAGAGAGCTGACACATTCTGCCTCACCCCTGTGATCATAGGAGGAAAGTAACTTTAAAGGTAATTACAATAGTTACCACTTCAGTGCAAAAGGAGAGAAGCTGCCCATTATTACAGAATTGTTTATTTATTTTGAGGCCCACACCATTGCTCTATGTAAAATTATGAACCAATGAATCTTTGCCAATAATGCTGAACCACCAAGAAATTCTTTGTTGTGAGAAGTGCTTTGACAAACAGATTTGGATCATTCATCTCTTGCATTGTTCTATAACTGACAAGTAGATGTTCCCTGGAATTAAACATTTGCTATTAAATGTTGAATAATTTTCACACTGCATACTCCACCTTTTTGTGACTTTTGTACTCCATTGTTCTCCAATTTCATTATAATACATATAAAGCTGTTTCAGATTTTATCCTCCCCTCACTGGTCATCAAGAAGAAGGGTCTGATGCCTAGTGAGAATGAAGACAAGTGATTGGCAGGAACCCAATCAAACAATGACTCTTCATTACGTTAATAAACCAAAACCAATTTTCCTTCCACAAGGAGCATAATTTTATGATACCAATTATTATCATATTAAATATTTTCAGTGTCGATTTCAAGCATTTTGATGGTTACCTTAAAATGTAACTTACAAAGCAGGTCTAAGAGTGGCCCCAGAATAAATACCACTGAATTCAGGGTATGCCTGGGTAAACTTCCTAACAAAAGAGTATCTCTCAGATACACAAGTATGTGTCTTGTTGGAAGAAGACTGTAGAGGGCAGTTTACTACTATTAACATGCAAAGCAAAACTGATTTCCTTGGCTCAACTTTGCTACTCATTTATTATTAAAATTAAAATCTTCTGAGAAGAGAAAAAATATTTGTAAAAGGAAAATAGTGGAGAATAAAAACTTACCATATTTTATTACTTAATAGCTAGTCATTTTAATTGCTAGAGTTTAATATATTGGACATAAGAAATATCAAACAAACCAAATGTTAAATTCAATACAAATACATGCTTTTAAAGGCATGCCAATGAAAACTGTTATATCTCCATTTTAATAAGAACAGTTAAAACATTGTACAAACTAGACCAGAGGTTCTCAACTTGTGGGTCCCCAGGTATTTTGGCCTACAACTCCCAAAAATCCCAGCCAGTTTACCAGCTGTTAGAATTTCTGGGAGTTGAAGGCTGAAACATCTGGGGACCCACAGACTGAGAACCACTGTACTAGACTGTACAACTAACCTTTTAAAATACCATTGTTTATGATTGTGAGTAAATTGTGATCTTTAGCAATTTCCCTCCCTAATACATTGGTTAGCAAAATGTGACCCTCCAGAATAGTGTCAGACTAGGATTCCCCACTTGCTACCTACAGATTGGTAAAACAGAAAGCCTGCACTGTGCTCACTCCTAGCCTAATCATTACAATCTATCAGAAGGAAAACTGTTAACTTCTTTTATTTTGCAAAGTCATATTTTATTTTGGAAATATATAATTCAATTTTTAAATTCATGGCCAGCAGCCAAAATATTTAATATGCTGCATGAAATTCTACCATATATGAATATTCATCTGCATAACTGATATATCTGATGCCAGTCTCTTGTAAGTCTGGGCTTGTATTTGTTTACTTGCTAGGAGGAGAAAACCTACAAATGCCTTTTACTCATACTAGCTTTGTTACTTTATGGCACTGAGAGGGCTGCATAGCATGTTTTAGTATTACATGAGCCACCCCTGATTGCAGTATCAATGAGCTGGAGAGAATCAAAGGTGGCAGCCCATTCTGTCCTTCAAGACAAGATGGCAGCCCATTCTCCTTTCAGTACTGCCATCTGTATATTCCCTTAGACTGTTTAGGAATAGAGCACGCACAATTGGGAACTGTATCATTATTCCTAAGAATAATGAATTGACCAAAATTAAGAATTAAGAAGTAGCTGTTGACACCCTAGGATTACCACCTGAAACAGGTTTCCTTCCAATCATTGCTGATCATTGCTAGGTATAGAAATGATATAGACAAGTATATACAAACTGAGGCTCCATGATTATATCTCTGTGCCTTTTGCATTGCGATAATTCCAAAATGTGGCACTTTAAAGGAACTCTTTTAAAAGCGGACCCATTTGGCTGGTAGGGTTGAGTACCTTGGATAGCTCCATTAACATCCAAACTAAAACCAGAAGTATAATTTGCACCAGGATTTTTTTTACGAGTTTATTTTAATCTTCCATATATTTATTTATTTAAACATTTGCTCAGGAGCATTCAATTTACATGCTTAACAGGAAAAAATGAAATTAATATTGTATAGCTCTTAACATTTCACTGATGAAAAGCAGGACCAAGTCCATGAAAATGTGTTCAAAATTGATCTATGAGGGAAAATATGGTGAAGGTGATTTATCAGGAAAAATAGAGAAGCTATGAAAAACTGTAGCAATGTGCTATTTCCTGAACCTTCTGGGAAAGACAAGATTCACCCCATTCTCTCATTTCCTTCCTGCTGGGTTAATTAAGTGCAAATTACTTTTGCACTTTGAACTCAGTTTGCACCTAGAACATATTAAAAGCATCTTCAAAGGTGGAGGGTACAATATTGCAAATGGGAGCACTGCTAAATAAAAATGGAAGAATTAGACCCACATGAACTTTGACTAGTGTTTTGTACTAAAAAGTATTAAAAGGAATCCTTGAGCCTCTTTTGTGGGGCTTGCATTCCTTAGGGTGCCACTTAAAGGAAAAGACTTAACTCGATTAACTTGCTCAGTGGAGGAAAAGCCTTTCTCTTTCCTTTGAGCAAGCACTAGCCTATTCTTGGATTTAGTGTTGGACCATCATTGATTCCCTGGATAATTATGTTGATTAAAGGCAATGCTTCCCTACTTCATCCTAAAGAATAGTTTCTTTCTGTCTCCTGCTGTGGCCAGTCGATCTCCTCCCAACAGGACTCCCACTCAGGTTTGCTTGTTTCTCTGAAAAACAATGCAACAGCAAGTGAATGATTTTTCACCTCCTCCCCTTTCAAATGCCAGGTTATCTGTGGGCATTGCACAACAATGGAGGCAGCGTGAAATGTTATTTTGTTGTTGATTGGAGCCCAAGGATGTTGAATTGTTATGGACTGTTTTGAACAGTAAGGCTTAGTTCTCATTATGACAGTGTATAACTCATGAAAAGAAGTTGTGACTCTCAAGACTCGCATTGCATTTCTTTCATTTTGACAAAGGTTTGAAGAAGAATTTCACTCTGTCTTTTTCAAGGTGTGCTATTCATGACTGCTCCCTTCTATGCAGCTATAGTCAAAGCCAACTGAGGCTGTATTGCTGGCTAGGAGATCCAAACTCCAATACATTATATCTCCCTGTAGTCATCATTTAGAATTATAGAGCAAAATCTAGAGGGTGGAGAGAAATAATTTATGGATGTAAAATGAAAATGTTCAAGCCATTTTAAAATATAAGAATTTTCAGAGAGAAAATTGCAGTGGTAGCTCCCTTTACGCATTGGAAGTCACTTCATAACTTTAGGAACATAAAATCTGTTATGTATAACTTGTTTTGACAGAAAATTATCACATCTGATGGAAGTACAAATTGAATTGACTTTTAAAACATTTCATTTTTTGTTTACAGATGGACCTAGAATGTGTTAGATTCATAACAAGCACTTGAACTGTAGGGGGCTCTTTGGATTTGTCAATTTATGACAATCAAGCAACACTAATAACAGAATCCATCTATATTAGTAAAACATAGAACATTATTTTGTTACCACTCCTCAATGATAACAAATACCAGGGGTGTACAAATTATTTGTTAGTCATCATGTTGTATCAAATATGTTAAATTCATACTTATGATGCAATATCCGAAGCACAGTCCCAAAAGTTGAGAATAAAAATGTACCCAATATGTTTTGTTTGAATTTTGTAAATCTCAGAACCCTCCCAATATCCATTTCATTTTCAGCACAAGGAATCAAAGCAAAGCCCAAAAGGCTGCCTTTTCTCCTTAAATTATCTTCCTCTCACCATTAGGAGATTGTAACAACAGGGAGAAAGCAGAGCTCACTGGGAAAGAGGCAGAGAAATGTAGTTTGGGAAGGCGAGGAGCCCGATGAAAGAGAATTCAAAATGCCCTGCCCTAAACTACATTTCCCAGAATTCTGCTCAGCTTCAGAAAGCCCCAATCAGGATAGGGGAGAGATCTGTCCCTCCATAGCAGCAGTCAGCCAGAGTTCCAGCAAAATGTTGAATCTGTAAAGAGAAAAGTGACTGATACTTTTAGTAAGTAAATCTCTGTGCTGGGCTGGGAAAAAAAATCCCTAAATGGAAGAAGTTCTATTGGTTAATATGAGAGGCATTCAATGAGTTTTTGTCAAAAAAAATTAAAATTGCCTAAAATCAGTAGATGTATGAATATTTCTGAAAGTTGGGTGGAATGATCTTCTGTTATCTTGTGTTATTGAATAGAAAATTCAAGAAGATATTTCTTGCAGTTTTTTTAATGTTGATTATAAAACCTTTGAAAATTCTCCAAACATTCATGGCTAAGTGCAACATTCTGAAACTTGATGGGCTAACAGTGGTCAATGTGATCTACTGCTGTAGCATGTATCACCCCAATAGCCATAAAAATGATGGTGAAAGGAGCCCCTGAAGTTTCCCCACTTGCTCAATTACTATAATGAAAAAGTGAAGAAATTTTGTTACTCTTGTTATAGTAATGAAATTTTCACTAATGATATTTTAGAAACACTTTAGAAACTAAGAGCTGGTGCCCCCTAATTTTATAATGACTTTAAAAACATTTTTAATTGATCACATAGCCCTAACAAATGCATATGAAATACTTATCCCTATTAAAAAACTGAGAAAAGACAATCAGGAATTATACTGGTCTCATGCTGTATTTTATTGTTTCTCAGGCTGATAGGGAGAAACTCACTGTACTTTACATGTACCCATTGCCTTCAACTTTAAAAAAACATTTTATTCAAAGATGTATTTTTTTTTCATGTCAGGAGCGACTTGAGAAACTACAAGTCGCATCTGGTGTGAGAGAATTGGCCGTCTGTAAGGACATTGCCCAGGGGACGCCTGGATGTTTGATGTTTTACCATCCTGTGGGAGGCTTCTCTCATGTTCCAGCATGGGAAGCTAGAGCTGAGAAATGAGCTCACCCTGCTCCCCGGATTCGAGCCACCAACCTGTCAGTCAGCAGCCCTGCTATCACAAGGGTTTAACCCATCGCGCCATAGATGTAATTGATAGCACCTCACAATCCATTTTTTAAATTTTCTGGAAAAAGAAGACTGAAAACTGATTTTTATTTTTCAATCCCGCCTTTGGGCCTTAATTTATCTAGGGATATTTCTTCTTCAGAACCTGTGCCAGAAAAAAAGTAATACTTCTTCAGGGAGTGCCATACAGACCAATATTCTGAACTGATTATGGATATAAGCTTTGTGGATTGATGGATAGTCATTTAGGGACCCTATATGTATCTCTAATGAAGGAAATTGCCTTTTTCGATCATGTGCATTGACACCTGAAATGCAGGTAGAAATTGAGTTATAGGTTATCAGAGGATTTAGGTTGGTAGCTCATGGTTAAATTGTAGTTCAAGGCAGGCTTGCTGAATATAAGTGAGATTTGCTTTATAACCAGCTTTGACATGATGAATGTGATGCAGCAATACAAATAGAGCAGTGGTCTCAACAACAGCAGTACTTCTCAATCCATTACTATATAAAAATAAAATAAAATATCAGGCCAAGATCTAAATTGACTGAAAGCACTTCTTGTTCTCAAAAGGCAGAAGGTACTTTAATAGCCAACTTCCTATTGAATGCCACCCACCACTGGGAATTTCATCACTGCTACTAGTTATACATTTCCAACCCAGAACCTGCACAGTATTAACCATTAGCATATCCAAGGCCAGTTCTCTCTCAGATATGGGCTTGAAGTGGACCAAAGTAGTCAAGCTTCTGTGCCTGCAGGTGAACTGTCACCATCAAGAACAATCGTAAAATCGAATATTTATAGCACAGGAGTAGGAAATTAGGTACTGTTCCATTATCTGAGCGGAGGCCATAATGGGACACTAGACAGAGAAGGATAGTGCATTTGGGCGGGCGGGGATGTGTGAAGGAATAAAACAATTTTCCTTTGTTTCTCCCACCCATGTCGTCATTGTCGAAACAACTCTTGTTTATGAAATGGGAAGTGGGGAAGGGAAATAACAGCAAAATGGGGGAAATTGTATTCCTCTTTCAACTCTCCCCCCCCCCCCCCCATGAAATGGTCTATCCTTCTCTCTTTAGTGCCCTCTTTTGGCCACCACCTGGATAATGGAACAGTACTGGAAATTATTTTAAAGAATTAGACAACAGAAGCAACAGCTACCATGCCTTCGCTGACTAGCCACAAAGGGCACAATTCAAGAGACCATGTTGTGCATTGAACAGCTTCAAGGCAGACATTAGAGATGTGGCATTGTTATGTTTTCTGCTGAGTCATATCTTCTCATGAAATGCATGATAGCATCAGTTCATTAATCTTGGCTTCTTGGAAGAGTTCAGGCTAGATTTGCTCTTCAATCCACTGACAGTACATCTATACCTGTATTGTAGAATTAATGCAGTTTGATAGCATTTTAACTGCCATGGCTCAATGCTATAGAATCCTGGGATTCATGGTTTGGTGAAGCACCAGCCCTCTTTTGCAGAAAAGATCTTGTAAAACTCTAAACTATCATGATCCCATAGTATTGAGCCTTGGCAGTTAAAGTGATATCAAACTGCATTGAACCTACAAAATGGATGCACCAACAGTTGGATGCTAGAGCAAATCAATCTCGAACATTTCCAAGAAGCCATGATTAATAAATTGATGCTGTCATGCATTACCAGAGAAGATATGACTCAGTAGAAAACATAATGCTTAGTAAGATAGAAAATATCAAGAAGCAACAGCTCTAAGTCTGCAAGACCTGAGCAGGGTAGTTGATGATAGGAGGACTTGAAGATCTGTCATTCATAGGTCAAGATCAACTTGATAACAACTCACAGCAATGACTACATTGTGATCAGCAAGAAAATAGAATCCATTACACATCTCCCATGGCACTGTACTAACAAGCTACATTCAAATCAGCATGTAGGCAAGTGATTTATCCTCAGAGTGTCAAGCAAAATAGTCACAGCTGGCATCCAAGGGTTCTAACTGGGTTAGATATTAATAAACCCTATACCACTTGGAACAGCTCTAGCAGAACTACTAGAGTAAAAAAGACAGATAGCTAAATAGGCCACCTTTGCTGTGCCCACTGCACACATTTGCTTCATATCCTCCAACATTTCACACATGAACACTAGAATACACAAGACCAAGCAGTATCAGAACACAGTGAATGTGGCAAATATTCTTAATGAGAAACACCCAAACTAGAAGAAGCTGTAACAGTTTGGTTTTGCTGGAATCTGCATGGAAGACTAATTAGGACTGTCCCTGCCAAATCTGAACAGTTGGAGGGTATACTAATCAGTCTTATATCATTTGTATTCTAGTTGTCATCTGACTTGCATTGACTGAAGCCCTGGTTCTCAGAGCTCTACAAAAAAAAAAAAAAAGATTCAGAAGATGAGACTCGGGAGCAAAGGAACTAGTGGCTCATCATATCTCATGATTTTAATGTAGTAGAGGGGAACTTCTGACCTGTGGACTTAATCTAGCACGTGGATGGCCCAGAAGATACCCATCTTCCATTCCTAAATCTCCTCCTGGAAAGTCTGCATAATGGGGAAAAGGCAAGCAGCATGCCATCAAACTCTATTGTATCTCTAATAAGTGTTATTTCCTCCCCAATGAGAGATCCCTCTGTTATTTTATATCACTGATGGGGTGATACAGAGGACACCTCCTCACACACATTCATTTTCCCAGTTGGGAATGTGAACTGGGCGGGCTGAAACACAATGTTACCACCAATGGAGTGGCAAGACACAAAAGAAAGTGTTTTCTTGATGCAGAAAACACTTTCTTTTTTGACCTCAGAAGAAAGGCACACGCATGGGTAGTGTCACATCTTCTAACATAATCTTCAGGTTTTTTTATAAAGAGAACTTGAAAATGTAATTCTGTAAGGTCTTACACAAGTGATTGTGCAACTAAGGGGACTTGCTTGCATTTGGAGGATATCTCTCCAAACAATTTCTACTTGGCAACATCTGTTGTGAAAGTAGAAACAGAAGAGATTGCCTGTAGAAACCAATTTGGGATCCAGCTGATATACTTGGGGGTTCCTTTCATGATTTAGATGGATGATTGGTTCACTTTTTTCTAGGGCAGAGAAGGACTTTGTAAATGTTATAACTTCTGGATTTGACAAGAAGAAAGTATTTGCAGTCAAGTTCCTTTCTAACCTGGTTGTTGAGGCAAACAGGGAGAAAGCAATGCACCTGAAATTGGACCATTAAACATTTAAATCTTAGAATGGCCATGGGAAAAAAGATCATCGTATTTTGCAACTGTAAAAGTCCCTAAAGTTTTAAAATATGTTTATGAACTGAATTCAAGCACTTGGTAGTTGGTCAATTAAGTTAATTTTAGAAACTAGAGTGATGGGTGCAGCCCTGCTTAAATAAAGTTAAGGAAAACGGGCTGTCTGTTTTATATATTTATATTCTGCGTTGCATAAGTTTGCATATATTTTGACACAAAACTGTTATATAACCTAAAACACTAATAGGTAAATAGTAAACAAAGTATTTTTGCCACCTCATTTACTTCTGAATAGATTTGAATCTCATTACTTTATATGCATGAAATGCTACATATGTGAGTGAAATGTGGATAATTAATGCCACATTTTTAACAAATCATCACATATGCCTCATTTTAAAAGGTACAAGCCTTGAAGTACCAGAACAAACAACAATGTGGAAGTTTTAAAATAGGGTTACAGAATATTTTATGTTTTTAGCAACTTACTTGGAAAACATCTCAGTTTTTATCATTGTCCTTGATTTAACTGCTTGTGCCCCCTTTATTTAATCAGTTTTACACTTATTTATTTATGCAGTGCTTTTGACATGAAATAAATAAATTCAGTTCTATGCAGTTACATAAAAGATACGGAAACATGATATTTTATCATATTTATTTACTGTATTTTTATAAGTATTTTATTTAACTTATTATATAGAGTGTAATCAAGTTTTATCAAGCCTTTGTGTTTGGTTTGGTATGTGATATGGCCTAAGGGCTAACCAACAACAACATTTTTTATTGATTAGCCAATTGGCCTTATCAAAAACAAACAGTGCAGGCACAACTTACAACATACATCTAGTCCTTTTAAAATAAAATACAAATATACAGGGAGCCATAGATATATGCATCAACTATCCTCGTCTCCCCTACACTGCATCCCAATCTGATCTATGTACTCCGATCTCCTTTTAGCAGCTTTGAACAAATAAAGGGCAACTTTTGTTGTCAGAATGGGGTTATAACCAGCAACAAAAATGAAGTTTTGGGAAGGGCTAACCAATAAATTTTACTTCATTAGTGTAGATTCAAGTGAAAACAATTAAATTACTTTCTACGTAGATTGGGTCTAAAAATGATTGCATTTTATGTGTGGATTTGTACAATATTCTATTAGGCATGCTATCCACACAGTGGCAAATATATTATGTGTAGCTTAAGTCTCATATGTGTGTGTGTGTGGAAATAGAGGACAGGAAATCTGTGACCTCACCACACAGGACTTTTTTTTTTTTGGCATTCTAGCATGTTTCCCCAGCAGTCCAGTAACGGGTGGGCACACTGCCTGTCACACAATGTCGCTGGACTTCCAGTGGAGGCCCCAACCACAACTGAAGTGGAAGTATCATGCTTTCCTCACAACACGGGAGCCTTCTGGAGCCAGCACAGATCTGCACTGCTTCAGCGATACTTCCCCCGTGTGATGGGAGAAACATCTCCACAAAGAAGCAGCACATGGAGTTACAGAGTCGACCCTCATTCCTGCCATTTTTTGCATTATGATTATGTGTGCAAGTCCTGCATTTTCTGATTGTCAATTAAAAATACCTGGTCTAGCAATAATACTACATATTGAATGAACATATAATTTAAATATACCTTGCTTTTTGCAGAAGTAGTATCGATGGGATATGCATATGAAATCTTAATGAATAATCAGATACAAGATTTGTCTCTTTTGCTGACTTAGTGCTGTGATGTGCCTTCTCTTAACAGTTTTTCACCGTATGGCCACAAAACTTCTTTTTAGGCAGCAATTGTTTTATCAATTTTGATTTTATTCCGTGCCTCCCTTATGGGCTGCATCTGTCTCTCTCCTGTGATGTACTAATTTACATTCTGAGGTTTTAAAAAAATTGAATTGCTGATAACTTTTTAAAAAATTCCTTGGCATAAATGGAAGAAATTTGCTGGCATGGTTGCCTTCTCTGAATTTGTAAATGCTGCAAAGTTTCAGATGAATAGGCAGAATAGTTTAATGCAAAGGCAACCTTATCACATAGATGGTATCCGGAAAGGACACAACAAATCTCCCTGTTTCTTTGTAAATGATTATTATTTATTTATCGTGTCAGGAGCAGACCAAACAGTTGCATTGATTTTTTTTTAACAAGCAAACAAAACACAAAGTTTGCAAGCTTGGTAGTTGATTAAATGTCCTTTGACCAGTAGCTGGCCACTTGGAGTGCCTCTGGTGTTGCTGCAAAAAGGTCCTCCATTGTGCATGTGGCAGGGCTCAGGTTGCATTGCAGCAGGTGGTCTGTAGTTTGTTCTTCTCCACACTCGCATGTTGTGGATTCCACTTTGTAGCCCAATTTCTTAAGGTTGGCTCTGCATCTCCTGGTGCCAGAGCACCATCTGTTCAGTGCCTTCCAAGTCGCTCAGTTTTCATAATTATTATAAATTGCAGGTAGTATAAAGATAACACGAAGTAACAATTCTGAAGGAAAAGTGCACAAATTCATTTGGAATGGGAACCCCAGATTTTCTGGATGGGCAGTTGTTTCTCTGCCCCTTGGTTTTTGGGACAATTTGTATAAAAACGGCACACATTTAGAAATTCATTCCAAAACCAAGAAATGCTTTAGCTTGAAAAAATGAGCTTGAGGAGGTTCCATGTCCTTCCTCTATCTAAATTTCTCTCTTTTTATTAGTTTTATATTGACTTATTACTAATCTATTATTTTATTGTTGAAAATGGCTGTATTGCTGATTTGGTTGTTATTTTATTGATTGTATTTGTGGTTTTTAAATTACAGTAAACTATGTACAGTGTATTTTAAGCTGGCCCTTGTATGGATGGATGGATAGATAGTTAGAGCGAGTGAACAAGTAACACAGCTGTTCCCAAGACCCCCAGAATTGCCAGGGTGAAGCAAGAGACAGCTTTGGTTTATGTTTAGTCATGCACACACATCCACAATTAAAAGAAAGGCAAGAGAATAATTTCAAACTCCAGATAAAATTATAAGTAATTACTAGACTTGTGCATGGATTCATTTTGGCCATTTGCCTTTGGCTTCTTTGGTTGCACGTAACAGCAAGGGCTCTGCCGCCATGTTTTTTTCAACCTAGCCAGACCTTGTGACTGCCAGTCATGGCTACCTTCTGCCCTATTCTGGATCATGCGGAGAGGCTGCTGCATGCTGGTATGGGGTTTCCCTGTGAGGTCTGTCTGTTGGGCCAATCAGAATAGAAGAAAGCCATGATGTCTTATGCAAGCTGTATCTCTTTAATGGGGTGAGTGCCTCCCTTGCTCATCTGTCTCCTGGCTGTAGAGAGAGGAGCACCAGTCTGATTGCCTTGCTACTCACTCTCAGCTTTAGCTTATGGCTTGGCTTGGCCTCTCTTTAGCATTGAATCTTTATGTTTTTCCTTGATTTTCCTGATTATTTAGTGGGACTGGGAGTTGTAAAATGTGGGTGGGTGGGTCTGAGGTGTTTGGGGACAGGTGGGCGGGTGTGCTTTTCTTTGAGGGTAGCTCTGAGCTTTGAGTCACTCTTTAGCCTTTATTAAAGCTGTTAGCTTCTTTTCTTATCTCTCTCCCTGCCTCACTTTCAGAAAGCATTTGAAAAGGATTATTGTTAATAATAATTAAAGAAATTCTAGCAAACAGTGGAGCCTCATTCACAGAAAAATCACCTACCTACCTACCTACCTACCTAAACTTACTACCAGTACTTAATAATTTATTTTTTTCCAATCCCATCACAAGTACTTTCTGTTTATATTTCTCTCTGTGCTCTCTGCCTTCTTAATTTCATTTAATAATAGTAATTTGTTGCTGCCTAATAATAATAATAATAATAATTATTATTATTATTATTATTATAGGCTTTTGTGGAAGCTTTGCCAAGCTAACAGAACCCATCATCTCTCTCTAACTCCAACTTCCATCAGGATATAAAAAATTATTGTTATTATTTGCACTATACCCTCCAGTGGATCATACAGGAGTGTTTTTCTAATAAGAGGTCATGTTTCTTGCTTGCTTGTGGATGGTGGGCTGCTGAGAACAAGAAATGCAAAAGCTTTGGAAGTAGTTACTGGTTTTTTTTTTATTAGCAGAGAAAGTGCAATAGTGGGCTGTGTGATGTGGAAATGCATATTTGACATTTGGCAGGATGGAATGGTACCCTGCTGCTGCTCTTGGAGAAGTTACAGGAAAGGTCTTGCAGAAGATATCCTTTTGGGAATTTTTAAAGGAAAAATTATTTCTAAAAATAAACTAAATTCTTAAAAATTGATGATCCAGGTGTGGCCATTTTCACCCCACTAGCCATAAAATGATGGGAAGGAGAACCTGGGAAGTCCCTCATTGCCACCAATGGGCCAGATCTAGCCAAGTTTTCCAGGTGTGGAGCAAAAACATTCATTCCATACCCGCCCATTTTCGGGAGATGTGCGAAAATGGAGCTGCAGATCCCTCGAAATCCAGATGGTAGAAACGGCTTGAGGTTCAGCTCAAATGCACAAGCCTAGTAATTACCCCTATCTCCAGTTTGCATCAAGTTTCCCCTACTATAATTCCTTGCCTCTCAGCCATTGATTCCTCCCATAACCAAGGTAAATGGGCACCTGCATTTTGCACATATTGAGCCTAATTTATTAATAATCCATCACACATGCAGATAAGACAGGCATAATAACTAGCAGAGTCACAATTTTTCTTCAGCAGTAGGCAAGTTTGTTCATTTTGATATAGTGCCATCTGAGTTCCTGTTACATTACAAGCCTTGAGTGACAGGTTACTGAACAGAGGAGCTTAGAATGTAATTGCTTATTTACAGTTATGTAGGTTGAAGCTATATGTTGTGTTACCTGCTTAGCTTGGGTCTTTGTTTGTGGATTGTTAACATTAGCACTAAATGCAGAATTATCTTTACTAGTACCACAGTACTAGAAGAGGAAGCCTTATCTCTTTATCAATCCCTACAAAAATAATTCACAATACACTGATAATCATTTTTTAAAAAATATCCATTAGTCTCAGTCAGACTTGCCAAATGAGATTAATTACTGTCTGCAAATAGAATTTAATTTTACTAGTGTCACAGTTAAGAGTGACCTCTCCTCACCTCATCTACTGTAGTCCCAATAGAAATGTCTGCTGTCCTCATGCACATAGAATTAATTTTTAAAAAATTCCTTGCTATGGTTGCAGCCACAGTATTAACATAATTTGTATCCAGATCTTAAATTATATTATGTCATAGGGATTATGGAATAAATGCTTCTTGGAAGAAACATATTTTTCTTGAGAAACTCGAGCACATTCTTTCTTTCAGTTCTCTGTTACCATCACCACCCAAAAGATGGAGACAAAAAAAGAGATTCTTGTTTTCTGAGCAGCGGTTCAGAGACATATATTGTACAACGTCTTTTCCTTTTTTTTCTGTCTCAGAAGCTTATTTGGTACATCATCATTTCTTCCCCCCACCCCTATTTTAGTATTTTATGCTATGACTGCTTGTCACAACAGGGCTTAGATACAAATGCAGAATCTGATTGCCATGCCAAACTGTTACAAATGTTCAGATACAAAAGAAAAAGGAGAGAAGGAAAGAATTACATGATTTCTATGCTGTTGAGAAAATCTTGACATTGCAAGCAATCTATACATCTGGGTTTTGAAAGTGACATCTGAAAAATTTCAGAGTGTTTTAAAAACAAGTCTAATATGAAGTATGTATTTTCAAAGAAGCTCAAACATTTAGTACTTTTTCTGTGTGATGAAAGAAATACTGTCCACAATTATCTCATATGAGTAAAATAATGTACTAATTCTGAGGATGTGGGTGAGAGGGTCAGATCAAAATAATACTAAGCATTAGGAAGAGCTTCCTGAAGGTAAGAGCTTTTGGCAGTGGAATTTCCTGCCTTGTGGGGTGGTGGAGTCTTTTGCTCTGGATGTTTTTAAGCAGGGACTGGATGGCTATCTGTTGGGGGTGCTGTTTCCTGCATGGCAGTGGATTGGACTGGATGGCCCTTGTGGTATTTTCCAACTCTATGATTCTGTGAAAATTGGATGCAGCGAATGGTACTTACGTTATTCACCCTTTCCATATACAATCTTTCTAACATGTTAAAAGCTGTTAACAAATGGTAAACATCTATTATATAACATCTGATTAGCTTTTAGTATCTTTGGAATAGTAACTCAGTGAAGTTTTTTTAAAATGAAAGTTTGTTTTATTCCATTGTGCTGAAATTTGAGTGACCTGGTGCATCTTGTAGGCTTATTTAAATTTGTCCACATGTAAAGCTTTTGCACAAATCAGCCTATACATGTAATGTCACAATAAACTATTGTCTGAATTTTTTCCCTTTGGTGATACATTTTATGAATGATAAATTTGGCTTTTTCCTGATCAAAACTCTTTTGAAATTTCTTCGAAATTATTACATTGATACTAGGATAGTATTCTAAGAATGGTTTTGTGTTTTGCTATTTTCCAATTGCTATTTGAAAGAACTTTTTTTGATGGTAAGAGTAGTTTGGAAATTGAATCAATTACCCAGAGAAGAGGTGAAGTCTTCAAAAAGAAACTGGGCCGCTACCTGCTGGGAATGCTACAATAAGCAGAGGCTTACACTCTATTGATAGCCTAGGACGCCTTTCAGCTATGTGATCCTTTGATGTCAGATCTGTGTCCATAGTTTGGGCAATTGTATCACCCATTTTGTGTCCATTTATTATTTTTGTCTCCATGAAATAGGGCTTCTCCTAATTGCCCTGTGTAGAGAGCCATTCTGAAGAGAAAACATATTTTGCAATAGAAAATAAGCAAATGAATGAATCTCCAAAGTGACACTTTAAGTAATGGAGCAATTCTATTCATATTTACTTGGAAGTGAATCATGGTAGGTTAAATGGGGCTTAGTCCATATTAGGTGCATTTATGATTACAGCCTTATTACTTCCTAAAGGCTTAGGAACTAAAACCGGCTTTCCAGAATGACAAATGGCTCAACAGGTTTAACACCATCATTCTTGAATAAGCCTCCTTTATTTAAAACAAGTGTATTTTAAACTTATTTTAATTAGCTTTAATGAAACCTGTTTCACTAGGAAGAATAGTTCTGAATGAAAGACTTCCTGATGCCAATTCTACTGAAAATCTATAAAAGATTTCCAAAATATTTCCCTGCTTAGATTTGGGTTACATTCTTTGTTTCTGTAAGTATGGTGCTTGCAGTAATAATATGTGAACTGAGGGCCCTTCCAAACAGGCCCTATATCCCAGGATCTCATCCCAGGTTTTCTGTTTATCTTGAATTATCTGGCAGTGCGGACTCATATAATCCAATATAAAGCAGAAAACCTGGGATCAGAACCTGAGATGTAGGGCCTGACCAGAAGAATCACCTTTCCCTTTCTTCAAGTGAGGAAGTGTTATCCCACTTGGTCAGGGGTCAAGGTTATATCCACTGGACTAATATCAACTGCAGTCAGAACAAAACCAAACAATTTTATCTGCAAAGAATCAATTTATCTGCAAAACCACTGGCTGTTGAGTAGTTTGCATACACAGGAAAATGTAAAAGGTCCCTGACCATTTGAGAAAACTCTACTGGATGATAGTATGCAGATGCCATGGTGAGGGTGAAGAATGATTTCAATTTGATCTGCCACACCCAGTCCATTACTGATGACAACACTGAAACAGCTTTCTTGGTTTGAGGTGGAAAAAAACAGCTGAGTTGAGTGTCATTCACATAATGATTGCACTGAATCAAAAAACCCAGAGATGAGGTATAAATGATTTTTTTTTCAAATACAGACAAGATAGAGCTGCTTCTCATAAGTCAAAAAGTATATGAGCAGATAGTAATTAAGACTGGGCTGGATAAAATTATGTTTCCCCTGAAGATCCAGGTTTGCAGTTTGGGTATACTCTTTGACTCAGCTTTCAGTATGGAGACTCAGGTTCCTGCAAACAACAGAATTGCTTTTACAAACTTAAAGCTAGTTTGTCAATTGTACTCATGCCTAGAGATGGCTAATCTGGCCATGGTGATATATGCCCTAGTTATATCCCACTTGAATTTCTGTATGTGGAGCTGAGTGTTTAGAAACTTCAGCTGGTACAAAGTACTGTAGCCAGACATACTGAGGCTGGTTACAGAAAGCATACATATCTTTTTATATACTGGCTGGCAGTCTTTTTCCAGGCATAATTTAAAGTGCTTGTTTTTACCTATACATTCCTATATGACTTAGGGACAAGATATCTCACAGTCCATATCTGCTCATGTGAACTTGTTCATGAGATCATCAGGAGAGACACTTCTTTCAATCCTACCACCTACTTGAGTGTGCAAAGAGGCCTATGAAATGTTTCTTCATATACATATATGTGTATTTAAGCAGCTATTCTATGGCTGGATGGATAGAGAAGAGATATTGTTTGTTTCAATGTTTTGATCAACCTTGGCCTTGTCTAAACTGGCCCTAAACCCATACTGACCACACATGAACAACAGCTTCTGATGAGTATCATGGAAATTCTCTTTACACATATTTGGCGTGCCTTAAGCAAAGTCAGAGATGCTCCAGAGTTTGCTGGAATCTCTGATATATCCCAGAGCTTTGAGCCAGTCTGGACTGCTGGATGATGTCTGATTTGGGCTGAACTGCTATCTACACAGACACTGTTGACAGCCCATTTCCTTAAGCTGAATAGTGCAGCATGATGGTGTTGACATCACCCAGTGGAGCAAATGTAGTCCTGGGTCATTTGAACAATAAGTCTGTTCCAAGGGAATATTTATGCCAGGCTTTATCTGCAAGGTGTAGATGCAGTCTTTGAGGGGAAATTGTTAAGGCTCATAGCAAACAAGATTAGAAATTTAGTCAGCAAGGCTTTGTATTTACATGTTCTTTCTTTCACTAAAGTCTTAAGTTGTTGTACTTTAATTACGAGGAAACACAAACCACGTGGAAATGTGCCACACTTAGACAACACACCTAAAACACACATACAACACACACACACTATCTCTTTCTTTCTCTCTTTCTCTCTCTCTCTCCCTCTCATATGCTGGGGCATCATTGCCTGCTGCACTATGTTTAGCGTTGTATAGAATATGCATACTCTTTCCACCTTCTTAGGAAGTTATGAAGATGTACTATACAAGTGTTTTTTTTAAAAAAATAAAAAATATAGCTTGGAGGCTGAGCAGGATTAATGTTGTACAAGTGCTTTGGTTTTAGGGCATTTGCTAAGACATTCTAGATTGAGCCTGACATAATTTTAATTTATATTCTATTCCATTTGTATCCCTACATGATGTAAGTCCTTTTGCATTTAGTTAGCATAACCCTTGAATCCCTTTTATCTAGTCAGTGTTCTTTCTGCTTCATGTAATTCACATCGAATTAGCTGAGAGGATGAATGACTCTGCAGTGGGTAATTGTATTTTAAACAATAGGAAACCCAGGAATAAATTAATTTGTACTCTGCAGATGCTTTTTAGATACATGATCATTAGCTCTTATATAGAGGTGCTGTCATCAATTTGCATGGCAAGCATATGATTTTAATTCTTTTACTAGTAGGGGAATCTGATTTTGTTTTGACAGCAGAATCAGCACGCAGATTCATATAACTGATAATGATATTCATTTTCCATTTAGCAAAACAAAAGTGATAGTTTGAGGACTCCAACAATGGTTTCAACCTTTCTGATTAGTGAGTAGGTAGTGAACAGATGAGCTCTATTTAAATGTTACGACTAACATCAGAAATAGTTTTTGCTTTTTGCTTAGGAATTTATGAAATCATATTATAACCTTTATTTTGCTTACTTTTGTTTCTTTGTGTGTGTGTGTGTGTGTGTATCAACATATCAACAACTGATTATCCCTAGTATCCTCAGTTCTGTCTCAGTTAAGAGATGTGTGCAGTTATTTGTTAATACCCATCCTCTTTCCCAGCAAAATAATTTTAACAAATGCAGTAAAATGCTATTTTCCAAAAGTTCAAAAGCCAATAAATAGCAATTCAGTTTAAAAAGCATCTGGCTACAATATTTCCAGCACATTAAAGCATACTTTAAAAGGTAAAACATTCAATCACTTTGAAAATCCCTTCTGCTACAGTATTTAATTTTAGATCTAACATGATGATGATGATGATTATTATGATGATGATGACGATGATAATTTTATTTCTTCCCCACCTTTCCTCATGGCTTGAGCCGATTTACAACATTGATAAGATACATAATCATTTAAAAATACTCCATAGAATACACATATTAATATTAAAATATATTTCCACAATATATGTGGTGTAATGTAAAATAAACCACATGTAGTTCACATTTGATCAGCCCACACACTGCCTTGCCAGAGAAAGAAAATATGCCACAAAGGTGAATAGTAAAGAACAAGTAGTTTACTCTCTGTAGTTCAGAACAACATATGTACAGTGTGATCAGTTGTATCCTCACATAATGTCCTTTTAGGAGATATTTCAAATCCATGTGGATCAATCCCTTCAGTTCATGAAGCAAGAGCATACTCCAAAATCTGTCTCTCTCTGCTTCTCTCTTCATCTCTCTCTGCATGTGCATAGCTCAAGCCTGAACAAAATGTAACATTAACCAAAAGTGCCAGGCTCAGCCTGCTCCACTGGCATTACCTGACCAATCAGTTTCATACATCTTATTTTACAGTTAGACATAAAGTGTAAGTTTACATTTTTCGATGGAGGCTCCTATGGAAAAAGAGTTCCACAGTCTGGGAGTAGCCACCAAGTAGAATCTCTACCATGTCCTCACCAAGAAAAAATTTTGAGGATCTAAAAATTTGGTTGACTAGTTTTTGGAATATTTTCAAGTTGTGGATGGTTGAATTAGCAGATAGTTGAATCCACATGTGCATAAATAAGCTGAATATTACATGCAGGTCCTGATACCTGTTGGTCCTTGTGGCTTTTCTAAATTAACCATGCAAGTTATTTCCCTTTCCCATCTAGGCTGTTGGCCTTGTAATAAGCAGGTCTGAGGAAGTTGTAGTTCTTCAGTGAGAGATTTCATCTTGTTGAGCACATTCAACTTGGATGGTTTTCCCCTATAGCACCCTCCAGCAAAAGTTATTGTTGCTGCAATTTCTAGAGATGAAGAGGCAGTTTAAGATTGCAAAGTTGTGTTGAATTTAGCTGAGCTCTGTGGCCTGGAAAGTTTTTGCACTGTGATTCATCATTCTTTACTGCTCTTACATTTAATGGATTTGAATAGTGATGTGTTTGCTTGACAAAACTCTAAAAGCAGGACTAGTTTTCCATGACAAAGAATGAGGCAGTTGCCTCAACTCACAGATGCTGAGAAGTACCTAAAGACTGAATGTCACATGAAGTGGCAAATGGTAGCTTCTATGCTGGTGCAGTGGGAAATCCAGTCTGGTTTTAGCCTGGATTTTGAAGGAACTATCCAAAGTGCTGGCTCCTTGTATAGCTCTTTTAAATTTACATTGAAACTCAAAGTGAATTCCACACCACGCTGATGTAGGACTGGCCTGCCACAGGTGCTCTAAAACTACTTTCCTGCTTTATGTGTAATGGAAGAGGCTATACCATTTTCATTATTGAAATAATTTTCATTTTTGAAATAAGACTCAGATTCTGTCTTGTTTAGCTTTTGTGTGTGGAGTGGGGAGGCACATTCTTATCTTTTCAAGCCCCTTCATTTAACTGATCCCACATAGAATATGTGAGAATGGGTGGAAGAGGGGATGAATAAATATGATGAATATCCCTTAGGAAGGGTACCAGTGTATCCTGTAAAGCTAGCAAGAGGCTACTGTTCCTCAAAGAAGCATTTGACTCTATCCAACCTTAACCAAGTTCATCCATATATTGAACCCTATATTTCTCTAATGAACCATCTATGCTTTACTTTTGTGTTTTATCTACAGATAGTAACTTCATCCTTGCAAATGCTCAGGTGGCTAAGGGATTTCCCATAGTTTACTGTTCCGATGGCTTCTGTGAGCTTTCCGGATTTGCACGAACAGAAGTCATGCAGAAGAGCTGCAGCTGTAAATTTTTATACGGTGCTGAAACAAATGAGCAGATGATTCTCCAAATTGAAAAGTCACTGGAAGAAAAGATAGAATTCAAAGGAGAGATAATGTTTTATAAAAAGAATGGTGAGTATTATTTAATTCACTACTGCTTAATTGCTTCCAGGCAAACAGCTAATGTAACCATTGTACAGTCCAGTAGTTATGCAACGTCTATTTAAACATTGCTTTTTCATCTGAATGTTCAGAATTCTATAGAAATATGCATGAATGATAACATATTATGAAATCCAAAACTGCATTGTGAAGTTGTGCTATATCCAATAGGTTTGTACAAATGTTTTATTAATCATCCTAAGTCAGATCACATTCATTAAATTCGTACTTACAATGTGATATTTGACACGTGAGCGTGATTTGCGATAAAAAGTAAGAATAAAAACTTACCCAGTACTTTTTCGTTTAAATTTTCTAAACCTCGGAAGCTGCCTAAAGTCAGTTTTGTTTTCAGTGCAAGCAAGCAAAGCAAAGTCAAAAAGGCTACCATTCCTCTTTACATTAATGGCCTCTCACCATTAGGAGAGGGAAGCAGCAGGAAGAAAGCAGAATTTGCTGGGAAAGAGACTGAGGAAGCACAGCATTCTGGGAAATGTAGTTTGGGAAAATGAGGAGCCCTATGCCAGAAAGCTCAAAAGGCCCTTCCCTAAACTACATTTCCCAGAATTCTGCTCAGCATCAGAAAGCCCCTATCAGGATAGGGGAGAGATTTGTCCCTCTATAGCAGCAGCCATCCAGAGTTCCAATAAATTGTTGAATCTGCAAAGGGAAGGACTGACTGATATTTCTACTAAGTAAATATCTGTGCTGGGCTGGGAAGACATCCCTAAATGGAAGTTCTATTGGTTAATATGAGAGACATTCAGTGAGGTAGATGTTGTGGGGTTTTTTTTAAAGCTTTTATAAAACATTTTTTTAAAAAAATCCTAAAATCAGTAGATGTATGAATATTTCTAAAAGTTAGAGGAATGATCCCCTCTTATCTTGTGACATTGTATAGAACATTTAGTAGTTTTTTTAAAAAAATTGTTTATAAAACTTTGAGAATTTCCCAAAAATCTGCAGATAAGTGAAATGTTCTAAAACTTCATGAGCTCTCTCCCCCGGAGTGTGGTGGAGGCTCCTTCTTTGGAAGCTTTTAAACAGAGGCTGGATGGCCATCTGTCAGGGGTGCTTTGAATGCAATATTCCTGCTTCTATACAGTGGTAAATGTGTTCTATCATTATAGAAAGGAGCCCCTGAAGATTCCCTACTTGTGCAATTACTATAACAAAAAAGTAATAAAAAAGTAGCAACCATTGTCTCCGGGGACAATGGGCTGCGGGCAGCAGCTTATTATTTAAAGGATTTTATCCTTTGTTGCCCTCTAAAGCATATATGTAATATGGCTTAAAAACTGAAAAGCATAAAGATGTAAACACAATTGTTAGTTCTAACTAGATTAATATTAGTGACTAAATGTTTCAATTTAGGAGGATACACAAAATGTATATGTTCATTTCGGGGGGGGGGGGTTAATTTTCAGATAACTGGGGAAGGCCAGAAACATTAACTTGTTTCCTTAAACATTTTTTGCATTTCCAATTTCTAGGAGGGGAGGAGTAGTATACCTAGAATTGCCTAAGGTTCAGGGTGCCACAACCCAAGAGAAAAAAATTACCACTCAAAATGGCCAGTGGTGGGACCAGTGGCCATCCTATCTAGCATTTACAACTTGATCATCATAGACATCTAACATCTTTTCTTCTACCTTTTCTTTCTTCATAAATTATAATTGGGCGATTGGCTGATTGGACATGGACACAGATTTTCAACATTATTTTATTTTTAATTTAAAATACATTTGCTTTCATATATTTAATAATGAAATTATGGATATCCCCATGCAAATATTCAGCATCATGACAGCAAATTCCATTCAATTCTGTAATTATGTTGGTGTTGTGAAGTGAGTAAAACTTAGACATATGCCTAAGTTTAACATTCAACTGGACATCCATATGCATGGATTCTGCTTCCATATCCATGGATGTCCTTGGAAATATTCAGAATAAAAAATCCAAAAGGTAGATCTTGATTTTGCCACTTTATACAAGGGGCACCAGATTATGATGCTACTGTATACAATGGTATACAGTAGAGGGGGGTTGGCAGAGTGGGTCAAGGTGGTGGTGAATGCCTCCCTTCAAGAAGGCAAAATTCCAGCCAGCTTAAAACAAGCTATGATAAAACCGCTGTTGAAAAAGCCATCACTGGATCCCACTGATCTGAACAACTTTCAGCCAGTTTCCAATCTCCCCTTTTTGGTCAAAGTTTTGGAACGCGTGGTTGCCTCGCAGCTCCAGGGATTCTTGGACGAAACTGATTATCTGGATCCGTCACAGTCCAGTTTCAGACCGGGACATGGAACTGAGACAGCCATGGTCGCCTTAGTGGATGATTTCCGCAGAGAGCTCGACAGGGGGAGTGTGTCCCTGTTGGTTCTCCTGGACCTCTCAGTGGCCTTCGATACCGTATACCACGGTATCCTTCTGGGGCACCTTGCAGGGAAGGGTCTTGGAGGGACTGTTCTGCAGTGGCTCCAATCCTTCCTGGAGAGTTGTACCCAGAAGGTGTTGCTGGGGGACTCCTGCTCGGCTCCACAGCCATTTTCCTGTGGGGTCCTGCAGGGCTCAGTATTGTCCCCCGTGTTGTTTAACATCTACATTAAGCTGCTGGGTGAGATCATCCGGAGTTTTGAGTTTGATGCCATCTGTATGCAGATGATGTCCAACTCTATCACTCATTTCCACCAGATGCTAAGGAGGCTGTCCAAGTCCTGAACCAGTGCCTGGTCGCTGTGATGGTCTGGATGAGGGTGAGCAAATTGAAGTTGAATCCAGACAAGACAGAGGTCCTCCTGGTCAGTCGCAAGGCCGAACAGGGTATAGGGTTGCAACCTGTGCTGGACGGGGTCACACTCCCCTTGAAGGCACAGCTTGGGAGTTCTCCTGGATTCATCACTGAGCCTGGAATCCCAGGTTGCAGCGGTGGCCAGGGGAGCGTTCGCACAATTAAAACTTGTATGCCAGCTGTGCCCGTACCTTGGGAAGTCAGACTTGGCCATGGTGGTCCACGCTCTCGTTACATCTAGAATATACTGCAATGCACACTATGTGGGGTTGCCTTTGAAGACTGCTCGGAAGCTCCAAATAGTCCAACGAGAGGCAGCCAGGTTAATAACTGGGGCGGCATACAGGGAGCATACAACTCCCATGTTACGCCAGCTCCACTGGCTACCAGTTTGCTACCGGGCACAATTCAAAGTGCTGGCTTTGGCCTATAAAGCCCTAAACGGCCCTGGCCCAAATTACCTGTCCAAATCTTCCTCTATGTACCATCTTGGAGATTAAGATCCTCCAGGGAGGCCCTGCTTTCCATCCCACCATTGTGACAGGTGCGATTGGTGGGGACGAGAGACAGGGCCTTCTCGGTGATTGCTCCCCGGCTATGGAACTCCCTTCCTTGTGAGATCAGGTTGGCCCCCTCCCTCCTGTCCTTTAGAAGGATGGTAAAAACTTGGCTGTGGGACCAAGCTTTTGGGACAGGGCAATGAAGTGACAATGGGAAAGATGACAGGGCCGATTGGATTTGATGCTGATGGCTAGGACGGTTTTAAATTGTGCTATTTTAAATGGTGTATTTTAATATTTAGATAAACGTTTTTAATGTTTATGTATTGTATCCAGACATTGAATGTTTGCCATGTATATGTTGTTCTCTGGTCTGAGTCCCTTTTGGGGTGAGAAGGGCAGAATATACGTGTTTTAAATAAATAAATAAATAAATAATTGAGCATCCATGGATTTTGGGATGGTAGAACCAAGTCTGGGTGGATACCAAGGGCCTACTATATTTGGCAATATAGGCAATCAGTTTTGTTCAAGCATTTTAGGAATATAGAATCAGTTGTAAAGCATGGAATGGCTAATTGGAGGACAGAAGAGAAAGCTTATCTCTGTACATCACAACTGAAATAGTACATGTGGTTATGCAATAGGAATCTCATGACATCCATCTATGGCGGCATCTGGAAGGAAGGAATCCTAGGTCAATGGAAGATGTTTTGCATTAATATGATACCTTTCTAAACTTGTGGATTGTGTAATATGTCAGCTTTCTATGTTTCAAATACAAAGCTACTACTCCACCCCTTACTTGAGTCATGTTGCCACCACTTCTTTCAGGGCAAATAATGTGTAACATAGAAGCTTCTGTAGTGTTGCAGCATCAATGATGCATCTAATGAGAAAAGTGTCAAGTCTGCATGGCTTCTACTTTTTCAGCATTATCTACAATTATCCTGCTTATGGAAGTAGCAGCAGCATTCAAATCATTGCTAGCTTTAGAACACCACTCCTTCCTGGCAAAGAAACACAATGGGGAAATAGCTTTTATTATGTTTTGCCTCTTGAAATAAATCCAGAATGTGTAAGCCTACATATGAAATACATTACATTCCAGCTATTTTAATTCCTTTTATGAGCTGTTTTACAAAAGGGAAAAAACCTTTGGGATATAGTTGTAAGTAAGCACAATATAGAATAATGTCAGACTATTCTGTAATTTTAAGCTTAGAACCTGCAGCAAGTTTGAGTTCCCTAATTGACAAGTCTGACACTTTTAGTGCAGGCTTATATTGCTACAAGTCATTTTAGGCACTTAACTGAATACATGACATTATTTAAAAGTTGAATAATAAGCACACAAATGTGTAAAGTAATAACTACCAGGAAGCACAGTAAACATGATGGCTTCAGGGAGGTATATTTTATTTCTATTAGGGTTCTATCATATAATTTAATAAAAATCATTGCTTTTTATTTAAAGAAATAAAACTCAAAAGTTTAAATCCAATGTGTTTTCTGCTATGGCATTATGCTGTCGGGAGCTGCACATTTTCTTTGTTTTATTTCTCATTCTTAAATCCTGTTTTTCATATATTGTATAATGTCAGTTACTTCAATCTATGATCTGTGATGGGATATAATGTTAATGGATTTACTGGTTAGACTGACTATGGGTGCATCAACACTGTTGAACGGATGTAGTTTAACACTATGGTATTAATGCAGTTTGGTGAGGTTCTAGCTCCCCTTCCCATCAAATTTAGGGCTATTGGGGAAAAATGGCCACACCTAGATGACACATTTATCACTGCTGGCCCACCAAGTTTCATAATATTTGACTCACCTCCTGATTTTTATGATTTTCTTTTCTTTCTAGAAGTAAAATCTCCTTAAAATTTTCTAAAAAGATATCCCCCGCTGACCCCACCCTGTAACTTCTCCAGGAGCAGCAGCAGGACACAATTCCTTCCTGCCAAATGTCAAAGAAGCACTTCCACATCACGCAGCCCGGTATCACACTTTCGCTACTAATAAAAAAAAGAACAATAGCAACTACTTCCAAATATTTTACATTTCTTGTTCTCACAACGTACTCGAAGAGGCCAGCAGTCCACCATCCGCAAGCAAGCAAGCAGCATGTTCCCTTATCAGAAAAACATTCCCAAAGGATACAGTCGCTGGAAAGGACTCTCTCCTCATGTGGAGGGGAGAAACCCCCCGAGAGACGAACCCGAGGGAAGCAAGCACAGCAAGGAGCGCCGGATTTTGGTGAGGACGCCACCCCCCATTTTAACTGGTAGAGAATAGTCAAGGGGAGAAGAAAGAAGAGAGAAGAAAGGGTCTAAGTGACACAGACAGCATAATACAAGAAAAAAAAAAGAAAAAGAAAAAATAGCAACCCCCCCGCACCCCTTTCCGGTTTCGGAGGCACCGGGGCGCGGGGAAGGGGGCAGTGCATAGAGGATATTATAAGAAATATATGAAGGTTGAGAGACAACGAACCGGAGGAACAGTAGTGCGAACCCTAGGGGTTGAAAGTCTAAAGATATGGAAGAGAGGACTGTCTCAGTTTGATACCACGCCATTGCTAACATCTGTCCGTGAATTGCCGTAGTGGAAGAGTGGGAGGAAGGCTGGAGGAAGATTGGGCGTCCTATGAGCAGATCTGCGGACTCTTTGTGTAAATATAGTGCTGAGTGCTACTTGAATTGTAAACCGAAAACACAGGACTCGGGGCATAAAATAAGAACAATACTAACTGTTGAACCGTTGAACTGTGGAGGCAAACCGGGCACAGCTGGGAGGTCCCGTGGCACGGAGGCGGGTGCGGCCGCGGAGCCATCCCAGGGTAGGTCCGGGGCGAAGAGGAGGACCCAGGCACTGCACGAGGGAGTGCCGGCGCGCGGACGACTGGGAGTGGCCGCGCGGTGACGTCGGGACGTCGGGACGCCAGGGACGTCAGACGCCGGGACGCCAGGACATCAATAGTGGCGTTGGGAAGACAGACGGCGGTCAGGACGCAAGAAGCAGCGGAGAAGCGAGGACTCCAGGACACAATGTGGGGGCATGCAGCAAAAGGGAAACCCCTCCGGTAGGGACTTGGGACTAACTCAGAAACAATACCGAGAGCAGAGGGGGGTCGGAGGCGAGAGGAGGAGCCGCGAGCAAGGAGCAGCGTGAAGAGAAAAACATCGCTGATCAGGGAAACCAGGGAGGCATCACGCTCAAAGAAGGAGAGGGAAGGTGGGGGGAGATAGGGGGAGGAGGGAGAAAAGAGGAAAAAGAGAACTGAAGGGGAGAGGGGGGAAAGGCAACGGAGAAGAGGTGCAGAGAGAGAGTGCGAATTTAAGGACTATAACTCCAAACTCACGGACACATGCCGCGGGTCAGCCCCCCTCCCTCCAACACCTCCAACATCTCCTCACCCCCGATTCTGACCAAGGCAGTATAGAAATAGTGGACTCTAGTTGTAACGAGATTGACTGACCTCGCCAGCACTCAGATAAAGAGAGTACGGTGCCCAAAGAAATGATAAGCATCTTATGAAAAAATAGTGACATTCAATTTTCACGCGCTGCTCCGTCTTCCCTTTTTTTTTTTCTTTTTCCTTTTTTTTTCCTCCCCTTTTTCTTGTTTCTTTCTCCTCCCTTTCCTCTTTCCTAGCCCCCCCCGTCCCCACCTACCCCTCCCTTATACTCTATAATGCGCACTCACTCCACTGTATATTGACCTTTATACTGTCATAGAGGAGAAAACTGTAATGTTTGTGTGATAAATAATCTGTGACTGTGAACTGGCATACTGAGAACTGCTTTAAAAGTCCCAATTAGGATAAAAGAGTGGGCGGCCAGCACAAAACAATAGAAAGATGTCAACACCGAAGGTTAAGATAGACAAGGACAAAGACAAAAAAACACAGAATAGGAAGGACTCTCTAACGAAAGATCCCCAAGTAAAAGAAATCAAGGAAGCGAAAGAAATGTCTAGCGAAGAAGCCATGGCCAAAAAAGAAGAGTTCACAATGAAAGATCTGATGAGAGAAATCCTAAAATTACAATCGACGTTCAAAGACTAGAAGGAAAACAAGAAAAGCAATACAACAATATAAAGAGGGAGATGGAGGAAATGAAGAAAGAGATTAAGGAAGAAGTGCAATCAGCGTTAAAGGAGGAAGTACAAAGTATACACAAGGAAATCGAAAACATGAAGCAGGAAAGAATAGAAGAAGCAAAGGAGAATAAAGCAATGAAAACTCAACAAAGAGAGTTAGAAAAAACGGTATACGCAATGGAGAAAAAATTTGAAAAGAAATTAGATGTACTTCAAGAACAACAGGAAAATCTAGAGGCCAAGGAAAAAGAATTCCAACTAAGATTCAGGAATGTCCAGGAGGAAGAAAAGGAAAATATCAGAGAAATAATTGTGAACCTGGTGGCCCAATCACTACAAATCAGTCGTGAAGACTGTGATGATAACATCGACCGCGTCTACAGGATACAATCTAACTATGCTAAAAGACACAATGTCCCAAGGGATACAATTGTATGTTTCCGGAAAAAAAGCGTTAGGGACGAAGTATTAAAAGAGAATGTCAAAAAAGCCTTACACTACAAAGGCAGCAAGATAGCCATTCTAAAAGAACAACCCAGAGCCGTCCTAGAAAGAAGGCGAAAATACTTCTTCCTCACCGACGAGCTTAAAAAGAAAAACATAAGATTTAAGTGGGAAAGGAGGGAGGGCCTAATGGTGACGTGGGATGGCAACCAATATAGGCTAACGTCAGAGTTAAAGGCCAAAGAATTCTATGAGAGATACCTGGGAAAAGGCGGTGACCAACTAAAGAACGGCAACGAAGGAAAGGACGGGGACGAAGACAATACGGATGAGGCTAACGAAGAAAGACTAAGGAAAAGACCAAGAGAAACATCCCCAAAAGGATACAAGAGCTTTGTGGAACTGGCGGTGGCGACTAGGATCAACGAGAGAGACAATAATAGTAACAATGGCCCAAAAAATTAAGATATACTCTGTAAATGTAAATGGTCTGAATAACCCCAATAAAAGGAAAAAAATTTGGCACCAACTTATGAAAGGACATTTTGATATTATGTCGCTCCAGGAAAAACATATATGTCATAAACATGTGTCTTATCTAACACAAAAAAACTTGGGAAAAACATACTATTCATCGGGAGGCGAAAAGAAGAGGGGGGTAGTAACGTACATAAATGAGAGAATACCATCAAAACAGGTCTTTAAAGACCAGGAGGGAAGAATCCTAGGCATTAGTATTGAATTTGGGGACAGGAAAATATTGTTGTGCAACATCTACGCCCCTAATGGAACAAAAACAAAATTCGTAGAACAGCTCCATAAAAAGATACTAGAACAGGAATATGATGATTTAATTATAATGGGCGATTTCAATGGGGTCTTAGACAACAAAATAGACAAGACAAAAAGCCCCAGCAAAACAAAGAACCAACATGCCGGAGAACTTCCCAAGGAGTTTAAAACACTAAAAGATAAATTAGGACTACGTGACATCTGGAGATTCTATAATGTAAACGTTCGGGACTACACCTTCTTCTCCGACCGCCACAACTCATGGTCTCGCATCGACATGATATGGGGATCAGAATCAATAATAGCAAGAACATCCAAGATCAACATCCTAACGAGGGTTAATTCTGATCATGCCCCATTAGAACTAACATTGGCAAAACCAGACAACAGGCAAGGAATACAAAGGTGGAAACTAGACGACTTGCTGTTAAAAAGAGCTGAAGATCAAGAAATTAACAGGAAAATACTAGAAGAGTTCTTCCAGTTCAACACAGAACAAGACACAAGTGTCGAGACCATTTGGGACGCCTCCAAGGCATACATTAGGGGGCATTTTATACAACAGAAAGCTAAAAAGAATAAAGTTAGGAAAGAGAAGCAACGAGAGATAGAGGGAGAAATAGAAAGAACAGAAGGAGAAATGAAAAAACATCCGGACAACAAGAAACTGAAACTACAACTAGAGATATTTAGGAAAAGAGCAGACGCATTGCAATTAGAAGAAATAAGTAAAAAAATAAAATATTTAAGACAAAATCAATTCGAAAACGCCAACAAAGTAGGAAAATACTTGTCCTGGAAAATCAGAAGGAAGAAATCTAAACAACAAATACTCAAAATAGAGGAGGGAGAGAAATGCTATACAAAACAGACAGAAATAGAAGACCAATTTCGTAAGTTCTATAAGAAATTATACATGAATGACAACATCCCCAAAGAAAAAATAGCCCAATATCTAGGGAAACAGAGAATAAATAAACTAACGGATGAAGAAAGGGAAATATTAAACAGGAAAGTCACAGAAGAGGAAATAAAGACAACAATAGCCGGCCTCCCAATGAACAAATCCCCAGGTCCGGACGGACTCACAAACAAATATTATAAGACGTTTAGCAATATATTAACACCACACCTAACCAAAGTCATAAACAGAACAATGGAGGAGAGAAAAATGCCGGACTCATGGAAAACAGCATTAATAACATTAATTCCCAAAGAAGGGCAGGATAATACAAAAACCAAAAACTTCCGCCCAATATCCCTACTCAATGGGGACTATAAGATATTTGCGGGTGTGTTAGCAACAAGACTTAAAAAGGTGCTGAGCACAAGAATACACGAAGATCAGACTGGTTTCCTTCCAGGACGGCAAATAAACAACAACGTCAGGCTGATACTCAACACCCTAGAATACTACAACAGACACAATCAAAAAGAAGCAGGACTCCTTTTTTTGGATGCAGAAAAAGCATTCGATAGGGTCAACTGGGGATTCATAACAGAATTACTGAAGGAAATGGATGCGGGCTTTCAACTTATAAATGCGATTAAGGCAATTTACTCGCAACAGACAGCATGTATTATTGTGAACGGGCAGATAGCAAAACCAATAAATATAAGCAGGGGAACTAGACAGGGCTGCCCATTGTCCCCACTAATATATATCCTGACCCTAGAAGTAATGCTTGACAGTATCCGAAATAACAAAGAAATTAAAGGTCTAAAAGTAAAATCACATAATTACAAGGTGGCAGCATTTGCTGACGATGTGATGTGCATCATAGAGGAACCCCTGAGCCAATGGGAGAAATGGTGGGCGGAATTCTCTGACTTTGGCGAAGTAGCAGGGTTAAAGATAAATAAAGATAAAACCAAATTCCTGATTAAAAACATGACAAGGGGGAGGAAAGAAGAACTAAGAAAAAGGTCGGGGGTTGAAATCGCATCGAAAGTAAAATATCTGGGGATACAAATAACCACCAGTAATGCTCAGCTTATAAAAAATAATTATGACAGCAAATGGAAATCCATAAAAGAAAAAATGAGAGACTGGTCAAGATTGGATCTGTCCATCCTAGGCAGAATCGCGGTGGCAAAAATGAACATCTTAGCAGAAATGTTATATCTTTTTCGAATGATCCCAGTGATTAAATCGGCAAAAACAATAACAAACTGGCAAAAAGAAGTGAATAGATTCATCTGGCAAAACAAGAAGGCCAGAATTAAATTTAGAAATCTAAGTGATGAACCCGAAAGGGGAGGCTTGGGATTACCTGATCTTCTGCTCTATTACGAAGCCGCGTCATTGGCATATATTCGGGAGTGGGCAACACTAAAAAACGACAGACTACTTGCATTGGAAGGGGAAGACCTAGCCAAAGGATGGCATGCCTACTTGTGGAAAGGGAAAACAACAAGAGAAAGGAACTTTAACAATCATCCGCTCAGAGCGTCGTTGTTAAAAACATGGAAGAAGTACAAGGAGAGGCTATACACGAAAACGCCAATGTGGATAGCTCCCAACGAGGCAGAACAGCGCAGAGAATCATCAAACGAAAAATGGCTGACTTATAGACAGTTACTAAAAACGGACAATCAAGAAATAAAGTTAAAATCACTTGAAGAAATAAGACAATTAGACCCCAAATTTTCGTGGCTACAATACTGGCAGGTCAACGAAAACTTCAAAGAAGATAAAAGAATAGGGTTCGAGAGAAAAGAGAAAATATGGGACAAGGTACTGAAATCGGAGAAAAAGACGATCAAAAGATTGTACCAGCAACTACTAGTATGGGCAACCGAAGAAGAACAGGTTAAAGAAAATATGATCAAATGGGCCAGGATGATTGGGCGAACAATCACTATGTCGGAATGGGAGGAATTGTGGAAGAGGAAACTTAAATATGCATACGCCACCGAAATCAAAGAGAATTGGTATAAAATGTTTTACCTCTGGTACCTGACCCCCGAGAAAATAGCAAAATACAGCAAAGGAAAATCAGATAAGAACTGCTGGCGATGTAGGAGGAAAAAAGGCACATTCAAACACATGTGGTGGGAATGCAAGAAGATAAAGAAATTCTGGAAATTGATATATCAAAAAATAAAGGACATACTAGGAATTGAAATAACATTCAGTCCAGAATTACTCTTATTAGGAATAAACAACCCAGACATTAATAGGAACGATGAAAAAATTCTCTTCTACCTTACCACCGCGGCTAGGATTTGTATAGCCAGAACATGGAAAAATAAAGAAACAGCAACATACAGTTCATGGATCATCAAGGCCACAGAGATTATGAACATGGACTGCTTAACCCAACTGCTAAGGAAGAATGAAACAACAAATAGCAAAACAGATTGGACTAAATTTTTGACCTTCCTAAAGAAAGATAACATAAAGTACTAGTAGGATTGCAAACAAATATAGCCAC
This sequence comes from Anolis sagrei, assembly GCF_037176765.1. Classification (NCBI taxonomy): domain Eukaryota; kingdom Metazoa; phylum Chordata; class Lepidosauria; order Squamata; family Anolidae; genus Anolis; species Anolis sagrei. Next base: position 87,508,401 of record NC_090026.1, on the reverse strand, counting down.
GGGGGCTACGGAAACTAAAACAGTAAATGACCTCTATGAGTAGTAAGTCCAAGACAATAAGACTTAGGGAAAGATTATCGGATACTGTGTTCACGGAGAACCTTGGAAGTCAATTTGAATGTATGGTAATTGTATGTATGTGTAACTATGTATGTTGGTATGTATGTGCGAGGGAGGGAGGGAGGGAGGGGAAGGCAGTATAGGGTAGGCAGCAAAACGCATTATTTATATAAGTGAGTAACTAGGTAAGAAATACAATAGGAAAAACTGCTTGCGAGTGAGATTCATACCTTATATGTTTGTATGTGTAGTTGTCCAATTTTTTTTTATACTGAAAATCAATAAAAACTTATATTTAAAAAAAAGAAAAACATTCCTGTATGATCATTAGGTATTGGTGGCAAGTTTAGGTTGGTAGGCAATATTTCTGAGAATGAGGCTTTGCTGTTTGCTGGAATTCCTATAATTATTAATAACAATCATCTTTTAACAGTACTACTTTGATGAAAAATACAAGGGAAGAGAGATAAGAGAAGAAGCTAAAGGCTTTAGTAGAGGCTAAAGGGTGACTCAGAGCTCAGATCCACCATTAAAAGAAAAGCCCACCCACATATGCTGCGCACCCACCTACCCACCAGCACTTTCCAACTCCCAGTCCCACTAAATAAAAAATCCAGAAAATAAAAGAAAATAAAGGAAAATAAAAAAGATTCCGTGCTAGAGAGAGGCAAAGCTAAAGCTGAGAGCGAGTGGTGGCAAAGCAATAGGACTGAAGCACCTCTCTCTAGAGCCAGTATACAACTGAGCAATGATGGGGTCTGTACTATGATTTTTGTTCTCCACCAATTTAACACAGTTTGTTCCACACAAACAAAGTTTCTGGAGTAAAACAACTACTTTCAAAGTAAAGACCACCCAATGAAACATGAAATAACACTTTCAACAGATTTTCTTTATTTCTTAAAAAGTGAAAATTCATCAAAAATCCATGGATAAGTCAAAGGTTATGAAATTTGGTGAGCTAACAGTGGTCCATGTGTTCTACCACTGTGGCAGGTCTCATCAGGATTGGTCTAAAAATGAGGGAAGGAGAATCCTCTAAATTTTCCCCAGTGCCAGTGCTGTTTTTTACTACTGTGCATTCATGAATCGATTTGGAAGTTTCGGCAAGTTTCATTTTTTTTTGTTGAAAAATTAGGAAGTGACTTTAGAATCAAACCATCGGCAACCCCCTACATCTGAAATGAGTTTTGAACCATTTTTTTTTATCAGCCAAGCCTAGTACCATGGGATGGCTAAAAAAAGATACAGTTGTTTAAGGAATAAGGTCATTTAAAATTAGCTCTAGTCTGGTCCTGAGTTTGAAAGAGATTTTTTTTCTAGTTTAATTCTCGCACCTACTCTTAAATCCACTCTCTGTCTCCTTTTACTTCTATAATATTGGACCCTTCCAGACAGGCCCTATATCCCAGGATCTGATCCCATGTTTTCTGCTTTAAACTGTATTATATGAGCCTGCACTGCCAGATTATCTGGGATAAACAGAAAACCTAAGAACATTAAAAGTTTGAACCTTACAATCTTCTTGGAAATGGAGGAAGATACAATTTTATTTTCTATAGAAATAGCTAGGAGCAATAGAAATAATGCATAAATACAAATCTGTGCAGCCAGTTTTAGACCATGACTGCTGACCGTGGCAGTGCTCTTTGTGTATAGTAGCTGAGGCGAGGAGGTAAAGTCCTTTATTGCAAAAAGCTTTCTGAAAAGCAGGGAGGTCTATTTTGTTTGTTTGAAATGACATTTCACACTATTACATGTGCAGAAGATTTTGTTTATCTGTGTATCAAATGTAAGTTATACAGGCATCTTATTTTCTTGTGAATAAGATACAAAAAGAAAGCTAAAATTCAACAAAGTTTGGAAAACGAAATTTTGGTCCCAAAATCTCAGCAATCTTGGCAATCCTGACTAGACAGACTCAGTCACGTGTTATTTTGAGGAAAAAATAATGGGTTAGCTATACTATTTTTGATAATTTCATGATTAGCCCAAATTAACAATAGATTTGTAGTTCTGTGACAGAGGTGGGGTGGAGGCAGGAGTGATACCCAAAAATATGGTTGTGTTGTCTCATGGCAGCCATGATTCCCTGGTATTTTTCAGTTCAGCTGGAAATTATCAGAATTATGTGAGAAAAGTATTTTAACTAAATTCCTGTAAGAAAATGTTGAAGCGCAGAGGAGGTCTGAGGAAAAATAGGGCTGTAAAGGTGATTTTGAGGCCTCTGAGAGCTTGGAGAAAGAAATCATACATTATAAAATAAATGTTGACACCCCCCCGGGGGGGGGGGGGCTATAGCATCTGTTACTATACCTCAACATGTTCAAGTGCTTTACAAGCTTATTTATTAAATTTAGGAGTATCAGCAGGGTTATACCATTTCTTTTCTATTTGTCTTTTTTACATTACATTAAAGTGATGTCATTAAAAAACTTAACTTTAGTTTTATATATGTTTTGATTTGCATAAAGTTATAAAGGATGCCCTAGACTCGGGGCCAGGTTTCAGAGTCCCCAGTGTGAAATGTTCCCGTTCAAGATGTGCCATTCTTCACTTTTCTAAACTCCTAGGTAATGCCCCACTCTGAACTAAACAATATCTTCAAAAATATCTTTGCAGACCTCAGAGTGCCCCTGCTTCTGCCAGTAGTTTTATCTTACATCCAGGCAGTGGGTTGCTTTGTTTGCATAGGTAACATCTCTCATGTTTGAGCATCAGAAACATATAGAATGTTATTGATACTGCTGTGGTTTCCTTCCCTATCTGTCTCCTTTCCACCAAAAGCTAAGCTCAAGCCAGCTACTGTCAATTGGGCTTTTAAGGAATGGAACAAGTGCTCTAGAGAAGTAGGCTTCAGTTTTTCTGCAGGAAGTGATTATAAAAAAAATGAAAGCCCAGATAACAGTGGTGTGTAGAAGTAATCCAGCTTCTCTGTCATATGCACCAGCAAATGGCAACTGACATAAATCCTGTTCAAGGCCTATAGTATCTAAAGTCAGCCAAGCTACTTTGGCACATTTACCACTCTTAGCCCACCAAAGATCAGAACATTTCACTTACCCACAGATTTTGGGGGAATTTTCAAAGTTTTTATAAACAACTTTTCTTTTAATAATGAAGAAAATATGTTCCTAGTTTGAAAATGTTTCCTGTTTGATTGTGTAGTCCTTACTTTGAAAGTAGTGGTTCTACTCTGGGAACTTTGTTTTTGCATCAAAAATTTCATTAAATGGGTGGATGACAATGCTAAATTAGTGGGCTGGATACTACAGCAAAATGTGCCATAACACAATGTCCATTGCACAAAGACAAAGTTTTTGCAGTTTATAAACTTTTACCATTAGGCTATGGCAAAATGACATTTATAACCCAGGAACAAAAATCATGGTGTAGAATATTACATTTATTGGAACTCAGGCTGGATATGGAGGGTTAAATCTCTCTGATGCTGAGCACTGCATTCTGGGAAATGTAGTTTATGTCAGGGCCTTTTGAATTATCTAGCACAGGGCTCCTCGTCTTTCCAGGTATTCCTGAAGTAGCTTCCCCCTTTGGTTTGGCTCAGAACTAAGATGCCATATGATGTGAATCTAATGCACATCCTAATTTGGGGAAGGTAATTTAGCCCAAAAAAGTGATTAAATACAATACCTTCCTTTCAGGAAAAAAAGAGAGAATCAAATAATGATGCAAGGAGAATTACAGGGGCTGAACATCTGTCATGCCTTATTTACCTTTTAAAGGGGTTGTGATAATCACTTTAATATTTGGGGTTTTTTTTAAAAAAAGTAACAGTTTGAATTAAATATGTGATGTCCTTATTATGTTATTTTTCTTATAGGGTCTTCATTTTGGTGCTTGTTGGACATTGTCCCTATCAAGAATGAAAAAGGTGATGTGGTTCTGTTTCTGTCCTCTTTCAAAGACATAACTGATACAAAAGTGAAGATTCCTCTGGATGACAAAAAGGAAGGTTTGTCTCATTCACAGAATGAAAAGTTACATATTTTCATAGAACATAAAATATGAAAAATGAACACTGTTATTGGAAAAGATTGCATTACGGCCTTTATTAAACTAGCATTTATTAAACTAGCACCCTCACTTTCTTGGTGTCTCCTGCAGAATTCTGGGAAATGTAGTTTAGGAAGGCAACGATTTCTCTAGCTGAGAATTGCAAATGCCCCACTCTAATTTTGCTAACAAGCTTAAATTAATATTTTGAACTACAGTAGTCTGTTATTAGTCACACTCTTGAAAATAAAAGTTAGGATAATAATAATATTAATAATTGTGCTGTCGCACGCTGGGCATATAGCAATTGGTTTTTGAACAGGATGTGCTCTTTGTGCCTAGTGGGAAGCCGGGGTGCCTCGGATGAGAGGCCCTATGGATTTTCCAATACAAAGTCTTTAGAGGCTTAAAAGTTTAACAAAGTTCTTTATAATTGCTTAGGTCTTCAACAAACAATCTTAGATCTTCAACAAATCAAACAAATGCTTCTTAATTTGTCTACAGTGGACAGGCAACTTGCTTGGACAACTATTTCTTTCCTTTATGAGGAAAACCCTTTTTAACCCCTTCCTGGACAATCTGCTTTCTAGGCTTTGCTGGTGTGGGCTCTACTCCTGGCTCCAAAATGCTTCTTGGGTACCAGAGTAGACCTACTAGTCAAGGCTCTGAAGAATTTCCAGCTGGAGTCCTTAGGATTTTTCCCACGAAGGTTGTAGGTCAATTTCTCTAACCCCAACAAGGATTGTGCTGTAAAGCTGTTCTCTTAAAAGCCTTTCTTTAGAGAATGTTCTTAAAGGTGTGAGGCTGTAAATTCCCCTGCCAGAGCTTTCAGGAACGTTTCCCCCCAGATTTTGTAAGAAACGAAGCTTCTCTACAGGTAGAAAACGTTCACGTCCTGTAGCTGAGCTTCCAACTGTAAGACTGAACTAACATGGTTTTCTTTCCCTCCTGAACCTGGGAAAAAGGGCGGAACTAAAACTTAACGATGATAGACAGGTGGCTAGCCCCATGACTGCAGCCTAGCAGGAACCATCCAACTGCAAAATGCATGGCCAGAACAAGCACATGCAAACGCTCAAAGAACGAAAGGGAGTTTGGAGCTCCTGGTACAGCCGTACCAGCACAATAATAATAATAATAATAATAATAATAATAATAATAATAACAACAACTTTATCCTTGTACCCCGCCTCCATCTCCCCAAAGGGACTTGAGGTGGCATACATATGGCACAAAGTGACTAAAACACCTAACCTATGGTGACAACTATCGGATACATAGGACCAAAACTTAAATGAATCTGATTTAATAATAAATCTGATTTACTTTCCAAATTTGCAAACTTTCTCACTATCTCATTATCTTATCTTATTGATAAGTGCAGTCAGTGTGACCATGGTCATTTTTTTATCATTCCTTTATATAATATTAAGCTTTTAAATACTTGTAATGGAGGGCTAACAACAGTGTTGTACATCTATATGTATACTGTTCTTAAGCATACAAGTATTCTAATTCAAAAGATATACCACAGAATAACTGCGTCTATCTCCCATGTGCAGTTTTTGCCTAGAGACATTTCTTTTTTCCTCCCAATAAATTCTGGAATCCCATTCATTCAATGTTCTTGTTTTAGTCCTTATGTCTTTTCTGGGCTCAGTTTCCCTTCAGACACATGAACTTCATGCACTCTCCCCCCACTTCCAATATCTGCAGGAGATTGATTCTAGGTCCCCCTGTGGCTACCCAAAATGTGGGTGCTGAAGTCCATTATATAAAGGGTGTTTATATAAATCTTGAATGTTATGCAATCCTTTATATTCTGCCACCTTCCATACTCACCCCTCTCCACCCCAAAAATCAGTTCCCTCTCTTTCTCCCAGTCTTTTGTCAGTTGGTTGAAATCCCCTGATCTACAGACAGCAGATATGGAGGGCACACTGTAATTGTTTTCTGTCAACTGCGTAGAGGGTTTTTGTGCATGTGTGTGTGTGTGGGGGGGGGGGGTTACATCATTGATTCCTACTTAAAACCACTAGGCTTGCCAAAGCTAGAACTGTGGGGTGAGCTAGGAAAGGCAGCATGGTTAGTTAGCATTTTCTTCCAAAGAAGGGCCAGCACTATAATTATAGTAATGTAGCTTTCTCAGGCAGCAGTTAACATGGGTCATGAAAGGGCAGAAAATTATTAGATATTAAAGTTATCCTTAACTGTGCTTTGTTGCCAAAATGTAGAAACATTTTCCTATATTTGTGTATATTATATTATTTATTTATTTCAAACATTTGTACCCCACCCTTCTCAACCCCGGCAGCAATTTGATGCCCCCACATACAAAACATAGTAAAACACAACCATTACATAATAAGTAAAGGCATTAGATTAAATTAAATTAAAAATCAATTTAAAATAGTATTAACTGTTGACCATATCTATATTGTATCTCAATATGTGGTTTGGATGGAGACAGCACAGAATTTCCTGCTGTGTCTCATGCAACAAAATATCTGAAGCTATATTTGCAATGCCTATCTCTCCCATTTCCATGAAGTCTCTGAACTGAACCATACAGCTTTTCACATTGCTTTGTACATTGTAAAGAAACATAATTATTTAGGCCCACCTCAAAATAATGAGAGAGGTTGTTTCACCCATCCACTATCAAATACTTTCTGGGGTACTGAACAACAACTTGTCTTCATACTACAAGGTGGGTGTGGGGGTAGGAAAAGCTGTTGTTTGGCCTATGTTGAAGCAACAGTTCAGAAAGGTTGAAATGTGCCAAAAAAGAAGCAGCCAGCTATTACCTGATATTCATGCCAAAACATGATGACAATACCCATTTGTAATTAAATCTTCACTTCAGTTATTTCTCAAAGTAAATTCCATTGCTATGTATAGATGCAAGGAATGTGGCCTGAAAACCATAGTATTAAATATTATATTGAGTAACTAGTGGTCCTCCAGATGCTATTGGACTTTAGTTGATCAGTTGCCTGAATAGTTAATAGACATGGGACTGGCTACCATATTTTGTGCAAATTGAAATTTCCAAACTTGGTATAGAGGTAGTCTAGTGTATAGTGCATTGTAGAGGCCTAGACTTGATATTACCAGTGTGGGCACTGCCATAGTTAGATCCTTCAATTTTCAAAAGGGGCATACTTGGCATAACAGCTGAAGATGGTAGTAAGCATTATCATTTAATGAAACTTGAAATTACCAGTGTGTGCACTGCCATATTTAGGTCTTTCAGATTTAAGAAGAGGCACAGTTGGCATAACAACTGAAGGTGGTAGTAAGCATTATCCTTTAATGAAACTGCTGTGAAACATTGTTCATTAATGAATTTAATAGATCCTGACAAAAAGATGTGTTTGCAGTATATAAGGAACGCCCTGTTAGACAAAGAAACTCCTGTTTTCCAGCCAGGGGTGTCATGGAAAGCCTGCCTGGGATATTGTCACTTCTGCTGTAGTCAGAAACAAGCACCCAGATATGGAATCAACAAGGTGTTAGGACCATGGGTCAGTAGGAGGAGTAGAAGGGGATTTGCTTCCCAGTAGCTAAAGAAGAGACTATGGGGGAGGAACAGTTGAACCTGCTTGAGAATGATACAGCTTTGCAGGAGCAAGTCTCTGAGGGGGCAATTAAGTTAGAGCAGAATAAAGGTCTTCAGGAGGGAGGGCAGGACTTGACACGGCTGCAGATGAGAGTAGACTCGATCCAGCTGTGCCAGTCAAAGAGATTAGCTCAACAGATGGAAGATCAGCTGTTGAGTGGTTAGAGAGGTAACATAAAGGAAGGATGCTGAGAACAGAGCTTTGCTGGAAGCAGTTGTTATACTGGATGCTGTCAGTCAATTAGTTGGATTCATGGATCTGCATTACATTATGTGGCGCTTTGGTGAGCTGTGTTTTGACCTCTGACTGAATACTTGGATGATGTGTGTTGCCTGTTCCTATGCTTGGACTAATGTTTGTGTATGATCTTGGACTGTTTTGGATGTGCTGGTGAGCTGCCTGCATTGAATTTGGACTGGTCTCAGAATTCCCTGTTGCTGTAAGAATTAAAGAGACTCTTTCTGTGTCTGCCTGCTTAAGTTGTCAAGTCATTGACTCAATGCATTTACACAAGGAAAGGTTGTTGATTACATATCTCCTCCTCCCTATTGATCACATGGGGAAAGAGGATGACATAGCTGTGTGACCTGATCGGGCTAAATCAGACCCAGTTCAGCTGTCCACATGGCAAAACCCTTTAAGACCACTCTGAAGTATTTTTTAAAAAAACAAAGTTGGTGTAAAGCAATTTTTTAAATAAAAAGACAGATCTTCACCAGTAGTAGCTGTAAATCATCTGGACTACCAGCACCAGTTTTGTGGTTAATCCACCTTTTTGTCAGTGTAGACATGCCCCAAGAAGCCTTCAAATATGGCAGTTTCCATTAGTTGCCGTCCTTCATGTTGTTTAATGGTTTTAAAAATCGCCTTGGACTTTCATATGTTTTTGGAGGGGGGAATTAGGGATGAGTTTCTTTTGCATGTTTAGCTATCTTTCTCCCCCCCCCCCCCCCCCCCGAAACACACACACACCTCATCCCAAATTCTAGGAACAAAGCACTGGTTCCTAAAGCTGCTGTATATTCCCAGCCCTGCTTTTGCCCTTTCACAAAAGAGTGAGACATTCTTTTAAGATATGAGATTCCTTGGAAAAGCTTTGAACAAATAACCATTATTATATGTCGAGCTTTGCTCCTGAATTATGGATAACCTTACAAGTCTTTATCATCTTCTTGGGACTAAAGTTTCACTGCAGGGTATAAACATTTCCACAGATAAGAAAGGTCAACTAATAAACAGAAAAGTATGTTCAGGTGCTGTATGCCAAGAAAAAAACATTTTCTATTTCAGTAGTGTTGAAATAGAGAAAATCCATTTAAGTCAAGGAAAATGCTTTGGATACATAGTGGAATAAATGAAAGTAGAATATTGGCATGACATAGCATTTTTTGATGAAAATATTTATGGCTTTGAATATAATATAGTCTTGGTCATGAGAACTGGTTCTTCTAGTTATATGATATGATACAATATCCTAACTTTGAAAACACTATGTACATTGATGACATTATGTAAATATATAATATGCTGATGATGAATATTTTATACCCTCTAATCCGTGATCTAAATTGACTAGGCATTCTCAAAAGCTTGCTTAAACAGCCAGGTCTTCAGGTCCCTATGGAAGGATGACAGTGTGGGGTCTTGCCTAATCTCCCTGGGGAGGGCATTCCAGAGCTGGGGGACATTACCGAGAAGACCCTCTCCATTGTCCCCACCAACTGCACTTGTGATGGTGGCGAGATCATGAGGAGGGCCTCCCCAGTAGATCTTAGAGGTTTATAGATAATAACCTTCACTTTGAAATTCATCTATCAGAAGTTTCTTTTGTTCTTTATAGGACAACAGATTAACACTCTAGTGATAACAAAACCATGCTGCAGGTTTTTGTTCCTTAAAAAGGGGGGAAACTGTTATGCCAGATTTTGCCGTCTAAACAGTGACATTTAGAGGTCCCATGTCAACTTTAGCATGCAAAGCTAATAAATCACAATTATAGCAGGTTAATTGCATCTGTAACCAGTATCATATAACTTTGCATGTTCTGTTGCTGCTTTGCATTTAAATCATTCGTGGAGTGCATCTTTTCATTAATGGGAAAAGCACAGTAATGGTTCCCAATATTGCTACTTGAGTGAATGGCTGTGGTTCTTCTCCTCTCCTACACTTTCCTGCTTTCCACCTCACAATTATTCAGGTTGGTTGTACTTATGAAGTGACACCTAGGAAATGGAGAAGGAGGCAGGGTTAGCTCGTATTTCACTTCTCCTGCCCCCACCTCTTAATCCAACACCACTTTTCTTTTTTGATGATCATACCCCTCTGCTTTCTTGACAGAGTGATAGGTATTCAAATACAGAAAAAAAGAAGGAAAGGGAACTGTGTCTCCAACACTTTCAAAAATCTTTTGGCGAGATGCCAAGTTTGCAAAAAAGAGATTGAAAAGAGAAGCAACACTATTAGAATATAGCCACAAACTCCAGTCCTTTAGTAGTTGGTAGAAGCAAGACCATGGTATCCTGGCACACTACACATATTATAACACTAACCAACACCCCAGTTGAATTAGGGCCTCCTTGCTAAGTTTATCACTTATCTTTTCTGGTTCCCAGCCAACATTAGACTACATTCCAGTAATTCCCTTCACTATTCATGTGTACTCACTGAGGCTTTAAGCAATATGTTTCCTCCTGCCTTTGTCCCCTAATAACCATCATTAAAATTGAACTTGCCACTTCATCACCATACCCAAAAATTAGGTATTCATTTTTAATGTGGAGAAATGAAAACTCTGATAGGAAGGCAACAAAGGGCTCAAGAAACTATTTGGTTCAGTAATAGTGTCATATATATAAAACAGATGCCTATTGGACAAAGTTTATGTGCATGTGTGTTCAGTGCAATGAGAACACACATGCACAATAGCATTGGGAGAACACTGTTCATCTTAGGCTAATGTGCTGAACCTAGTAAATCTGGGAGAGGAAGAGGAAGAAATAGAAGAAAGCATGTCCCCATTCTCAAAATATTAAACACAGCACCATAAACAGGCCCAGTCTCCTTCGCAGGAGTGAATTCCACATTAGCTACTGTACATTAGACTCTGAGGCCCCATCCACACAGCTGTATAAAATACACATTGAACTGGATTATGTGGCAGTGTGGACTCAGATAATCCAATTCAAAGCAGATATTGTGGATTATCTGCCTTGACGTTCTGGGTTATATAGCTGTGTAGAAGGACCCTAAGTCTACTGCAGTGCATATGCCCTATGTATACTGAATACCTGGCACATTTTTTTTTCTGTCTAGCAGGTTCATCTTGATACGTTTTGTCACAGGAAAATAGTGGAGAGAATCTAGGTATAAATCTCTGATTTCTATCATGACGATCAGCTGTAGTTATGCAAGAGATGAAAAGATAGCTTTAAAAATCTTTCTCCAAAGCCATAAATATACAGACAGCAGCTGAAGAACCATTTCTGAAATCTCATAGGCAGATGTGATTAAACAAGAGGATAATGCCACAGAACTGAGTAGAAGGAAACTTGTCTCTGCAATTCCAAAAGGAAATGTCCAGGAGACCAGACAATGTGTCAGGAAACTTTGAAACTGATATAAATATGAGACAGAATATCAAAAGGAATTGTAGGAGAGACTTGAAAAATGATGGTTCACTTCTAGGCTAATTTTACAATAGTATGTACTTGATAGTGATATTTGAAAATGGGATCATAGCATTATACAATCTTAGAGCTGGAATGGACCATAAAGACCAACAAGTCCAACCTCCTGCCATATATATATCATGAAATGTAAATTCACAAAAGAGATGCCTTTCCAGACATAAAATTTGCTAGTGTGCTTTATAATTATATGTAAAGGCTTTTTGCCACATTTTTGAAACTAAATGAGAGAAAGACGCTGGTAGCATAAGTCTTCGTGGACGTCAGGATATTCATCAGGTCCATTGATGATATGTCTAGAAATAGAAATTTACAGTATGAATGTGCAGGCTGTATGCATGAATAGCAATAGAAATGCAAACCTTATCCCTGGTCTTTTTATACCTTGTCACTGGGAGTATTGTGCTATCTTACAAACCATTTCAGTAATTATGGCTGCTTCTCCCTGTTCTTTCAGTACCTGTTAGCTATTCCGCTTTTCAACTGGATTATTTTTGGAAAGAAAATACATCTCAATAGATATGAAGATGATTTAACTCCATCCCCCACCTTTAAAAATATGCATTTTTAATGTTTAAATCTTTGATTTCCTGTTATTTATAGCCACAACGTCATAATCCAAGCTAGGAGGCATTTCTTCCCAACATTTATTGGTGAGTCTTTCTCACTCTTCAGACCATAGGTTATCCCTGTTTCCCAATAAGACAATGGTCATAATAATAATTATTTTTGTACCCTGCCTCCATCTTCCCAAAGGGACTCCGGACAGCTTACATGGGGGCAAGCCTAAGGTTCAACATAATTAAAATATAACAACAAAATCCATAAAAACATTTCAAAAATATAAAACAGCCACAGAATGCAATACCTAGTGAACATCTAATAACCTTCAATGGTCTGAGTAGTGCACAGTTCTCAACCTGTGGAGTCCCCAGGTGTTTTGGCCTACAACTCTCAGAAATCCCAGCAAGTTTACCAGCTGTTAGGATTTCTGGGAGTTCAAGGCCAAAACATCTGGGGATCCAAGGTTGAGAACCACTGCAATAGGAAGTATAATCATCCATAGCTAACATGGTCCTTTTCAGATTTAATCAGTTTTACATATAGATGAAGGCTAGACTTAATTCCAGTTAATCAAGTTTAACTTCTATGGTTGATATGAAATTGGTACATATCAAAAGAACAGGTGCTTTCAGGATATAGCAATGTTGTTGTGCGCCTTCAAATTTCTTCTGACTTATGGAGACTCAAAGGTCAGGCTATCACAAGGTTTTCTTGGCAATATTTATTCAGAGGAGATTTGCCTTTTCTTTGCCCTAAGGCTATGGGAGTGTGGCTTTCTCAGGGTCACCTATGGGTGACTGAAAAGCAATTCAAACACTGAACTCCAGAATCACAATTCACCCTCAGATACATCATGCTGGTTCTCTCAACAACATTTCCTTCATGTGATTTCCAATAATATATTGTTCTTATCTAAATGCTTTACCACATGTGTGCAGGTGTGCGTGTGCATACTGCCAACTACTGATAAATCAGTATACCAGAATTATTAATGTTTTGTTTCTTTGTGGGATTGTACAGATCATTTTCAGATATTTTATATTACTTGAAGTAGCATAATAAATATTGCAAATGACTGCATAAATAGTAAGGACTTCCTTGTTCATTTATAACATTATCCAAATATGACTGAAGTAATGCACCAAAAATCCCACAAAATCATTAAACCATTAATGAATCCTTGAAAGGGAAGACTTGGGGTTTTCTTTCATGGCTTGGTTAAGCTGAGATTTCTGTTAAGGAGATGGCAGACAGGCTTTGATTGGGTTTCATATTGATATATTTTGGTCTCTCCAAATCTATGAGTATTTTTGGAAGTTAATAAAATGTGTAAATACGGGAAAAGCAAGTGCATCCAACTTTTTCCCATGTGGGAACTTGGGAACTTAATAGTGGCATATAATAGCTGAAGGTTAGGATATCCATACTTCTGGGAAAGAACATCTTGTAAAAATAAAAGTCAATATATTCAAGTAAATAACATGATGGTAGAAAAGCCATCTGGGGCCCTCACGGTGATGTTAGAAGCTTCCTTAGCCAACTTTGCATTTTGAATGGAACATACAGAGAAGCATTTAGACAGAAGTGGGTGGCCCTCATTAATGGATTTGCTTTGTATCTACGTCTTCACATCAATCGCATACATATCACTTTTCTATTTTATTTTGCACATACTTCAGCATACACGTTTTAATCTATTGTTTATTGGTAGTGCTAATTGGGTTCTCTTCACCTCATCTATATATTTGTCATTGTTTTTAATTAGCCTTGTTTGACCGACAGCCCAAGTCTGAAAAGCTCCAAATACCTTTTTACTCATTTATCACAATGTTCAGAACTAAATCTTACTATTAGATGGATGTTGCACCGTAATTTATCTAGTCCTGCCACACAGTTTAGCCTGTAATTATTATATCGTGAGAGCAAAAGCCAAGTTATGGTAATTATCTACTTTATGAGATGTGAGAGTTGGGAACCATGAGCAGTAAATCAGTCAGGTCATGGCACAATGATTGTGATGTGAGAGGTGGAACCATGGGCAGTAAATTAGACAGGCCAGATCATGGCACAACGTTTGTACTCATATTTTGGAAGAAGACAGACATACAGGATGGTAATTCACACACACAGGTATTAAAAGAAGCTGCATCGAAGGACTATTTCCCATAGAAACATTTCCCTGCTCTAACTACAGTAGGGGCCCAGTTCACTTGGGAAAGCACTAGGTGTTTCTATCAGTATTGATGAGAATCCATTGTCTGCACCATCTAAATGTTGGATGGTAGAAAGTATTTCTGCCCTGCGCAATGATGCACCATGCAGTAGCAGAGAGTGGCTAACCTTTCTGGGACCACAAACTCTCCTATACTTATTTATATCACAGTATTTGCCCCACTACAAGGTACTTGCTTTCAAGATAAAAGAATAATAATTCGGATTACTTTTGTCCCATTTTAGGTGGAAACGGGAATATAAAGAAGGAGGATGAGGCACCACAGATGGTGTGCATGGTATTATTAGGGCTTTTGTTTTGGTGATTGTAGCTATTTCAGATTTCACATGAACCTTTAGTACTGTGTCTGTGATGGTGTTATTGCTCATAAGTATCTTCACCCCTCCAATTTATGGCTAGAGCAATGGTGGTAATTAGGATGCTGAAGAAGAAAGATCTGTATCTTTTTTTTACCATTGTTCTCCTTTTGGCCTATAAAGATACAGAGTACTGAATTTTGTCCTAAAAACCCTATGCAGTTGGTGATAAGATAAACGAATGAGTGGTCCAAGATTGCTTGGTGAACTTCATGACCCAAGAACAGCTCTCATTTCCTGATTTCAGGATACATCACTACCATAACCATGTTGATTCTGTCTTTTATGCTAATAACAGTGCCTTCTAAATATAAAAGAAATGTCTATTTTCTTCTATATTTTAAAATAAAATGAAACAAAATATATTAAAATTGGAGTGTGAACACCAACATGGTGCAATCTGAAATATCATTGGAGCATTTTCTGAGAGGTCAGGGTGTTGTCTGTATTGTTTCATGGTATCTCTTCTTTATATCTCAGAAAAATTCAAAGGACGAGGTAGAGCAGGATCACATTTTGATTCAGCACGCAGACGGAGCAGAGCTGTCCTTTATCATATCTCTGGACATCTACAAAGAAGAGAAAAGAACAAATTAAAAATTAATAATGTAGGTACAGAGCATCAAGATCCTTTGCTGTTGCTATCTTTACACTGTATTTTTATACTGAGAAGAATTACTGTAATGGGTATTCCTAATCATTTGTAATTTTATTTGATGTGTCCTCTTGTCTGAACGTTCTCTTCAATAATGCAATATAGAAAGTCAGCAACATATACAAAGCAAACATTCTGCTACCATTGTTTCCATTGTTAGTGAATTAAAGTGTATGACAAGTCAATGACAAAATACAATAGTCATATCCTGTGGCCCTGGCTTTTCACACACACCACAAGAAAAAATTCCAGATAAATTGTGGGTTTTTTTCATGTGGTTGCCAGCCTTTGTAGATCTGTTTACCACCACTGCCATTATCATCCCAGAAATTTCTTAAAGCAGATTTGATAATGCCCAGTTACTGTAGCATCTATCAGTGTTAGACATAGCTTCCTGTGTTTATTGTATAAGCTTTTACAGAATGTTTGCAAGTCAATCTCTGATGGCTAAACTATATATGTTAAAACAATTCGTTAACAGTGTTGTCTGTTTACTACTCTTTCTACTGACATTACAAATAGGTATGGAGATAAATAATTGTCTAAACATTATTTGTCACTAACATGGGCATGCTTTCTAAAGGAAGCCCCTATTAACCACAGTGAGATCTCCCCAGGGGAATGAAGCAGGTATAAGGTAGATAATGATATCCCTTTCAGTGGGATCCTTCCTTCCCTTCTCCTCCTCCTCCATTTTCATAAAGGGTAGAGCTGACATATATAGGATTATCTTTTTAATGCATTGCCCAGCCTTTCCTCAAGCAAAGGGTTTATTGTTTCAGGAGCTTGTTTGGGGTCACGTTGTTGTTTTGAAATCCCAATTTTTATTTATATCAATATGAACTGTTGTATAGATCTCTTAAATCTATAAGCTGCTTAACTTTGATCATCTTTTGCTCAGACATAAGACATCTAAAACAGTTAAAATTTAAAGGTACTTGAAATCTTTTGTGACTATAAAATTGGAGAGCGAAACATTACTGAGTGCTGGATTAATTTACTTTGAAGCACTGTACTTATTTAGATCAAGTAAATTCAGAGTTATAAAGTGAAAATTAGATATGTTAAAGGGTCTTTCTGCAATAGATGCTTCAGAAACGGCTAAAGCTTCACAGAAAATGCTGATCTATGTAGATACTAACAGAAGCAATAGTGCATCACTTTCCTTGGGATTTACAATATGGATTACAGCTGTTTTGTTGACCATGACCATTTTAACCTCTCCACTTAGTGTGGAGGATTTTCACCATTCCTTTTCTGGCAGAAGTGATTTCCATTGTCTGAGTCTGAATATAAAAATAACTCTATAGCACACTAATACAAAGTATGATTATCCTGAACCATAAAAGAAGGATTAAAGGAACAATATTGGGTCACAAAGTTAGAAAATGTAGGCTTTGGTGGAAGAAAAGCTTTTACAAAATGCTAAACTGCTAATGGGGTTTCTTTTAGTTGTCAGACAAGAATCATCCTATGTTATATTGATTTTCTTTTTTCTTTTTCTCTTTCAGAATGTTTTTGTAGATAAACCAGCATTTCCAGAATATAAAGTTTCAGATGCAAAAAAGTCCAAATTCATACTTTTGCATTTTAGCACTTTTAAAGCTGGCTGGGACTGGCTTATTTTACTGGCAACGTTTTATGTTGCTGTGACTGTACCTTACAATGTTTGCTTTATTGGCAATGATGATCTATCTACAACTCGAAGCACAACTGTCAGTGACATTGCAGTGGAAATTCTTTTTATCATAGGTAAGACTTACACCATTTCTTTCTTATTTGTACAATTGCTTGTTCCCCAAAATAACTGTAATGTTTCAGCTAAGGGGATAAAGTAAGAAATGCCTAGGTATATTCAAGTGTTTTAATGTATACTGTAGTTTGTTAATAGTTTAGGCTGCATTCCTATAAACACTAACCTAGATGCAGATACTATTCCATTTAATAGGATTCCTGAACAGATACACATAGACTTGCCTGTTCAGAAATTGTCCTCAGTGTTGTCTGTATTATCCTTATTTTCATCATCAAGGTGGAAAAGGGCAGGGTTGTCATTGGATTTTTTATTTTATTTGCTGAAAGGCTTTGCAAAGTTTCTATTGCTCTAGGAAGGTTCGGGACAGTGGGGATTCATGCCACTTGTCAGTGTATTTTATTTGTATTTCCACTTTAAACCATACCTGTCATCCTCTACTTGAGGAAATTGTTTTCAGATGCAGAACTTCTTTCAAAAGAATCCACCTGACCATTTCCCACTTGTGACCAGAAATTGCCCAATAGGTCTCTTCAGAGATGGGTGGGCATGATTTGCAATTTGTAGTTTTCTTGAGACAGCTGCATAATGGGAAGACCAGTGTCTATTCATTTCTGGGGGTGGGGGAGAAAATATTACATTTGTACATTTGTGCAAATCTAAAACTTATATTTAGTAGTAAAAGACTTCACTGTAAATACATTATGTCTGGTCATTTCTGTTGCACTTGAATATATTATTTAGTAATGCAAAAGTCCAGCTTGGGCACAAAGCATTTTAGAAGGAACTAGCTGTGCCCTGCCACGCGTTGCTGTGGCCTATAGTAAAACTTATCAAAGTTGAGGTAGATATCTGGACTATTACGAAAGAGAGGTCCCTACCTATTCCTTCCCCCTTTTCCTCCCCCTTTCTCTCCTTTCTTCCTTCTCTACCTCTTTCTTTCTTTCCTTCTTTCACTACTTGGTTTCATCCTTCTCTCTTTCCTTCCTTCCCTCCCCCTTTCTTCCTTTGCCTTTCTTCCCTCCCTGTTTGCTTCCTTCTTTCACTTTTTATTTCCTTTTATTTCACCCCCATCATAACAATAACAATAATGCAATGCATTGCCTCTGGGACCTGACACCTCTCCCATTCCCCCTAAAAGGGTCTCAGAGGAACAATAGCATCATCATAATAATAATAGAAATAACAACCTTTACCCGCCATGTGTTGCTGTGGCCAATCTTCCCTCTTTCTCTCCTTCTTTCCCTCCTTCCTTCCTTCCTTCCTTCCTTCCTTCCTTCCTTCCTTCCCATCTTTCCTTCTCCTCTTCTTTCTCTATCTCTTTCCTTCCTTCCCCCTTTTTCTTTCTCTTCTGCTGTCTCTCTTTTCTTTCCTTCCATCTTTCCTTTTCTTTCCTTTTCTTCTTCCTCTAACTTTCCTTCCTTCCCCCTTTTCCTTTACCTCCCTTTCTCTTTCTTCCTTCTTTCTTTCCTTCCTGTCTTTCCTAGATTTTGACAGGGCGGGAAGGGGCGGGGTGGGGTTTGGAGGTGGCGTGAAGTAAAAGGAGGTAAGATTGGGGCAGGGGAGTGATGGAGCGTGGGGTTGCGTGTGTGTGTGCGGCAGCGGGGGGAGTGATGGAGCGTGGGGTTGCGTGTGTGTGTGCTGCGGCGGGGGGAGTGGGGTTGCGTGTGTGTGCGGCGGTGGGGGGAGTGATGGAGCGTGGGGTTGTGTGTGTGTGTGTGGCGGCGGGGGGAGTGGGGTTGCGTGTGTGTATGCGGCGGCGGGGCTTGGAGTGGGCATGGTTTCCGCAGAGGGAACGTTGGCCGGAAGGCCATGTGCGCGCGCCAGGGAACTTGCGGCTGGGCGCCAATGCGCATGCTCAGTTGTTTTGCCGTTTTGTGAGTGTGTTGTTGTGTTGTTTTTCATTTTGAGTAGATATGTTTGTACCTTGTGGGTTGTGTTATGGGCATGGGAATTTTGGTTAAGTTTCATTGGGGTTTTTTTGAGTTTTGTTCTTTTGCCGTTTTGTGAGTGTGTTGCTGTGTTGTTTTTCATTTTGAGTAGATATGTTTGTACCTTGTGGGTTGTGTTATGGGCACGGGGATTTTAGTTAAGTTTCATTGGGGGATTTTTGAGTTTTGTTCTTTTGCTGTTTTGTGAGTGTGTTGTTGTGTTGTTTTTCATTTTGAGTAGATATGTTTGTACCTTGTGGGTTGTGTTATAGGCATGGGAATTTTGGTTAAGTTTCGTTGGGGGGTTTTTGAGTTTTGTTTCCTCGTTGGATGCCCCTAACAAATTTATATATATAGATGGGACAGTAAAAGGTAAGAATGTATTGGATGATCAGAAGATCAAACTTATATTTGGAAGGAGTATCAAGAAAATAGTTAAGGATCCTCTATTAAGTGGTGTCTGGATCATAATATTTCAGTTTCTTCCATATACTCCACCTGTCCCAATCTGGCAAATACCAATTCATCTTCTGTCATTCTACTTTTTCACCTGCTTTTAAAACTCACTTCCATTGATACAAACTGAAATCAAAGTGCAAAAGTTAACTGGGGCCTCATCTCCACTGCTGTATAATGCAATTTGAAACTGCATTATATGAGTATACACAGACCATCTAATGCAGTTTGAAGCTGCATTATATATGCCAGTGTAAATGGGAGCTCAGATCATTCAGCAGTGAGGAGAAAAGAAAAAGAATGAAATTTTGCTATTCCATATAGAATCAAAACCTAAATTGTTACTGTCTTTACTTATGTGGTTTTCACATTGTAGTTTGCCATTTGATGTTGCTTGGACATATCTGTCCCAGTTTCAGTGAAATATTAGATGGTATGTTCTTTAATTCAGATCAATATTGTTAAATGTGATGCAGGGGGAAAGCTTTTCACAATGAGGGAGAAACCATGAGAGCTTGTTGAACTACATAAGCTTCATCAGTCAATCAATGATGTCTAAAAGATTAGAGTGCTACATTAAGAACAGCAGCTATCAACAGATTTGTGACATGGAGCTTTTACATAGCACTGAGAACTTGGCTAGGTTCCTCCAGTCTCAGACTTTGGGCTTATCTACATTTCCTGCTTAATCTGCAGCCAGTCTAGAGCAGTAATAATCTGGAGGTGGCCACACTGTCTATATCCATCATGCACACCAATGTTTTAAAGAAACGAATATATTGTTTTGGGATAAAGAGGCATAGTGACACAGCATATGTACTGATAATGTAACTTTTTCATAAGACAAGTAGGTCATCTACTCCACTGCTTCTTAAACTATGGGTCTCGACCCCAAATTAGCTCAGTGTTGAGGTCATGAAAAATTTGGGCACAGTAAAGGGTTTCTGAATGCCACCCATTTATAAAATCTATTAGCAACAGCATGCAATGTTTACAGTAGACTCTGCAGATAACATTTCAACTATACTTCACAAAAAGGAAAATCAACCTGTTTAACAAACCTTGCAAATGCTGATTTATTTTCAGCAAATGTTTGATTTTATATCTATTTAAGAAACCTAAATATCTGGGTTCATATAAAAAATTCTCAATGAAAAGGGATTGCAAGGGGGAAAAGTTTAGAAAGCCCTGTTCTAGACAAGCCTTTTCACAAAAAGCCTTTTGAAACTTCAATTAAGCAAAATCAGTGTCATCATTCCTCATTGTAGACATACCCATAAAATTTTAGAATCAGGGCTTGGCTTTGCAGAATCCATGCTGGTTCTACTTTAGCAAAATCTGTCATTTTGTATATGTGATATTTTTTGTATTTATTTATTTTTCTCTCTGAATTTATCCTGACAGTTAAGCAAGCTGGCATGGTATTTCCTGTCTTCTCAGGATAATTCTCCTATGAAAAAAAATTACCTGTTTAAAAACTGAAGTTACATTGGCCACCTTTTTGTCTTTTGGTATCGAGATTGAGGGCTCATCCAAACAGGCCCCATACTGTGGGACCTGTCGCACTTTTACCAGAGGTGTCCAAATGATGGCGCCGGTAAAAGTGAAGTAATTCATGACAAAGCTGGAAAACCTTGCTTTGTTGCAAATTATTTAGATATCTCATTAGACCCAGGCCTTCCTGAAAGATATCGACCTTGTTGGAGTCCCATAGCCCAAATCTCTTCTTCAATGAGCCTGAAGATGCGAAGAGGGCAACCCCCAACCCCTCCCCCCAGCCCTAAAAAATCAGAGTAAACTTACCAGGCCACCATAATGCATCTCTGTAGGTCTCCTGGAGCATGCCAATGATGTGCCAGTAGGCAGGGAGAATAACTCCATTATTGGTATGCTCCAGGAGACCTGCAGAGAGGCATCATGGTGGCCTGATAGGTTTACTTTGATTTCCAGGGTTTTTTCAGGGGAGGAGGTTCTTGGTGTCCCCATGTCCTACTGGAAGTTACTGGGAGGGCATGCAGGGTTTGCTGTGGATACTTAAACTTGCTTCAGAGCAGGTTTATTTAACCCGCTCCAAAGTGGGTTTAAATGGTGTCTGGAAGTGCTCTTAGTGGCATGTTTCATGTTTTTGTTAGAAGGTCAAATTTGAACTCTTTAGAAAAAATCAAAGAAATCTAGCAGTTTGTTGCCAGAAAATGTCCAGAGCTTCATCTTTTGCTGGTGTTTATCTCTGTTCTGCAGACTCTGCTCCTGAAAAAGGTTATTAAACCGCACCTACTATACGTAATTCTTAGCCATCTCCTTAAAAAATATCTAGTGTTGTTGTCACATTCTTCATTTCGGTATTTATTTGTTGACATCTACCACAGATCTAAATAATTGTTAATGGAGAGGGTCTTTTTGGTTCCAAGTCATCAAGGATATTTAACCTATTCATTTTAGCCTAAAATCTTTAACATAACTGGAAAAGGGTGCCTATGATTATATTCTTAGGAATTGTTATCAGACTGACTGGTCAGTCAGTCTGACAACATTTGTCCTCCTCCAGTGTGCTGGGACTTCTGTTGTTCTCCAATAATTCTCAAATATTATTGCCAGTGGTTCTGAAATTAATTCTGCTAGTTCCTTCAATACTCTTTGATGAAGTTCATCTGGCCCTGGAGAGTTGAATTCATTTAGAGTAGCCACTGCCAGGTATTCCTGGACTACTTATTTACCTATTTGGGTTGCATTTCCCCTATTGCCTCATTTGCTCCATATTGTTCAGGTTGAACACTAATATCCTTTCGGGAGAAGAGTGATCAAAGATGGTGTTGGACAGCTTTGCCTTTTCCCTATGCCTTGTTAGCATTTCAACCCCTTCTCCTTGTAGAGGCTTTACCATTTCCTTTTTCTTCCTTTTTCTACTGGCATAACCAAATAACCATTGTTTTTAATTTCTCTGGCAAGTCTAAGCCCTTTCAAACCTTTTTTCTACATATGTTGGTTATATGTTTGAATTCCTCTTTGATGACCCCCCCCCCCCTTTTCCATTTCTTGTGCGTGTCTCTTTTAAAGCTTCACTCAGTTAAAAGTTCTTTGGACATCCAATCTGGTTTTTTGAGATACTGAAGGCACAATTCCAAACAGTGTCAGCAAGGAGAAAAAAATGAGAAGTGTAAAACAACCAGAATGGATGTCCAAAGAACTTTTAAGCTTTAAAAGAGACATGCCTTCAGTATCTCACTTTTAAGAAACTTCCATCCATCATTAACTCCTTTCTCATTTAGTATTCTTGTCCATGGAATCGTGCACAGTATTTCCTTAAATTTCCTAAAGTCAGCTCTCCTAATTCTAAAATGCATGTTTGACTTCTCTTAGTTTCACCCTTTCCTTTGTACCACAAACTCCAGGAGCACATGGTCACTCCCACCTAAGGATCTTACCACTTCCACTCCATTGAATAGATCCTCACTATTGGGTCAGATCCAGAATAGCCAATCCCCTTGTTGGCTCTTCTACCTTCTGGACCATAGATTTGAGCAGATTTTTAAAAATCATTTTAGTTATGTTATAGTTCACTCAAAATACTCGCTAACTCAGAAATATCTGAATGATAGCTCTGTTTTGTTCATGTTTACCTAGTTGTATGTCCTATCATGTTTAATGGGGCTTTCCTCCAAACTAATTTTTTTTATTTACCTATGCAACCTAAATACCACCTGAAAGATCATTACATATGAAGTATACAAATAAAAATGAGTTACTTAAAGGATCTAAGACACTTAATCCTCCCCTTTCAAAATGTTAATTCGACACTCCCCAGGTAATTTGTTACTATTACTGTTAGACATGTTTTCATTTTATTTTACTTTTTTAATTCAAGTGTTTAACAGATAAAACACAAATAAAGAAATCAACAATACATATACACATAAATATACTTGAACAATTGCTTCACTTACTACAGTTTATCTTACCACCATACTTTTAAAAAACTGATTTATGCATGTATTTCAGAGCTATATGTAATTAGAATATATATGTGTGTGTGTGTGTTTTGTCAGACATTTTATAGATGCTCTCTTTGCTGCTTTCTACACATTAGCCCCTTCCATCTAAAAGGGGAGGAAAATTTCCTTAAAAACTGTGTAAACCCCAAGCATTTTTCTAGTAGAGCATAAATGCTATTGGTCATTTGAAAAAAAAACATATTTTCAATCCATATGTTATTTTGCTCTTTCTCGTAGTGCCTCTTTAGGTCCCAAAATAATATATTAATTGCTTTGAAGCTCATATGAATTTGTGGCAACAGAATGCTTATCTGTGTAAACTCTAGCTAAGATCCTGTTCAGTTTTGGTGAAGTGGGACACTCTACTGACAGCATTACTCTTTTGGTGTGAGATTTTCCAAGCCACACTTCCATAGTGCCTTGACTTCCAAGGATTGATTGGACCTAAGGAGTGCTTATTGAGCTTGTCTCTACTGGCAGGTGAAAGCCAGGTTGTTGCCTTTTTCTATGGCAAAACAAACACCACAGTGATGTTCGCCCTTCTCCGTGCTTTCCAAAACAAACAAACAAACACACACACACACACACACATACGGAGTTACATTTTAAAATGTACCTGATTCGACTTACAACAAATTGAACTTAAGAACAAACCTACAAGATCTGTCTTGTTTGTAACTTGGGGACTACCTGTATTGTATATTGCCCATTAAAATATAAATAAAGTGGGCTTCATTTGGAAACATGAGGAAATTACAGGTTTGAGATAATTCTGAATTAAATTTATTCCGGTTTGCCTTTGCTTCAGCATCTGTCACATCATATATCTCAACATGCCAGATTTGTGCTAAAATTAGCCTTGTTTGATTGGATTTGCTGATTCATTTCATTTCAGTTTATATAGATATATAAAGCTATGTAACAAAAGAGGTTTGCATATACACAGATACGGTATTTTCTTCAGGAAATCACTTGTATCATTCACATAGCTTAGAACAGAGCTTTCCAGACTGTTGCGACACACTTGTACCTCTGCTTCAGGGTGTAGATGTGTTATGCAAATGTAACTAGAAACCTCTGAGTCTATGAGAAGTAACAAATAAATCATGTATTTTTAAAATATTTAAATGAAATGTTCTCATGACACATGCTGTGTCCCCATACATTTCGTTATTGCAACTTATCTCTTATAAGGGGTTGGTTTAACCTCTGGTGTGTGCGTAAAAATGAATTACTGTGTGACAAAAGGATGTAGGTCAAAAAATGTATTTTCAGCATGAGCTGTTTGGAAAACGCTGGCTTGGAGTGTTGATGGTATATGGCCAGTATCCCGATATTCAAACAATCAGAGTTCTTGAAAGAATACACCTTACTGGATTGCTTTGTTTGTGTATTTTGAGTGGAAGAAAATGATACTCCCAGAGTGACATTCAGTCACTTGGTCTACCACTACAGAGTGTGGTGGCTGATGTGCAGAATACTGAGGCAAGTGTGAGAGCTATGTTGGGTCGCATCAAATGTGGTCAAGAACCAGGCCTGTAGTGGCCTTAGTTGTAGCCTTGGCAGGGGTGTTATTACTGTTATTGAAGCCATATGGCCCAGTACTGCAGTGATGGCTTTTCTATGGCCTGCATGACTGCTGACCACATAGCATGAAACCGATCTTTGGGCAGGCATGCTCTCTGTTCTATTGAATCCAGTGTAACCCTGATGAAATGGATATTTTGAGCCAGCTGCAGTCTGGATTTGCCTTTATTGAATATGAGGCCAAGTCCTGAAAGAGACATAAAGTGAAGCAGATGTGAGAATGGAGCAACACCTCTGAGCTTGCCACCAGTGCCAATAATCAATATACAGATAAAACATTTTGCCTTTTATATGCAAATGGGGGTTACAGTTGCCATACATTTGGTAAACACCCGTGGAACTATTGTGAGACCAAAAGGGAGCACATGGAAGAAAAAAGCATGATCTTCTATCATAAATGACAAAAGTTTACAAAAATCTGGTTGGATTGAGACGTGGAAATATGTGTCCTTTAAATTTATAATGGCAAACCATGCTCTTTCTGGTAGTAAAGGGAGAATCATGGACAGTGTCACCATGCGGAACTTGTGGAAGTGAATGTAGCAGTTCAAGCCCCTCAAATCCAAAATTGGCCTTTGGTCTCCATTCTTCTTTGGAACCAAAAATATCAGGAGAAAAAAGAGCCAGACAGTTGAAGGGTGCAGAGGCCCAATTGCCCCCTTGTCAAGGAGTGCCTGTAACGCCTTCCACAGGATAGTGGAAGAAGGTGATGTGTGTAAACGGCCCAACTTAGGCTGCACTTTCAGGTCAATTGCATAGCCTTTCTCTTCTATGCCCAATACTCAGGGATCCATAGTAATTTTCTGCCATGCTGGAAGAAACTCCATTAGACATGCTCCAAAAAGTGTGTGTGAAGGAAGGGAACCAGAGGAGTTCCCTAAGTGAGACCATGAGTGAGTGAAGACCATGAAGAGAAAAGCCTGCAGAATATTCTCCATGTGTCTTGCAAAGTAGAAGAGGCATATATTGTCTTTGTGCCCAGCAATGTCCAGTCATTGCTAAAATCATTGCTTAGGATTGGTTTGGTACCGCCCCTTACTGTGCTGGACAACTGACCGTGTCCCCTTGAGGACGTAGTTCTAGGTTGTGTTGTTTAGCGGGTGGCTATGGAAGGTATTGATCATTATGCCTAACAGAGTTTTATAGCAGCACTTCAATTGTAGAACTTCTTATTCAAGAAAGTTCAGCTGGCCCACCTCTTTCAAACAGATAACCTAAACAATGCCATTCTGCAAGTCATTCAGTGTTTGGATATTGTTTTAATTGTATTAAAATTAGATTTTAGATTTGTTTTAGAGTACTTTTAGGAGTTGAAATGAGTATTATAATGTGTTTTTAAATGCTCTTACCTCTGCATTGTTTAAATAGATTTTTATTTGTTCATTGTCCCAGGAGCACTTGTTTTTAATAGATTGCACATTTATGTATGATTGTTATTATATTATTCTACATTTAGATAATTTAAGCATGAAAGTATATGCAGTATCTGTATCTTCTAATAAGTCATATAGGCCTGCTGTCATGTTTTCCATTTCCAGAACTGACCAAATGGACAATTTAACATTTCTTTCTCAGCAGGGTTTGTGTTTTTTTTTCTCTTAGAGTTGTTAATTGGTGTTACTGATTTGTAATTTTAATTTTACCATCAACAGATTTCAAGTGTTCCAAATACACTTAGAGAATGTAGATTAATTAAGAATTTAAAGTAAAATGATCAGGGTTATTTACTATAGAGAGTCTGTAAGAAATCTATCAAAGTCACACTACATCATATCTTAAAAACAAAACAATACAAATGGCAATGAAACCAATTAATTATGTGTATGAGTTTCTAGAAGGTCAGGAAGTCAAGCCTAATTAATCTTTTATGAATGTGGATTTTATAGAATAATGACTATTCAGTGACAGCTAGGAAGAAAAAATGTAGATGAGAAAGCCATTGGCAGAGAAAAGTTTAATGTTGCCAGAATTGCTTTGCTGAAGGCTAAAAAGCCAGAAGGGTGAAGTACAATATTCACAGTAAAAATGTTCAAGAGCTTTGATTGCTTTTCATCAGGAACTCTTCAGTAGCAACATTCTGCTGGCATAATAGATGGTCACAAAAGGAACTTGGATCTTATGTATATTTATAAGCAAATCAAGGATTTGAACTGAGAAAAAGCAATTATAAAACCTGACATGTTTGTCACAAACCATATTACCATTAAATGCTGTATCTGTGTATTCAGCTATATTTCCATACCGGTATGCATAGAAACTGAAGTTGCCCATTTTTCCTGCTAAATGATGCATGTGGTCCCTTCAATAACATTCAGTGAATGTATAACCGTAGTACCTTGCAAAGGAATAGTTTTCATATTGGGAACTGGCATCCTGCACAAGCTTGTGAATGTCTGTTCAAAATGAAACACTACTGAATAAAACAGGTATTATTCCTAGATATGTGTGTGTATGCTTGTGGCCTGAAAAGGAGATCTTTTCTCCAATGAAAAAGGAATTGCCATGGGCCACATGAGAGCTGAAGTGTAAAATACTGCCAAATGTGGCATATTCAATTTCCTGCTTTTGTTTGAAAATGAAAGTTTTAAGGCACATCTACAGTGACCACTTAATGTGGAAGGGCCATGGATCACCTCCATGGCAGCCAAATTCTACATGGAGCTGATCCAGGATAACCTGTGGCAAGGCCAGCTTAAAATGATCTTAACCCATGTTAACCAAAGTCAGGAAATAGTTCAAATTCTGGTCCAGAGTTCAGGGTATCTCCTAACTTTGGACCCATGTAAACAGTTGGTCTGGTTCCATGACAAAACTGTTTGCTTCTGTTTCCCCTGTTATCCCATATTTCCTGTGCTTAGATGACCTGGGGACATGGAATAGCACTTACTGTCCTCTCCCATTCTTTGGGTGTGGTGGTCTTCATCCCCGACATGGGCTCTACTGGTCAGTCATTGCGCTAAGTAATGTCAGCTTGGTTGATGAGGCAATCAGGGAAGGGAGGAGGTGAAGAGGGGATGATTCCTTCTCTTCCTCCTCTCCTGTTGCCTCATCACTCTGTTTGACACCACTGTAGGCAACAGCTGACCAGTAAGACCCATATCCTGCTAGGACCTAGGTTGTGGCTGGAGACTACCACGAGATGGAGAATAAAAAGATGGTCATCCGGCATCTTCGAACTGGGTCCAGCAGCACTGGGCAGTCAGGAATCCTTCCCACTTCTGCAGTGGCTGGGGGATTGGCTCTGGGTATACTATGCCAGATCAACTCCAAAATAGCAGGTCATTGCAGATTTGCCCTTTAATTGTTTTATTTACAGCAAGGACAGAGATTATGTGATCTTCCAGATTCTGTAGGTCTCCGGTAGTTTCTCTGTTAACTGGTTGTACTAGCTATAGATAATGAGAGAATTACAATCTAACAATGGTCCTCAAATAAGCCAGGAAGTATTATGTGTTGTTGTCTATGGCTATGATTTGTACCAGACAAGTAAACAAAATGAGGTGTCACAAATTCTATAAGTAGTAATGTCTAAAACAATCTAAGATCTAGGCCCATTTTAAAATTAAGTCCATTCTTGTATCAGTTTTACCATTGTTTTTAACTTTTGTAAATAGTCAAATAACCCATGGAGTTAAATAGTGAATCAAGAATTATACAAAGAAATGATTATAGAGTATAGCCAGATGTTATGATTACCATCATAGATATATTCATGGAAAATTAAACTGTCAGTTGCTACTGCACATGACTACTAATTGCTAGACTTGTGCATTTCAGCTGAACCTTGATCTGCTTCTGCTAGCCAGAAACTGGTAGACCCCCACATCCATTTTTGCGTGCCTCCCAAAAATGGGCTGGTAGCCTAATAGCCACTTTGGTTCATAGCCAATAAATGAGGCTAGATCCAGCCCATTGGCACCAATGGGGAGCTTACGAGGTTCCCCTTTCTGTTCCTGGGACCCTTGCCTTTTTTCCGGTCAAGGGAGCCTGGGTTTCAGCAATGGAGTTAAGAAAGCACTCTATTCGGCCCATTAAGATGCTGTCACACTCTTAGAAGGTTTAATATTTACTTCAGTTTTTACCATTGTCATTTTAGCATACAAATATTTAATACTGTTTTAACTATCATATTCAATACTTGATTTTAACATTGTTTTTGACATTGTTTTTTAATGCCTAAATGCGTATGTTCTTATTCTGATGTTTATACATTTCTGGTGCTGGCTGTAAATAAATGTTATTATTATTATTGGGGGGAGGGGGACTTCCCAGGCTCCCTTTCCTGTCATTTTAGGCATTGTTTGTCCTTATATCCTTCATTAAGACCTGGATTAAAAGGATCAGAGTTAAGATACCACTTTTTCTGTGATCCTTTCCCTGAAGGACAGGAAGGGAAGGAGAAAAAGAAGCTAAAACTCTCCAAGCCCCCTGTAATGATGCCACCAGTTTGTAATGGATTGTAAAGGAGCCACCACTTTGTAAGGACTTACTAAATTGATAACACAACTAATGGCTTGTAATATCGAATTGGTCTTTCTTCAATATGTAGCATGGCTAAACTTGGAAGTATTTGTAACAGAGACTTGGCTTTAGAAGAAACTGTAACAAGTTTATTGAAATATAGAAGAAGCTTGATGGGTTCAATGTTTCTTGACTCTTAGAGGCACATTTCTTCAGTGGTTACATTTAATACATTTCATAAAACAACTCTTAAGAGGACTATTCCTTTCACTAAACAGGTTTTGAACTTATTTTCCTTCAAAATGTGTTTCTTTCTTTAACAGATTACTTCAGGTACAAGCTTATTCTTTCCTTATGTTATTTCTGTTGCAGTAAAGATTCTTATTAGGGTTATCTCCCCTTTCGCTCATACACTGACTAATAATATAAATAAGTCAACTCGACCTATCTAAACTACACAGGCTAAAAGCCAAAACCTTCCTGATTCTCAACACAGTAGAATCAGCCTTTCCCTGTAGTTCTTAGACTACAGACCACCTTTCTGGTTCTCAACACACAACAGAACCAGCCTCTCCTGTAGTTCGCTGACTATAGACTAACTGTTTTAAAATGGCTGCTCAAGTGGCAGTTGGCTCCGCCCCTTTTTCTGTGGCAACCCAGCTCAAGGTGAGCTAAGCTGGCTACCATCCTCCCCAGTTATGCTAGTTCAAATACTTACCCTTTTAAATACCTATCTAACTGTGACGGCTGGTCCCTGTGCTGTTACAGCCTTCCAAAGAAGCCAAAGGAAATGGCTAAAAACTTATTTGCGCTCAAGACTACTAATTGCATCACTTCACCTACCAGAATCAATATGGCTGTGAAAACAAAGTGCCAGGGGACTTGAGCCAGGCAGATCCTACTGCATGTCCTGGTTGTGTAGATCTAGTTATTGGAAGAGAATGCCAAACTAGTTAGACTTTTTTGATTTCATCTCATGTGGCTCTTCATTCGATCTTGTGAGGTGCTTCTGTTTTAAGTATGATAGCCCAAAGGCGTTTAGTGATCATTAGCCGATAGTAGATTGATATAATTGTAAAATAATGTTTTAACATTTGTACTAAGAGTTTTGAATTTTGAAAAAGATTTAAAGTTTATTATGCGATAAAGGCAGAATATAAATTAGATAGATGATAGAATTACTTGGATTTTTGGGTAATATGGTATGTCTAAGTTGCAACATCCATAATTTTGGCTACTGTATTTTGAGTAAGATGAAGCTTTCAAACCATTGTAAAGGATTCCCCCCCCCCCCCATATAATATGCTACAGCAATCCGATGTGAATATTTGTATACCCTGAACCATCCAGATAATGGGGGGAAAGATATTAGAGAAACACTTCTAACCAGAACATTTAAATCTTAAACTTGAGTGGATCTTCTACTAGCCATTTTTAGTATAGTGATACAGCAGTATTAATGATATATAGGCAGCCCTCCACTTATGAACAAGATAGGTTCTATAGGTTTGTTGTTAAGTTGAAGTTGTTTGTAAGTTGAAACAGGAACATTTTTCAAGTTTAATTCCAGCCACACACACATATGTATGTGTATGTGTGTGTGTGTGTGTGTGTGTGTATATATATATATATATATATATATATATATATATATATATATTCATTCTTTGGATAGCACACGGAAGGGTGAACAAACACCACTGTGGCATTTGTATTGCTGTCTGTGCCCCTGTTCAGAAGGTTTTTCTTGCACATTCTCTTCCTGTGATAATTGGATTGTGGAAACAAGGATTGGTGATAAAGTTGCGAAACTTTTTCTCCATGAAAACTCTTTTATGAGAGAATTTCCCTTCCTTGGGGTAGATTTCTCACACTTCCTGGTGCCTCATGCCTGTTCTTAAGTATGTGTTGTTTGTAAGTTGGAAATGTGTATTTGGCAACTGCCTGTATATAGCCATTTGGTCAAACTGAGTCCCTAAATGAGCTATAAGACCTATGTAGGGAAGAACACAGAAGAGTATTTAGGCATAGGAGCAGCTATGTGATGATTAGGAGCAAAAGTATGGCTGTCAGACATATCACATTCTTTATTAATGTTAACTCATGCTTGTAAGTGCCAAAAAAGAAACATATCTACCTAAGTTTAAAATGTAATGTGTGAATCAACTGCCATATTATTGCTAAATCGTAACTATGTATGTCTTACAATATTTAAGAAAAGCTGGAACCTCTCTTTCTGTCTCAGATATGCATAAACAGAGAATAGGGCAGGAGAGTTTTAAAAAATTATTTCCATAATTATGTGTTAACTGAGTAAAAACCAATAAACATCTATTCATCCATCTTTCTGTAAAAATATGCATCAGAATGGAATATATCCAAACTGAGTAACATATAGTCCATGTGTCTGACTGAGAGAATGTTGTCTTGAAATTCTAAAATGCAAGCAAGACATAAATATTGAAAACTGAATGCAGTTCCTTTGACATCCTGTAGATGTTAGAGCAGTGTTCTCCTTCGCATCAATAAGCTGTGCATCTGTAGCTCAAGGGCAATAAGTGGCCCTCATCTTGTAGAACATGAAAATATTTGAGACAACTGTCAGGATCTTAACTTTTAGTTGTATTTTAACATGTTCTAGCATGTCATGTCAAAAAGATTTCTTATTGGGAAAAGCAATGCAGTCATATACACAACACAAGCTGAACAAGTCTTTGTCTTTGATTTCTTCCCACCATCTCCCACCATCTCCTTATTTTCAGCTGATTCAGCTTTTACTATTTTGAGTATGTCTTCACTGACCTGCAGGGAATATCACTTTGAAGATGCTTGCAAAGCATGTGACTATTTGTTAAATGGTTTCCACCCGCTTTTTCCATATTGAAATAAATGCAATGTTTTAATATTGATGAATTACACAAGTGGGTGTTTATTTGTATTTTTTGGCCCCTTCCACACAGCTGTATAAAATCCACATTGAACTGGATTATATAGCAGCATGTACTCAGATAATCCAGTCCAAAGCATTGAGGATTATCTGCCTTGGTATTCTGGGTTATACGGCTGTGTGAAAGGGCCCTTTGTTTCCCAGAAAAGGCTATTAAAACACAAAAACAGAGTTTTTATTGAGGTATAATCCAACAATTTATATGTACACTAAAATGGAGAGACTAAATGAAGAAGTATAGGAGTGTGGAAGCCATACCAGCAAGAGTTAAAAAAAAAGAAGCAGATTGGAGAGACATGTAGCCAAAGTACACTAATCTTTTCAAATAGTTCTTTGAAACATATTCAAATAATCATACATTTAAGAGTATGAACTGTATTACATCAAAGTACTAGATAGGTGTGTATGTGCATGTGACCCATCAAATGGAGCATTTGGAAAACTTGAAACTGACTTGTAGTTATCCTCCTTTTAAAGACCTAGCATATTCCATCCTTTTAGGTTGGTTATCAATCAGATTTACATCTTTTTCTATTATTTTTGTTTTTAGTTGAAATATCCTTTAGCTAAAATATGCTCCCTTTCTCAACTGCATTATCTAAGACAATTTTCCTGAAGGTAATATGGAAAATATCCACCAAACTTGTTCATTCTTCACTTACTAATGTCAAAATGTAGGAGAGGTCTCTAACAACATATTTCTTATTTGTCAAACAGATATTATTTTAAATTTCCGAACAACATATGTCAGCAAGTCTGGCCAAGTAATATTTGAAGCAAGATCTATTTGTATCCACTATGTGACCACATGGTTTATCATTGATTTAATTGCTGCACTTCCTTTTGATCTTCTTTATGCTTTTAATGTCAATGTGGTAAGTACAGTCTTTCAGTTCTACTAGAAGTAGTTATACCAAGCTATTTCTTTTTGCGAATGAACATTTTACTCTAAGCATGTTAAAGAAAAGTGCTAACTACACTATGTGTGCACTGTACTCAAATACAGCATTAAGTCAATTTCAAGTATGTGGAATGTTTTAACTCAGGTATGGGCAAACCCAGGCCTGGGGGGCAGATGCAGTCCCTTGGGCTCTTTTCTCAAGCCCTCTTCTGTCTCATCATCCTATCCTTCCTTCTTCTCACTTTCCTTCCTCCTTCCATCCTTCCCTTCCTTCCTTCTCTCCCCCTTTCTCCTTCCTTCCCTTCCATCATTTCATCCTTCCTTCCCTCTTTCCTCCTTCCTTCGCTCTCTCCTTCTTTCCTTTTTTCCCTTTTGTCTTTCTGTTCTTCTCTTTCCTCCCTCCTTCCCTTCCTCCATTTCCTCCCACCCTTCCTTCTTTCCATCCATCCTTCTCTTGCTTCCTTCCTCCCTTCCTTCTCTTTTTACTTCTTCCTTTCCTCCTGGGAGATATTTAGCTGGGAGAAGCAAAGTTAGAGAGGAAACATGAGAACCATGTTTCATGATTTGAAAGGGTGTCCCATTGAGGAGGAGGGGGGAAACAAACTTTCTGCTACTCTAGAGACCAGGGTACAAGGGAGCAATGGCTTCAAATGGCAGGAAAAGTGATTTGACTGAAAAGATTAGGAAGAACTTCCTGGAGAGTGGCATAGGTTGCCTCGGGAGTGTGGTGGAGTCTCCTTCCGCTAAGGCTATCTGTTAGGACAATGTTCAGGATGTCAAGCTGACCCCTGACTAAATGAGACACTATCTTAAAACCATCCAAATGTTCACAAGATCATATAAACATTTCATTTAAAAAGGACCTCAATACATTGATTTTAAAATTTTATCAGATTTTGCTTTTGAAATTTCCCACAGTTGCAGTTAAATAATATTACACAAAACTTTGAAAGATCAATTACTGATCATCATTTCTTGGGATAATGTTAAGGATGTCAAACTGACCGATGATTAAATGAGCCACTATAGAAAACAATCCAAACGTTCACAAAATCATACAAAAATTCCATTTAAAAAAGGCCTTTACACTGACTTTCAAACATTATCATATTTTGTTTTTAAAAACCCATGAATACATTTAAATAATACTATCGCATGGACTTTGAAACAGTATGCCCTTACTTTGCCTAAGCGCAAGATGTTTGCCCACTATCTGCATGATGTTGACTCAGTATTGTGATCCACTATATGCAGGAAGATAATGCAACCTTTTCCCCTCTAATGCTTTAAATACTCCCCTGTATCAAAAGATCTTCATGTACGATATAACAAAGTCCATTCAGTCAGAAAATTATTCTGCCTTGGGCCACCATTAACGTTTTGCATGCATATTAAAGATTCATGAAGTCTGGATTTTAGTTTTGAAATATTTCAAAGAGGTAAAAGCCATATGAAATGCTGAGTTTTTATATTGGCAGTGCTATATATAGGGCAAGGGGGACCACAATGCATTCTTATTTTTTAAGATAGTGGTGGCTAGATAAAATGCTAAGCACTTTCCTTGTGATACCTACATTCATTATCAACATGATTTTGTTAGTTACTTTATACATATGCATGTATAAAGCTTTACATTACACATTAACACATTTGAGCTTTACATTACACATTAAGTTAAGAGAGATGTTATAACAAAAATTTAATACACATAAGCTGATTTCTAATGGCCAAAGTTCAATTGCTAGCCTCAGCTAGGTTAGATCTAGTGACTGAATTGAAACATGCCCGATCTTATTTAGGTTTTTCATGAACAGTTTGTTCTTTCTGCTTACAATTGGTATCCATTGCCTTGTCCTCCTACATTGGCTAGTCCTAAAACAAGCAGAAGAATAAATGAAGTAGCCTAGAGCATGGGTTCTCAAACGTTTTCAGCTGCGGAGCCCTTTTTGAAGGAAAAGTTTCTCGTGGAGCCCCAAGACATGTTTATATATTATATCAGGCATGAGCAAACTTTTGGACACAGGGGCCACATTGCATTTTAAAATTTGACAGATGGGCTTGGTCAGTGGCAGATGGATGAAAAATGTTTGTGTGAAAAAAAACATGAACAAATTCCTATGCACACTGCACATTTCTAACTTGTAGTGCAAAAAAGAAAAAAAAGAATGAACAATACAATATTTAAGATGAAGAACAATTTAAACCAACATAAACTTAACAGCATTTCAGTGAATGACTCCAGGGCCATCCAGTCCAACCCCCTTCTGCCATGCAGGAAAAGAGTTCTGAAAGCAAGGAAGGTGCAGGGGGAAAGGGTCTGCATGGCAGGGAAGGGAAGCGGAGGAAAGGAAGCGGGGGAGGGATGGAAAGAGGGAGGGGAAGGGGAAGGAAGAGATGGAAGGAGCAACCAGCTGACTGATGCCTCTTTCCCCACCGCCATGCACTTCGAGGGGGAGAGGGAGGAGGGAGAGGAGGAGGGAAATGTGGAGCCCCTGGCTGTGCTTCATGGAGCCCTCAGGGCTCTGCGTAGCACAGTTTGAGAACCACTGGCTTAGAAGAAAGCCATCAGCAGGACACTGATAGTGAAGTTCAAGAGAATCTTCACTGCAATTTAATGACATGCATTATCATATAAAATATAGATGTATGTGTTTAATACAGGAGCCATTTCAGTGTGGCAGCCATTTCAAATGTACGGTAGTGGACAATGCAGGTATTATAATCTAAAACAGAAGTGTCAGACTTGTAGCCCTCCCAGGTGTTTTGGATTCCAACTTCCAGAAGCACTAGCCAACTTGTCCAATGGCCAGGGGTTCTGGGAGTCCAAAACATCTGGAGAGTCACAAGTTTGACATCATTTCCTAAAGGCATCAAATTCTGATGTGATCACAGAAACTAAGTACTGTCAATTCTGGATAATACTTGCATGGGAATACCAGGTACTGTGCTCTATATTTCAGAGAAAGGAGCTGGCAAAACTACTCCTGAGTATTCTTTGATGAAGAAAACTGTATGAAATTCATAGGGTTGCCATAAGTTGACAGGTGATTTGAAGGCACTTATATATATACACTAATGACCTCATTGGAGAGCATGGGGAACCAGTTGCTACATGCCCCTTATCACCTGACTCACCCAAGTCCCCATCCAATGGGGGAAGTGTCAATAACCCAGCTTCCCCCAGTTGACTTCTATTCAACACGGGGAGCCTCTGGTGCTACCTCCGTAGCAGCATGCACCAATTTGCCTATACTTTTATGATGGAACCCTACCAGAAGTTGCTCTATATCATGGGATGAGAGCCAGTGGGCTCCATCGTACAGGTATAAGCAAATCGCCACATGCCACTGAAAAGAATCTCATGTAATGAGGTCATTAATCATTCATGTGCTTCCCATGTACAGTTTTTTGTTGTAATGTTGTATAACAATTGTACAAAAGCTCTGGTCTCTGAGGAAGAAAGCAAGAAGCCAAACAAGCTGTGTTACACTTTAGCCCTAGTAACTGGTGAGACCCCTTGTCTCCCTGTGCCAGATGCCATTCCTCTGGTTTGTGAGGGAGATAAAAATCTGACATTATTTCCCCAAGATATCCTCCAGAATTTCACTGATGAAAACCTGTGTAGTCCAAATGGCAAAAGTAAAGGTGTGCAGGCAGAAATGGATGTTATGATTTGAAGAGCAACATCAAAATTAAAAAATAAAATGTGCAAATGTGAAAAAAGGAAAGATTTTGATTTGACAAAATATAAACGTTACATGGAAACCTCCCAAAGTGTTTCACCACATTAATAGCCTTTTTTAAGATGATAAATTACTGGAGAAAATGCATGCAACAAAAAGTCATCTTAATATATAGGCAGATATTTATTTTTTTTAGGTTTGGTGAGGTTTGGTTTATATAACATAAGCATTTTTATTTCATTCGCTATTTTGTCAGTGTTTTGAATAGGAGTGGTTGGCCTTGTATGTGGTGTGAGCATATAGGCAATACTTTTTATCACTATAATCTATGGGAAACTCATATTAGCAGCTGGCTTATATTAACCATTAACAGTCTTGCCATATTTCTTTTTCTTTCAATTCAGTCTGTCCCTTTTTATCTAAGCAAAATTAATTCATATACTGAATAAAAATGTATCCTTATGTTGAAGATTATGGGTTCCATCAAAATAATACTGACTATGCACAGCTATAGCTTAAACAATATTTTAATGCAAAGCAAGGAATGCAAATCCTTGTGATATTTTGATAGAAATGTACCCGAGGTTGTACAAGATCAAATCAAATTTATCCTCCACTTTTTGAAAAGTATGCCATAAATGAGAAAAATCAGATTAAAAAATAAAAATTAAACACAATGAACCTGGTAATGGTCCAAATGAGCAGGGGCGGCTCAACCCATTACGCAAAGTAAGCATTTGCAGTATAGTTGATTTTGCCCAGGGGCGCTCTTGAGGCGCTCTTGGGGGGAAATAGACCTTGACATATGCGAGTTGTAGTTACTGGGATGTATAGTTCACCTACAATCAAAGAGCATTCTGAACTCCACCAATGATGGAATTGAACCAAATATGGCACACAGAACTCCCACGACGAACAGAAAATATATATCAGTGAATGGTTGGGGGGGGGGGGGAATACTGTTTGCTTACCGTTGAAAATTACCTAGGGCCGCCTCTGCAAATGAGTGACATATTGAAATTGTTTGGGGTTTTTTTTTTTCAAACAGATCCTGGGAAATTAGAGCCTCCTTATAGGGGTAGCAACTGCTATCAAGTAGAATGGTTAGCAGTTTACAAGATTAGTGAAAGATTTCAGGATGATATATAGCTTTGTATGCTTACAGATTCTACCTTCCAAACAATCAAACAAAAATCCATCACCTAACTCTAGGTTTGCCATACCCCAGTAAAGACATTTTTTAAAAAATCATCTAATAAATTATACTTTACGTCATTTCATGAATGAAAATGGGGGCACATGTAGTCAACCAATATCAGAGTATGATCAATATGGTTAAAGTTATTAAGGAAAAATAATAAACAAGTTAGGAAAGGCTGCATGAGTTTGCTTTTGCCTAAGCCTACTGGGAAGGATGAAATTCCAACTCTTCTCTCCTCTCCTCCCTTCTGAGTTAATGTAGTACAAACTACTTTTACACTTTGAACTTTGATTGCAGCAATTCAGGCAA
Source organism: Anolis sagrei (assembly GCF_037176765.1). NCBI lineage: Eukaryota > Metazoa > Chordata > Lepidosauria > Squamata > Anolidae > Anolis > Anolis sagrei. Next base: position 87,469,989 of record NC_090026.1, on the reverse strand, counting down.
GCTGAGGACCAAAGGAGGATGTGAGAAGAGGAGAGAGACACTGAGACATTTTTAAAGCACATGAAAAGTGGGACAACTGAGGATTAGTTGGAACTGGGACAAAAGAAAGAAAGAAAGAAAGAAAGAAAGAAAGAAAGAAAGAAAGAAAGATGGATCTGCCTTTTGCTCTCATGTATTTTTGATTTGAGTAACACATGCACTGCAGGGTTCAATAGCTGACAGAAGTAAAACAAGCCCAATTATGTTTGGAAAGGCCACTGAATCTTCTTTTGCCTTCTTATTGTTCTAGGTGTCCATTGTCCATCTTCTCAAAACAGTACGATTGCTGCGTCTTTTACGTCTCCTTCAAAAGTTGGATCGTTATTCCCAGCATAGCACTATTGTTCTGACACTTCTTATGTCTATGTTTGCACTGCTAGCTCATTGGATGGCTTGCATTTGGTATGTCATTGGAAGGAAGGAAATGGAAAAAAAACCATTCACATGGGACATAGGTAAAGGCTGCTCCTTGTATATTTTTTATGTATTCACTGAAAAAATGCTCTTTAAGAAATCAGCCTGTTGTAACTCTTTATGTGGATTAATTAAATGCTATATCCTTAAATATGTGTCTCATTGACATTGTTGCAATTACACTATATAGGCAGATTGCAGTAATTAAGTCCCATGAATCTAGTCCGCCCTCAAGAATAAGCAACCATAGGTTTACTATTCTGATACTTATATTAATAATACTGAATAAATATGTGGGAGATTTATTTATTCTACATTTTAAATAAGGTATTAAAATACACCTGCAACTGGAAACATTTTTGCAGCCTGCCTGCTTATCTTGAACCTCTCCCTCCCTCTGTAGCCAACACCAGAAAAACATTTGTGGAATCCCATAAAGGATTCCACAGGAATCCCTTAGGAAGTGATATGTGTCAGCAAAACAAATTCAGAAAAAAAACTTATATACAGTTCTTAGACTATGTCCAGAACTTAATTTTAGAAGTGAAATTGCCCAGCTTTTTTTGGATTACCTTAGACCCCTTGGTGGCTCTATGGAGCCCCCAGTGACGCAGTGGGCTGAACCTTTGTGCTGGCAGTACTGAAGACCAACAAGCCACAAGTTTGAATGTGCGGAGAGCATGGATGAGCTCCCTCTGTCAGTTCCAGCTCTCCATGTGGGGACATGAGAGAAACTTCCCACAAGGATGGCAAAACATCAAAACATCCTGGCAGGCCCTGGGCAACATCCTTGCAGGCTGCCAATTCTCTCACACCATAAGTAACTTGCAGTTTCTCAAGTCGTTCCTGACACAGGAAAAATAGATTTTCCTAGGATCTAGAAACTTAGGAAGTGATTTCAATATGCATTAATTTGCAATAATTGAACCATTATACAAATCTTCCACCAGAGGTGAGATGAGAGCACAAATATGCCTGTTTCTTTTTAAGCACTTAATTGTTTTGCAGAAAATTAAACCATGCATGAATCTTTGACTTTGTATTTAATGCTGAAATAATTAGCACCTTAATTGTCATCAGAGATATCCTTAATATCCTTGCAAAGTAATGGAAAATATTGATTCTTGAGGTAAATGAACTTGGGTAAGAGTGCAACAGTTGTTGTGTTAAACACTCTCATTGTAATTAGATGTCAAACATCAGTCAACCAAAGTTAAAGAGCAAACCCAGTAGGTGAGCCATATAATGGAACTGAGTCTCTTTAGCGAAAAAGTTTTGTAACATTATAAAATGAGTAATTTGCCAGGCTAAGAAACTGTCAAATAGTTCCTAAATTTGAAAATATGAAAACCAAGAACTTGTCATAGCTATTTAAACTGAATCCTTTGATTCTTAGAACTTGGGCTCTAGAGATTTAGAGATCCAGATTGCTTTCTTTTCACATTCACTGTTTGACTGATTTTGCATTTATTTAGAGAAAAAAGCTTCAAGAGCACAGTTGTAAATATAGGAGAGGGTGAAGGAGGCCAGGGCCAGGCAGAAAGGGGCACACAAAAGCATGAGGTAGTGTGATGTGATGGTTAAAGCCTTAACATCTCATAAATTCATGTTTTTCTCCGCTTATTGGCACTGCCCACACACTGCTGGCACGGACTCCGCAGAAGACCATCAAATGATGCAGGGCTACTTCTAGTAGGGCTCTGTCCCTGCAGGATGCCAGCAGTACTGAGAAGTAGAGCCCAGAGGAGCTGGGTGCACACTCGACTCTTCATACAAGAAGTCAGGAGGAAGCGGTAGAAAGCCAGGGACAGCACGGAAATGTTGTGGAATGGGATCCCATGACCACTGATGGTATGGGGAAGAAGAATTATGCTAACCCATGGTTTCCCCCACTGTCATTCAGCTTCTTAACTTACATGTGATGAGGTCCTTGGGTTACAACTCTGGATTCAAATCCCTATTCAACCATGGAAACCCATTGGGTGATCATGAGCAAGTAACAATCTTTCAGCTTTAGAGAAAGAAAAAGGCCAAGAGACTTTTGAATACATCTTAGCTAGCAGTAAAAACTATTCTGGGGATGATCCAAAATGTAACTATTTGAATTGGCCCCTTCATTTTATTGGCTAAACCAAAATCTATTTATTTGTTCATGTCTTCCCTTGGGCATTATTCCTTTTCTTCTTAGAATCATAGAGTTGGAAGACACCACATGGGCCATCAAATCCAGCCCCCTCCTATGCAGGAAAAGCACAAAGTACCCCTGAGAGACAGCCATCCAGTCTCTGTTTAAAAGTTTCCAAAGAAGAAGCTTCCACCACACTCTGAGGCAGAGAGTTCCACTGTTGAACAGTTAGTATGGTCAGGAAGTTCTTCCTAATTTTCAGGTGGAATCTCTTTTCATGTAATTTGAACCCGTTGCTCCTAGTTCTAGTTTCAAGGGCAGAAGAAAACAAGTCTGCTCCCTCTTCCTTATGACACCGTTTCAAATATTTATATATCTCTTCTGCAGGTTAAACATACCCAGTTCTTTAAGACACTCCTCATAGGACATGGTCTCCCGAACTTTGATCATTTTAGTCGCCCTCCTCTGGACACCTTCCAGCTTGTCAATTTCTCTTTTGAACTGTGGTGCCCAGAATTGGACACAATATTCCAGGTGAGGTCTAACCAAAGCAGAATACAAAGGCACCATGACTTCCTCCTCCATGACATAGTGGAAAGTATTTTTCGGGTAGCTCAGACAGAGCTACCTGTACCTTTCCTCTTCTTTTCCTCATGTGATGGAGAAAGACTGGCGGAGTGACATGCATTGCTGGTCTTTCACACACATGATGAGGCAGGGACAGGGCACCAACACTTGTGTTCCATCCCCGGGAGAGAGGGCACACAGGGTGCCCCAAGCCACCCCACATGCCTTCCGTTTCGCAGGCAACTGCTGAAAAAATGGCATGGGCCCGGGGACCATGTGAAGAGGTGGTAAGACTGGGGTGGGAACCAAGAAAAAGGCTTGAGGATAATAGTTGAGGATTTTGAAATCTCACATTTTTCCCCTTATACTTTCAAGTATTCTTTCCACTTCTAGCCTGCAGGATTACAATCAGTCTCCCCAGTTGGTTGGAGATCATTTTCCCATTCTAAGTACATTTATATGGGGCTCAAAGAAGTAAGCTTCATTGAGCTCAATGAGATTGTTTCTGAGTAGACATACATAGGATAGCATTATTCAAATACACTGTTGCATTTGAATAATGTTGCATCAGCGAAAATCCTCAAAACAGCCACTAGGCTAAACACTTCACTATAATCACTATCATTATATTCTTGATATTCTGAAAGCATTGACAGAGAAATTTTAATGGCTGAATTTTCCCCAGAATTGGTGGCAGTGGAATCTGAAGCATTATCATTCCCTTCATTAATTCTTCTGCAGTCACCAGTAATTCTTTTCAGCAATTCCGGGGATGAATTTTGAATATATCCTTGAGGGCATGCACTTCTGTTTCTAGGTTAAAAATCAAGTTCCATCCCTACCATGATAATTAGGAAGCATAACTAGCAAAGTTAGAGATACCATCCAAAACAACTTATGTTTAAGTTTGGTATAATATTCTGTCTGTATATCTGGTTTTTCGTGGTTTTTAATCTGTATGTATTTTAATAATACATACCTAGTTCCATTATTAGTACCTAGTTCCATTATTAGTAAATGAGAGAAGAAGGAAAAAATAGCCAACATGGGGGAAACAGAAATAAATAAAAAAACAAACAAAAAATCACTGCACAATACAAATAACACAGGAAAATAATGTGAGTAGCAATATTCAAAACTGTCAAAATGGGAGTATTATAGAGTTAAGAGCTAAGAAAAAAGAAAAAACATAACAATAATTGTAGTTCTGCTGTTTTTTCCAGTTTTTTAAAACTTAGGGTACATCTACATACACCATTTAGCCCAGGGCTGATATGAAATGGTGTAATGGGCAGCCACTCTTACCATCGCCACCTTGTTGCCATTGTAGCAGTGACCATAATGGAGCATAAAATTGTTCTCCATTGCTGACACTTACCAAAGCACCATTTGACTTGGAGTGGGCAGGGGTATCTCCCCCGCCCTCCACTCCATCCTTCTTCTCTCTAAGTCATGCTGGTACTTTGACAAGCATCAGCAATGGTGATAAGCAATAATCAGGAACAATTTTATGCTCTGTGGTCTCTGCTGTGATGATGACAATACGGCAACAATAAATGCCATTCCCTGTCCCTGGGCTGCCAAGCCTGGGAAAAGTGTGATGACTATGTAAATAGTGTTGGCTGGTTCTCAGTCTTAACTGGCTCAACTGTTTACGCTGCTCCAAAGTGCGGGGAAGCTCCAGTGCTTCGGAAAATCATGTGGATGCCACAGAGTCCATTCACTCCCACTCCACTTTATTTTGTCCATTTAGACATGCCCTTAGTTATTATATTAGAACAAATTTCTAATTTACAATCAGTTACTACATTAGAATAGAAATATACATAATAAATGAAAAGATCTTGTAAATAAGACATCTTGAAGCTTGGCATTGTAAAATTATTTATAGAAATCAACCATAGCAATATTTGCAATATGCACAGAAAATTAAAATAACAGTTAATATTAAATAAAAATACAAATAACTTTAACAATAATCCTAAATGAGAGGAATGAACCTGGTGTGCTGCTATCAATTTATTAATGTTCAGGGTTTTTTATCAACAGCATGATTTACATTTTTTAAATGTTTATTGCACTTGCAGTATTATAAACTGCTTGTCACACAATTCAGAAACAATCTAAATCAGATTTTATACATGTCATCTATTTGTAGTATTGTATTGTCATCCTTGAAGGAGCTGGGGATGATGACAGCTGACATGGAACTCTGGCATGAACTGGTCCATGATGTCATGAAGAGTCAAAAGCGACTAAATGAATAAACAACAAAACTGTGAACAACTCATTACATGCACATATTCCTACCAATGCATGCTGAACTTAGTGACAATGTGTGACACACTCACCTATCAACGTTTGCTTGTTAAGACCTGTCGTCAGACTTGACCACACATTTTGTGTGTTCATTTGGAAAATAAAGAAATCACTACAACTTTAATTCTCCGTTATGCAACAGATGAAACATGTAGAGATTGTTTTTTCAAAAACTGCTTCTCTTTCTTTTTGTTTCCAACAACCCCCTCACTTTTAGTCAATCTCCCCCCACCCCCAGTTGTATCCAAGGCTAATGGCATTTCTCTGGTTCACACCAGTGACCCCAGGTGGCAATATCACCCACTTTGGAAAGCACTAGTGTAGAGTATCAAGTGAGCTGGCTGAATACAAAGACAGTAAAATAAAGGCAATAAAGTTGGTTTTTGCATTGAAAAAAGAAAGATATTTGTATCTCGAGAAACATGAAGATAATATGAGCACCTGTGTTTTACATATAAGATGCTATTTTGGGGGGCAGATGGGGAACAAAACTAAATGATGAAATTTACCTAAGTTGCTCAAGAAATGTTATTCAGCATAAACAAAGAAATAACAAATGCCAGGTGGAAAAAGCAAGTGAAAAATTGTATTTGACAGTTTCCTGCCCTTGGGCAATCTATCATGAATGTTTCCCCTTTTAATTTTGAGAAATTAGATTTTTTTAATAAATTGTGTAGGCGGGTTGTCAACGGTATTATTTCAAAAATAGTTCAAGTACCTTGGTCAGTTTGCTTTCACTAAAGAGATTGCAAATACCTTTCTTTCTGCAGTTTTTTCTTCTAATAATCCATTTTACACTGTCATGAGGAAACAGCATCTCCTCTTTGGCAACCTAGCAGCAGGGTGTGAGACAGCAACTGGAGAATCTAGTGTGGAAACCTGTGGCTGACCTACTTGCATTTTCCTTTTATTTGCTTTCATTCTTACTTCTTCAGAGGAGGTCTGCCATACATTAGTAGACCTGGCATCCACCTTCACATTTTACTCAACAGACTTTTTAAAGTGTTGCTGAGTTTTTACAGTTTTACAGTACAAGCTTTCCCCCTTTCACTTGAGGTTTTTCTTTTCAACAATTTTCATAAATTCTGAAGATTAAGTCCTATTTAATTTAGTGCAGCTTATTTCTGAAAAGACATGTGTAGGACTGCTATTTAAATGCAAAACTTTAAAGTGGCAGATGTATTTCTGGCTTTTCTGTCATCGTTTAGTAATGCTTTACCTAATTCATCAGTCTTGATATCATGATTTTGCCCTGTCTCCAGAAACATTTGTGGAGGGACATACAACAAAATTCACAATCCACAAACAGTGATGACTTTATTGAGCCAACTAAAATATACAGAATAATGCATTCAAACATTTGGAGATTAATTGGCTTCTTCAAGCAAAGATGTTAAAAACAATACAAAAGTGATGGATGTCAACATGGGACACCCTGGCGAGAAACACAGAGCTCTGTAGTCATCTGGGAACAGATGGTGACATAGTGAGGTTACAGTCCAGCAATGCTAACATGATCTCAGCTCGGCTGGAACTTGTAGAAGCAAAAATTGAAGGAAGTAATAATGGGAAGTAAAAAATGATAGCATATTGTGATACTGCACCTGCCATACATTTCCCTGGGCCTTCTTAGTCTTTTACAAAATACACCAAGCAATTAAAAGTAGAATCAATTTATGTTTTTTATGGACAGTTCTTTGTATCTTGCTAGTCCTGGCCCATTTCAGCTATTGATAATTAGATGGATGAATCAAAATGTGGGCAGATTGTGTTTTAAAACAGAAAACAACTTGTAGAATAATAAAATGCTTTTATTGCTTATTGTAAATGCTATTTTTATTATTTGTCAAATTCCAAAAACTTTATATTTTATGTAATGTTGGAACAATGCCCAGAAACAAGCAAAATAGGATACAAAATCATTCCTATGCCTATAGTTCTTTTGGATAGAATTTCGAAAAAGCCATAATGTTTGTTTATTTATCCCCTTGATTTGCAAAAACACTTGACCATCCACCTTTTGTTCCTGTAAAATATCCCTATTTCAATTTTACTGGCATTTTAAAAACATGTAGGAGAAATGCAAACTTGCACTAAAAGTCCATGAATTGCAACGTTAACACAACTTCATCATATGGTTACTGCAATTAGTTTTGAATCCTTGTGGTAGTCTTAAACAAAGTAAATCCATTAAATATGTTGCTAGATGGTGAGTTAATACTTATGTAAACCCCACTGACTCCAGTGGCTGCTTTAGCTGGAATTAATTATATGATTCAGGACTCTATATTTTTCTCCACACGTTCAGTCTGTAAACATGTTATGCAGGTTTGCCAGCTGTGTTGCTGAAAAGGGACAGAATAAAGTAAAAATAATGGATATAATCTATCCCCTATGTAATGTAGCAAATTCACATTCTATGTGATTAAAAAGGACAATTTTCAGTACCATGACTTCTGAGAACATGGATTTTCCCACCACCTTTGATATCAAACATAAGCTTCTGTAGAGAGGAAAGATCTCTAACAAGAAACTTCCAGGGGAGTTTGAATCATGTATCCTATTTCCCCAAAGATAACCATAGATCTAAAAATATATGCACATTGGCCTCCTTCCTGCATATAGCAATTCTTATTTCATTCCTATAATTTGAGGCAGTGCCAGCAGCAAAGCCAGTATGCCCCTCTAACTTTTTTCTTGTCTACACCAGCAAAAATAAAATCCATACTTACCTCTATTTTGAGGCTGTAGCAATACATAGTATATGGCTGTTTAATATAGAAAAGATTTTCTTAGACTTTCATTTTTTAAAACTCGCTTCTTTCTGTTCGGTTTCCAGGGAAAATGTTATTTTGCTAGTGTGTCCCCCAGGATTGGAGTGGCATTGGGGCATGGGGGGTCATCGCGGATTGATGAGTGGCAGGCATCTCCATTTTTTTTAAAAAAAACTTGCTGGGAAGTGTATATTTAATATTAATACAGTATGTCCTGTTAATTATTTTTATTGTATTGTCAAAGGTTTTCATGGCCGGAATCACTGGATTGTTGTAGGTTTTTCGGGCTTCGAGAACATGGCCATAGAGCCTACAACAACCCTCTTATTTTTATTATTAATACAGAACATCATGACTGTGATCCACTCCCCAGCCAATTCCAGCCACGAGATAAAATGTGAGAGAGTAGATTGGGGCCATTACCTTTGAAACAAATCTTTCATTCTACTCAAGACAATCATCACAGTCTTATCAGCCAAGCACCTCCCTGCAAAGATGCCCAGCCATGCAATCAACAGTGAGGGGGTCAGTTGAATGATCACCTCATCATTGCTTTCATATCTGAGTGCCTTGTTCTGACCACAAAACAAAAGGGGGGGGGGTGCTTGGTCAGAATGGCAAAATGAAAGGGGAAAGCAGAGGCTGGTTTTCTTCTCTCTGAGTGGGGTGGATGGATTGAGAATACGATTTTACTGGAGCAGAGGAAGAAGGGATTCTACCCTTGTCCTTCCTCTTCCACCTTTTCTTCCTTTTTGTGCCCCATCCTTAGCTCATTGGCTACCCTCAGTCATGCAACTTGCTCATTGGCACAGGGAAAGGGGGATTAATTTGTCCTATGCCCCCCATCATCATGGCAGACAGCCACAGAGCACCAAAGTTATTCTGTTGTTGTTGTTGCTGCTGCTACTGCTGTTGTTGTTAATCATCATCTTTATGTCTACCCCACATTTCTCCCCATAGGGATTCAAGACAGCTTACAATACAGTTTGTTCCCCCTATTTGTCATGCATGTCCCTTTGCTGATGTTAGTAAAAGTGCCCAATAATGGCCAGGAGCCCTCTGCAGCTATGTGGCTGTGTGGAAGCAGCAACAGAGGCAGCACAGATAAGGAGATAGTCTGGTGGGGCCCTACTGCATCATCTGGACTCCATTCTGCCATCACTGCAGGATGGACACAGGCTATATAGCAGCCCCTGGGGTGTGTCCAGGATATGGCTATTCTAATTAGGCCTAATTATGTGTAGATGGGTCCTCTGTCTCAGAACCATTAGTTTAAATCAATGAATCCCACTGGCCTGTCCCATACAAGGGAATAAAGACATAGGAATGCAGGAAATTATGAACATAGCCTGTTATATTGTAATGTCCAGAACCACTTTACTATGGGATGGCCTTTGCTCATCTTATCCTTTCTAGCCCTGTGTCAGGCCCGTAGCCAAAATTTCGTTTCGGGGGGGGGGGGGGGCTACATTTTTTTTCAGGGGGGGTTTGGGGGGGCTGAGTCTGAGTGAAAGAGGGTCTAGCCTAGCAAACCTTTTGTATCATTACCCCAATACCCCCATGCATATGAGATATATTGAGTATGGTGATCAGATCATGATATGAATAAACATAGTTTAAATAATGCACCAGTAAGGCCTTTTCGCGAACCACCATGAGAATTTCGGGGGGGGGGGCTGAAGCCCCTCAAGCCCCCCCCCCCTCCGGCTGCATGCCTGCCTTGTGTGCTTCTGAAGCCTTTACTGCTGTCCTTGGCAGGGGGTTATGTGCATAATTTTGTCCCCAAAGATGTCCATCTCAAGGCCAGAACTCAGCAGTCTCTGTTTTTAGTGTTCATACATTCTTACGCCTTAATGTATTTCACAGTTGATCGAACTATCAAATTTAGTTAGTTATGAGCTTTCAGAAAGTAGGAGCTGTAGGAATAAAATCATGACAAAGCTGTTCTAAAAGACATAAATGCTGATGCTACACAGTTTATTAAGTCACACTGCCTGTTAGTAAATTACTTACCCTACATACTCATGTGTAGTGTAGAAATTTGAGTTTAAAAAATCATCCCCTAAACCTGGGCCAATGTGAATTCAGTACCTTAACCCTGATAAAAAAAGGAGCCATCTCTAAATAGAGTGGCAAAAGATGAGAGCAAGTTTGTTTTGGGAGAATGTAACAGAAGTACCAAACTCTACTCTCTCCCCCATAGCTTCTGGCATTTTTGATAGGGGAAATTGTAGTGGCAGTCAGGTGTTGTTGGCCCCTTCTGACAGCATTAATGCCTTCCACTCTCTGTAAAATGACCCTGGACTTATCCACAGGGTATCAAAACCTACCCTCATAACGTCAACTTCTACATGAGTGTATATGGTGTATTTAATAAGAAGAACATATATAACCTGGTGAGCGCACCTATTTCCAAGGAGTTGCATTTCAGACACATCCCTCACTTTATTTCTATTTCTCTCTAATGCTTTTCTTTTATACAAAATATGGATATAGGAATAGCCAGAGAATCAGAAGGTATAGCTCCTGCTCCAGAAGACATGAATTTTTGTGGAGCCTACTATACATTCTTCTGTTCATTATGTACTATTAGAGTGAAAGTTGCTGAGGTGCACATTAAATCCTAAATGGTTTAGGCCAGGACTACACTTTCACACATATACTCACATGTGATGACAATATGGGAATAATACTTGAGATCAGAATATGGAGCCTGTTCTCCAGTCCTCAAAGTAGGGAGAAGGAATCTCTGGTAGAAGGTGCTTTTTAAGAAAAATGTATAATACGTTTGTAGTCTTTCTTGTTGTTGTTGTGGGTCACTGCTGCTGCAGACTGCTTTGGATTGATTGCTGTATCACAGTTGGGACTGGGCCCAATGAGAATACTGAAGGATATAGAGTGTTCCCTCACCACTTCGTGGTTCAGTTATTGTGGACTCATTGTTTCGCAGGGTCAGCAGTGAGGCAACTCTGTATAGCTGCTCCTCGCTCCTTCCTTGCCAGGCTGGGCGCCCAAGGGGCCTCTGAGGCAGGGAGCAGTGGAGGCGGTGAAGAGGACGAGGATGGAGCATCCCTACTTTGCGGTGGCCTCCTCCTCCTCACCGCCTCTGCTGCTCCCTACCTCGGAGGCCCTTTGAGTGCCCAGCCTGTTGAGGAAGGGGCCTCCAAGGCTGGGAGCAGCAGAGGTGGTGAGGAGGAGAAGGTCACCACTGAAGAGGGTCTCAGTGGTGGCCTCCTCCTTCTCACCACCTCCACTGCTCCCCACTCCTTCCTCACCAGTTTGGGTGCCCAAGGGGCCTCCAAGGCTGGGAGCAGCAGAAGTGGTGAGGAGGAGGAGGCCACCGCCAAGGCCCTCTAGCAGCAGCCTCCTCCTCCTCCCCACCTCCACTGCTCCCTGCCTCAGAGGCCCCTTGAGTGCCCAGCCTGGCAAGGAAGGGGCCTCCAAGGCGGGGAGCAGTAGAGGTGGCAAGGAGGAGGCCGCTGCCAAAGAGGGCCTCAGCAGTGACCTACTCATCTTCCCACCTCCACTGCTCCCCACCTCAGAGGCCCCTTCCTCGGCAGGCTGGGCACTCAAGGGGCCCTCTTCAATGGCAGCCTCCTCCTCCTCACTGCTTCCGCCACTCCCCACCTCAGAGGCCCCTTGGGCACCCAGCCTGGCAAAAAAAAGGGCATCTGAGGTGAGGAGGAGCAGAGACAGTGAGGAGAGGAGGTCGCCCTGAAGTAGGAACCCTCCACCCACTCGAATGGACAAAGCGTCCCTACTTCACGGATTTTCACTTATTGCGGGCGCTCCTGGAATGGAACTCCCACGACAAGTGAGGGAACACTGTAGATAGATTAACTACTGCAGGGTCACTAAATATGTGATACACAATTGTTGGTTAGTAGCTTTTTCAACATGTTTTCACCTTCCTTACACTACCTGATGTGGTTGACGCTGACATATTATTTCCTTTCATAGGTGTGCATCATAACGAAAAGAAGAATACTTTTCTGGGTACTGTTCCATTATCTGGGTAGAAATGAAAAGAGGATGCTAGGCAGAGAAGGATAGTCCATTTAACAGTGGGAAAGGTTTGAAGGAGTTAAACCATTTCCCCCTGTTTTCCTATTCCCCCCACCGATGTGCTGTCATTGAAACAACTGTTCTTTATGATATGGGAAAGGGGGTGTCCCCTCTTCAGCTCCCCCCCATAAAATCGACTATCCTTCTCTGTCTAGGCCCTTTTTTGGAGTTTGCCCGGATAATGGAACAGAACCTATTTCCACAATAAAAAGCATAGTACCATTTTACTTCAGCTCCCTCTTAAAATCAGTTTTCCATCATTCCTTAGTGTTTTTGTCTCATGTCCTTTTATGTAATCTTCTCCAACTCTTGGATAAAAAATCTGTTCCTTCTTCCTCCCCTGGCCAAAACTCCAACTAAATGCATTTCATTTCCTTCTCGCTTCCTGTCCTTCTCTTTTCATCCCACATGTATTTGCACTTAATCTCTCTGCCTTCCCTTTCCCTTCTCTTCCTCTCTCCTACCTAATTTGGCTTTTTGCATCTTTCTCTATATCTCTCTTTTGCTGTATCTCTCTACTTCTAATCACTTCTCCTAGCTTCACTTATCTTCTTTCTCCCTCCTTCCCAACCTGTCTCTCTTTTGCTTTTGCTTTTTGCCCCTCCCACAAAAAAAAACCTTCAAACCCTGACATATGTTTAAGGATTTAGCATTGTAATGCAGTAACCTCTCTTTTTGGAGCCCTCCGTGGGCATGTAAATATCAATACAAGTGTTGGACTTCGGAATTTAGTGCTATGTCCCTGCTTTCATTTGCCTTCAACCATCCATGGCTTGAAAGCATGTCATTGTATATAATGAGACTTGAGCATCTACAGATTTTGATATCCATAAGATGATCCTGGAACCAAACCTCAGAAATACTCAGCAGATATTGCAGGGGCAACAAGGTATTTCTTATGATGATACATATAAGCCTGTTTAGAATAAAATAAATAAAATTCTCTTTTGGGACTTTTAGTATTTTTAAGTTATAACTAAAATGAAGTTTTATATTCTAGTAACTCTCTACTCTCCATGGGCCCTGTTTCTTTGTCTCTAGGTTGGCTTCATGAATTGGGAAAACGCTTGGAGTCTCCATACCAAGGCAATAATACATTTGGAGGCCCATCACTCAGAAGTGCCTATATTGCTGCCCTGTATTTCACACTCAGCAGCCTCACCAGTGTTGGATTTGGCAATGTGTCGGCCAATACCGATGCTGAAAAGATTTTCTCTATTTGCACAATGCTGATTGGGGGTAAGTGAACATATTATGCAGCAAGTCGAATATTAAAACAAACTGTACAACATTGGTGCAAGCTTTCTCTGTAGAGGAAAATGAGGAACAAAACATTTTGAATTCAAAACTGAAAACAAATGAGAATGGAATCCAAGTAGTCAAGTAATCAAAAAGTCCTTTTAAAAACAAACCTGGAGCCTGAAGGTAACTACAGTTGAAAAGAAATTTTCGGGTTTTGAAAATGTGTGGCAATTTAACTTAGTATGCAAAATTTATTCCCATCCAAATTTCATACCACTTTTCACAATACCACTAGAATTGTTATAGCTATTGATTAATGGAATATTAATGTTGGCTTTTCAGCAGGTACTTCTACACTATCTACACTGCATTCCCACACCTTCTTTTTTTAAAAAAATATACTTTATCTTTCATTAACACAATTTAAAGAAAATATCTGTAAATGTAAGAACCTTCCCCCCAACTTCTCCCTCTCAAAGTAATAGAATATTTTAAACTATAGCTCCCAGGATCCTCCAGTAAGCAATGGCCATGCAGCATTTCCAAACTCCACAAATCCAGTTAATTCAACGCTTGCTCTAGGAGCTAGGCTTATGTGTGGTATTAAATGAAGGTTGGGCAACTGTAGCAGTGGTACACCTTGAGTGGATAAAAAGGAAATGATGTCACATCCACATTTACTTTTCATCTGAAAAACCAGCTGGTTTACTCCCATTTCCATCAGGGCTTAGAAAGAACCACTCAAACCACCCATTTTAAGTGGGTTTGTGGATATTGGGACATTATTTCCATCCAATAAATTATTTTTAAAATGGAGCATATCTATAAATATTTGCATTGGACCTGTTTTGGAGAGATTGCTGTTTGCAAAAATGAGGTTGGGGACTAGATGTTGTTCATCATAAAGAATTACCTGATGGATAGCTGAGATACAGGTTTCATACATTTTGATTGGTGAACAAAGGTATACAGACTTTGTATTATCACTGATTTTTTAAAAGCTAGGAGCTGTGTCACAGGGATCTATCACATCATGTTGATTGTAGGAAACATGAACCACAGAGCTGATTCAGTTCCTATTGACTCACCTATAATTATCTGAATATCATTAAAGGTGATCTTAATGAATTCTCTCCCACCCCCAACACCCACTATTAGCCTCTAACACAGGAAGATATCTTAGCTTTCATCCATTTGACTTATGTAGTGCCACAGTGGAGATAAGAAGGAAATCAGTAATAAAATAGCTTTAGACACTATCTATACAGACAATTTAGGTATCAAGGCAGAAAGCTGCCCCACTGGCACCTAACTAGTTTTCTTGCCATCTTTCTGCTACTGCAGCAAACCACTTAAGATTTCACTTATACTGACATGACAACATATTACACTTACCTAAATCACCTACATGACTGATTTCAGATATCCACGTTAAACTTAACAATGACTCCATATTAGAGTTTTTGAGATTGTATTCAAAAGTTCTCCTTCTAAATCATTCTGTTGGATCGATTTGGCACAAGGTGAGCTTTATGGATGCACATATACTCTGGGAACTTTTTCACAGTTCCCAGAGTGTATGTGGAGACTCGGCAAAGTGGAACTGGATTTCTTTAATCTGCACTCCGATCTGGATTATGTGGCTTTGTAGAAGCTCCCCAAGATAATAGTGGGCAATGCTAGGAGTTACAGCCTAACACACTTGGAAGGCCACATGGTTCCAAGCCATGCATTAAATGCATAATGCTTATTAATCAAATACTAATCAATTGAACTGCTCAAATGATTCACTAAATTCACTGTAAATGGGAGCAACTATTGGATGTAGCCAACTGAATTCAGCTATCAAACTGAGTTTATCCATTCTTTACCATAAGTTTCCCATCTCATGTTGCTGATTTAACTAACAAGCAAGTTCTTTGTTTTGCACTGAATCTCTAGTTTCATTTTTGGGGACAGTAATATATTTTACTACATCAGTATACTTTCTTATTTTTACAGCCTTGATGCATGCCTTGGTGTTTGGTAATGTAACTGCTATAATTCAACGGATGTACTCCAGATGGTCCCTTTATCACACAAGAACCAAGGATTTGAAGGACTTTATAAGGGTCCATCATCTCCCACAGCAGTTAAAGCAAAGGATGCTTGAATATTTCCAAACTACATGGTCAGTAAACAATGGAATAGATTCCAATGAGGTAATTATATACTTTCTTTTATTGATTTTTTTCCTGGTTATATTTTATCTGTCCCCATTGTTTTTCTATAATAATTTAAATGGTACTCAATATTTTTACAGTTGTATAGAGCAGGCACATTCCAATCAATAGGATGACTAACATAGCTATGTTTAATCAGACCAAAGTCCTGTCTAGTCCAACATTCTGCTCATATAATTGGCAATCACTACCTAATGGCCTAGAAGAGACCCATTAGCAGGAGAAAAGTGCAATTGCGGCCTCCATCTGAAAGTGATATATAGACATCCTAACTAGTAGTGATTGATAACCCCATTTTACATTATTTTATTCAGTCCCATGTTGAAAACATTCAACTTGCAAACCATAACTACTTCTTGTGGGATTGAGTTCATGAGATTCACTATGTGCTTTGTGAAGAAGAAACATTTCCATTTATCAGACCTGGATCTATCGCCATTCAGCAAATGACCATAGGTACTAGTACTATTAAAGAGATTTTGTCTGGCTTTACACTGTATAATTAATACAGCTTTACAGCACTTTAACCATCATAGTTCAATGCTGTGGAATCCTGAGATTTGTAATTTGGTGATGCACCAGCACTCATTAGCAGAGAAGGCTAAAAACCTTGCAAATCTTTGGCTCCCATGATTCCATAGCATTGAGCTGTGGCAGCTAAAATGATGTCAAACTGCATTAATTCCACAGTGTAGATGCACACTTTCTCTTTCCACTCCACATATCATTTTATACATCTCTCCATTTCTCCATTCATGTCCCCTTTCCTCTAAGTTAAAATTAGTAAATTTTCCTAATAAGGGAGTTGATCCAACCTCATGATTATTTTGCTTGCCCCTTTCTGTACCTTCTTTGGGTTTATAATATCTTTTCTTAGGTGCAGTGACCAGAAATTTATATATTATTCCAAGTGTGGTCACACCACAGATTTAGAAATATTTTTTTTTGGGGGGGGGGGTATTATAAACAAAACATGGGGCAACCATAACTCATTAGAATAATGTTGTAGACACCTCTAAATTTGACAATATTTTTCATAGTTTCAGTTCTTCATATTGAAATGTCAAAGGCAGCCTGCCATAAATCAACAGAATGAGTTGGAATTAATGTATATACTTGTATAGAAATTGGCCTCATGTATAAGTTGAGGGCAAGTTTTGGGACCAAAATGATGGATTTTGATATCTGGATAAGTCAAGGGTCATTCCACATAGAGTGGAAAGTGCTAGCAGTGCTTCTAGAATCCATCTCTGGAAGCTACTGCTGCCATCTCCACCCAGATATTCAAAAAGGCAGAAGCAGCACTGTGATAGAGAGGGTACAGAGAATTAGTGCTTCTTTTAGGTTCTCCAGGAATAGGCTAAATCCTTGATCTCTGGTAATCTACTTAGAGTACAGTACTTACATTGAACTGTAAATATGTTGACTCAGATTTTGGGGTTGATTTTTGGACTAAAATTCCAGACTTTTTACAGTAAACAAAATGGGCTGTTCGTAAACAAGAGATAGTTCTTTGAAGTACTGCTACTAAGGCTCCTGAGCGTTAAAAGATCAGGAGGGAAATTACAGCTGAGCTGCTGCTCCTTACATTCCAGAGGTTAAGAAGAAAAGAGGGGAGCAAGAAAATTGGACTGGAACCTCTAAAGACCCCCTTGCAAACATAAGATAGGAAGTGCTAAGTATAATTCAAGTTATAAAATAAATATATGGAAATTATAAATTTGTAAACATATCCATTTGGTGGAAGAATAAACTGTTGATATTGAATAGGAAACTTGTCTTCCCTTTCTGGGCAGCTTTTAAAGGACTTTCCAGATGAGCTGCGCTCAGACATCACCATGCACTTGAACAAGGAGATTCTGCAGCTGTCCCTTTTTGAGTGTGCCAGCCGCGGTTGCCTCAGGTCTCTTTCTCTGCATATCAAAACCTCTTTTTGTGCTCCTGGGGAGTACCTCCTCCGGCAGGGAGATGCCTTGCAGGCAGTCTATTTTGTGTGCTCAGGTTCAATGGAAGTTCTAAAAGACAGCATGGTGCTGGCAATCCTAGGTAAGTTTTTGTGTGTTGCTGAAAGTAAGAAAGACAGAGACATACACACAAACAGAGAGAAGGAGAAGAAGGAAGTGGTTCTCTGAACAGGAATGGAAAGAATATTTGCTGCCATTCATTTTTCTACTGAAAAAAGATTTTTCCAACCAGTAAAACTTGTCAGGAAGAACAGGACACCACTAGTGAATCATTTCCCCCTCTTCTCTCCTGATTCTCTTCTTGCTTGTATGTCATATGTCATTTAGTTGTAAGCCTGGGGTCAAGGATTGCCAAATAGACTGTTTATAAGCAATCCAGACACCTTTTTGGCTAAAAGTTATAAATGTACAACATAAATAAATATGTATGCCCTAAAACAGGATTATATTTACCTTAGTTTAGTTCATGACTATAAAAGGAGCCCCCGGTGGTGCAGTGGGTTAAACCCCTGCGCCGGCAGGACTGAAGACCGACAGGTTTCAGGTTCGAATCTGGGGAGAGGCGGATGAGCTCCCTCTATCAGCTCCAGCTCCTCATGCGGGGACATGAGAGAAGCCTCCCACAAGGATGATAAAAACATCAAAATCATCCAGGCGTCCCCTGGGCAATGTACTTGCAGACAGCCAATTCTCTCACACCAGGAGTCACTCCTGACACGAAAAAAAAAAGTTCATGACTATTTGGCTTTATGGACACCTTTGTTCAAATTCTTATGTGCACATAACAGTGCATCCATATTTCCTGTCCATTAATTTCCAAGAGCCAGAAAAAAACAATCATTCCTTTTTGTATGCACAATTCAGCTCTTTTCATTGATGTGAATATGTAACATTGCATATGTCCATACAAATGTTAGTCACAGCATTGATATTACAATGGGAAAGTATGTGAAAATCATTAAAGACAGTTCTGTCTGTGATAAAGGGCTGGGAGCCTTTAAGGTGAATAAGAATAACCAGAATTATTTGGTACATTAACAAAATGGCTCATACACAAGGAATGTGTGATATGACTATGAATTGAGTGCTTCATGGTACGATAATGAAAACAAAATCATAAGAATGACAGTTTCAGTCACAAAACATAAATGAAGTGGTTTTAATTCATTTACACTGTATCTAATTAAACTGTATAATGGAACATATTGCAGCTGCAATATGTTTACCATGACTGAACGAAAAGCAAGAAAGAGTGCTATGGATAACAATGCTAAAGGTAGACAGGTTGATGATAAGACCCATGTGATCATAGATTTGTTAACCTTTAAGATGCCACTTGATTCTTGTTCTTTTTTGCTACAATAGACTAACATAGGCTACCTCTTTAGACCTTAAATGAACTGATACTCAACTCCATATAAGTGGTTTGACACTCAGACATGACATATTAAAGTAGCAGTTGTGGGCTGTTTAGACTGCGGACATCTAATGACTACTTATCAAGATAAATTATCATACATAGACATTTTCTCTAGTTTAGAGTCTGTTTTTAGTAATATTCACCTAGATTCACCATATACTAGTCTTAAATTACTTTCAGAAGCTTTGTCAATTAAAATGTGTCTTTTATCTATTGGATTCTGAGCATTCTGTATTATGTGTTTAAGTTGTTCTCTGTTGCAATAAAAAGTAAAGATTTTGTTAATAAAGTATTATAGTTTTCTTTTATTTATATTTTCCATTAGGTAAAGGGGATTTAATTGGAGCAAACCTTTCAATTAAGGACCAAGTGATTAAAACGAATGCTGATGTGAAAGCTCTAACCTACTGTGACCTCCAATGTATTATTCTCAAAGGACTCTTTGAAGTGTTAGACCTTTACCCAGAATATGCTCACAAGTTTGTGGAAGAAATTCAACATGATCTCACATACAACCTTCGAGAAGGCCATGAAAGTGATGTGAGTAGCTTTAAAATTACTGAAGCTACACTTAACTTTAAAAATAGAGCTTGTGTTTTAGCAATTCACCTGCATGAATAAGAGTAAAAATACTTGTACTGTGTTCGTTTTAGAATGAATTTCTGCTTGTGCTTGACTTGTTAATTCAGTAAAATCATGAATTATTGATAGTGAAGTATAAATCAATTATAACCTTATGATTTCGTATGAATAATTCTTTTCGGCGTGGGTTGTGTCCATGTGTACTTCTTTTTTCACAGACTTTTCCAGTTGCATTAGACATTGATCCAAAGTAGTATTAAAATATATGGCATACATTCTACTTAAATGTGCTTAAACAAAATAGTGTTGAAAGAAAATTCACTATCCATTTCATTGTTATTCAGGGGGATTGGACTCTTGAAACCTATAAAAATATAAGTTGTCTTTTGAGACTTCTTCATCCAAGACCAAGAAGGGGCTTATTCTCACAACTATGTTATATGAGCTATATTTGCAATCAAACCCACTAGGCAGGAAATATTGAAAGGCATGCTTCATAGACTTCAAGAAGGCTTTCATACCAGCATTGCTGTTTATTTTTTAATCTATTTGAACAAACATTGTGCTCCCATGAATCTAGGCATTTTTATGGGACCTAAAAAGAATAAAAAGTATGTTCTAAAAATTAGAAACTGTCAGTTAAAGTCATTCCTGTTACTGATTGTACTGTTCCCTTAGGAGATAGCTGTGTGATGAAAATGGTAAAGGGGTGTTAATTTACTGTGGTAATCTCCCTGGCATTATCAGAAGAACGTATTATTTATTACTTTTCTATGGCTGTATTCCTAGCCATTCTGGCAATTTTAAAGCAGCAAGATTACATGGAAAGGGGCTAATTACAAGATTTATTCCAATGCCAGCATTAAGCCACCTCACTGTAATAGTGATATAGATATAGACAAAGAAAGGAATTACATCATAAGATTCACTTGGGAAGTGAAGGGGAAGCTGAAATACTTCCTACCTTGTAATTTAGGAGGCGGATTTTAGAACCTTCAAGCCAGTGTTTTTCATTTTATATATTAGTTGTTATGGGCCTGGGAATCCAAGTGACATTGCAAATGTATTGGACGCTTACCTTATACTTTTGTGTTCAGATGTGTGAAACAGATGCCGTGATGTGAGAAACCAAATTTATCTCAGATCTGGCTATCTGTTCTGAGTTTTGATTATATATTTTTCTGTCAGACTTCCTATTATCTAGGTTTCTCTCAGGCATTTGTAAAGAGGACATATTTTCAAAAAACATTTGGTCAAAGTAAATAAGTATATTTAATGTGTTTCAGAGTTAACAGGAAGCTACTATAGTCACCACTTAAATCCACAACACGTTTTCATGGTACATATATGCCAACAACATATGCATGTTCTTCAGAAATCCTGATTTGAAAAGTTATGCCATATGCAGATCTATGGAAACAAAGATACATCAACCAATCGCACAGAATATGATTGGTGGATATTGTTCCAGACGTATCAACTAACTTCTCCAATCATGGTAGCAGTTTAGATAGATCAATAGATCTCCCGGCAAAATTGCAAACAGATGCTTTGATATTTTTTCCTCCATCTTATTTCTTATGTGATCTTCCATTATATATACTTCATATACTCCAGATAGACAGAAGAAAGAATAAATGCATTAGTTCTGATACTTTGGTCTGGTTCTAAGAAAATACCAGCTTATCATATAATTTTTCCAGCATTCACTAAAGTTTCACAACGACACATGTAATTTAAAACCTAGTTTAATTAAGAAAAGAAATAGCCTAGAACTTTGCATATTTGGGAGCAAAGTTCAAATTACACCATGGTGATAAATGCATGTATATCAACATGGTGATAGAGGAAAACCGAGAGGGCGTGGGCAGATGCACAAAGAAATCTAGTTTTCTTCCTGACAAATCATTTTCATCTCAATTGTGTCAGAAATCAAAAAGCCAGTTTCATTTCATGCCTAAAGCAGATTGGTCAATTTTCCAACTGCTAGTGGGATGCAAGCAATATTATATGCTTCCTAGGAGTAATCTTCCATGGAATTTAAATCATGGAACAAACCCTACATGGTGTTACTCTCTTTTTTCTGCACACTCCTGGATCTACTGATTGAGGGCCCTTCTACACTACAATAGAATCCAGAATATCAAGACAGAAAATCCACATTATCTGCTTTGAACTGGATTATCTGAGTCTACACTGCCAGATAATCCAGTTCAAAGCAGATAATCTGGATTTTATAAAACCGTGTACTAGGGGCCTAAATCCATTAGTTATATTTGAAGACATTTGTACATGAGAGAAACATATTATTTCTTTATGCAGAATTGACTACAGTGAATAAAAATGACTTGGGGAATTTAATATTGCGTGACATTCACCATTAATGATAACTAACATTTCATTACATTCCCTATAGTTTACCAGGGTGCTTTTATTTTCATTATAATGCTCACAAAAAAAAACAGGTCATCTAATAATTTTTCACTAGATGCATACAATATCCAGGATTAAACAGAATTTTCATTGGATCCGTATAATATTCATAATCTTATTATGATGGCTTTTCTGCCCAAGAATTGCTCTTGCATTTCTGATGCTTCCTCTATCTTATATACAAGGCTGAACAATAATCAAACATAGTTAATCTTATATTAAGTCATATATTAAAAAGATGGAATTTAAGCCAATTGAAACAATCACTTTGTTTTACTGTTCCTTTGTTTCTGTGTCCCTTTTCTCCTTTTCTTTTTTGCCTTTTTTGCCATTCTATGTAGACATCTAATTTCTATGACGCTGCATTATTGTTCTTCAGGTAATACATGTCTACTGAGAAGCAAGACCCATATAATTTAATAGCGTTTTCTCTCACATTCACAACATATGAATGCCAAGTGTGAAAATGATTACTATAAATGAGAACATAGAATGTCCTACTTTAGAAGGGAAGAATGTCTAGTTCTAACCTTTTATTATTAAATGCATTTGAGGTTCCTGGTGGGTGGAAAATACAGACAGTAACTTGTACCTTTTAGAGGAGAGTCAGAAAATGGCAAGATGAGATGACTCCTTCAAGAAAGCCTGATAATGCTGATTGAAACACCAATGCCCAGGTGGTTGGCAGTGTTATCAGAAACCAGTGATGTGTGTTCTCAGAGTGTAGCACCATTATTGTGCTGTTTTCCCTGTGGATTATTTGGATAGTTTAAGGCTGCAAATAGAAAAGTTCTCCTTTTAAAAAAAGGATACACAGACATGCAGATTTACCATCTTTTCTCAATAGTCCCATGTATCAATACTGTAGGCTTAAATTTTTTTATTCTGTTTTGTTTTGCAATTATCTCTGTGAGGGGTCTTTCATTAGATATTCTCTGTCCATTGCAGATTGTTCAGAATGCAGCTATGTGATTGCCTAGGAAACCTCATTTCACTCAGCTTTCATTCTTGACATGGATTACTGGCAGAGTGGCAAATTGAATTAGCAATGACATTGTTGGTTTATAATTGTTTGAATGTTACACATCCTAGTGCCATTCAAGATCTGCACCTGGAATTTTATTACAGTTGGGCATTTTTCCAAGGCTTAACCTGTTAGGACTAGTTAGAACTCTGAGAACTAGTTGGAAAGAGTTGGGGAAATGACACAACATATAAGTAATAAATCATTGAAAAGCAGAACTGGTTATATTTTTAAGCTTATAGCAAGTCTTAGAGTTAATTTCCCAAGAGCTCACTGCTGAATTTTCCTATTGTGAAACTTGCAAATTCTGCCAGCAGACTCAGGTGCCCCAATAGGCTCTCTCCTATTTTGCTCTGGGATGTGATATCATAACCATGAACTAATTTGTTAGATGACACACAGTGAGATTACTACTCTGTTCTCCCAGAAACAGAATGATAACACCTTTCCCCCATTGCTACAGTGAGATTTAATTCATCTCCTACCACCAAGCATCATTGCAACCTGAATGACTCACAGGCCTGCTGTATCGTTCTACAAACTTTAATGAAGTCCCAAAGGAAGATGAAAATCTCAGAGGAAAGGATGTCTCCTCTGCCTTCAGTTCAGTTCTGTACTATCAATATCTGTCAGATTGTTCAGAAAAAGATGGCTTGCTTGAAGAAACAGAGATCTATCTTAGCAGACACCATGTTCAGTTAAAATGAATACTTTGTTTACATAGAACTAAAATTGCTCTTTTATTTATTGCACCACTACCAGTACTAACAAAACATTTAAGTGGAATATCAGTATTTCTGTACATGGAGATTGAAAATATGTGTCAGAGAAATCTGAGCTACATCAGAATGATATTGATGATGCAAAATGATACAGCATGTGATCCTATTGGGTCCAAATAAAATTCATTAACTATTGAGCTAGAGGACTAGAAAGCATGTATCAAGTAATCAGGCACTTATGTAATAGTGTTAAGGAATTAATGCCCAAAAGGTAAAAAAGAATCCCTATTCAAGGGATTTTCAGTTTTAAAGAGAGATAAACAATTCATAGTGTTCTGCACAAGATAGGTCTGTCTTCTGGATGCTAAGAATGGCATTTTTTCCTTTCAGTTTTTCCTCTTATAATATGAACCCAAGTGGGCGAACAGGAAAAATATACCATTAGACTGTTGTTGCTGCAAACGTCTTTCAGAGTTGCACTTTCTCTGCATTAAACTGCTACTCATACCACAGCTGCTTTCCTTCATTCTTTCCATTCTTGCTGACTTACTCACTTGCTCCCTTCCTTCCTAAAAGAATCCCATACCTCTTTGTGGTCAACCAAAGAGGGTGCAAATTATGAAATATATGCAAGAGCTATGGTTGAATCATTTTCAAGTACAGCACACTTCTGAAGAAACTTCATACTGCAATATTATTGACTCACAAATGTCAGGTTACTGAGTACTGCAATACTTCTTTTTATAGCATGTTTATTTTAAATCCATATCTGCCATTTTGCCTTTAATCTTAATTAAACTGCCTGTAAAATGCCTTTCTTAAAGCAAACTAGACAGGGTTTATAGATTGCTTTAATTTAAAGCATTTCCTTAAGACTCCTAATTGGACAGCAGATGTGGCACTGGCAATATAGTGTTTAATCCTTTTCTTAATCAAAACCAGATTCACAGTTTATTAATTCTCAAGTGAGGCTTGAGGGAGATGAAATAACTTAAATCGCACTCTTTTGCTTACAAGTGATAAAATTGTAGCCCCTCTGGTTTATTAGATTCTTATTAGATGCAACCAACATGTTGAATGGACAGGGTTTAGAGAGCTGTTCTCCAACAATATCTGAAGATGTACAGATTCCTCACTTCTGCCTTAAAGGCATATATAAAAGTGTGCATTGAAATCCTGAGATCTGGCATGGTGTAGTTGTTTCAATGGTAGACTAAGTCTTAGGGATATTAGGAATCATATTCCTTCTCAATTGTGGAAGCCTGTTGGATAATCTTGGACAAGTGACACTCTCTCTTACTCAGAGTAAGGCAAAGGCAAACATTCCCTATATAAATCTCACCAAGAAAACCCTATGATAGCATACCGTGGTATACTCAACTTGGAGACACATGACAATGATAGAAATTTTCCTTTCCTACCCTCTCCAGGCCAGAATTTTTGAAAGGATTTCTCATGAGCACAAATATCAAATTAATTTTCCATTAAGGCTCTCTATGGTCAATGAGAATGAAGGAAGCACATCACAATTCCACCATGATTCTTGGAGATGGCCTCTGTGATCAGATGCACCACTAAGGATAAGAGTGGAAAGCTAGACTCCATTAAACCTTTCTATGATTGGGTTGCTGTGAGTTTTCCTTGCTGGTTTTGTTGTTGTTGTTGTTGTTGCTGTTCTATATCTTCGTAATAGTTGTTCTATGGGACTTGACTTTTCTGACACTGTTACAGTAATATTAAGTCTACTAACTCAAAAGGCAACCTATGTTTTTTGTACTTGTTGTTTTACATAGCTATTTCTGCTAGTAGTAAAAGAGTGCTGGAGGAAAGCATAACCTTACAGCAGCCCTCCAGAGATACATAAAAGGGCAGAAAAGAGAACATAGACTACAGCAGTGCAGAGAGAGCAAGGTGATGAAGTGAAAAATTAAAATTCAGACAATGTTGGAATGAGCAATTGTCTTGAGAGTATTATATTCAATTATTGAAGTTAGATACATTAACAATTATAACTGACCGAAGAGGTCCTTCAGATGGCACTTGTCTCAGAGGGATGCAATTTACGGATTTACATATTTCATTCAGAAAAAAAGCTTCTGCTCAAAGTAAAGCAGAAAGAGATGAACATGTATGAGTCACTAAGCTTTTAGGTGATACAGTAATCTCTTGTTATATGCTCATGTATTTCCATTACCACGCAGAAAAATCCCTAGGAACAAAACATATGGCATTTGATCTACATTCATATTACCAACATTCACAAACAGAATTTTGTACTTCTTAATACTAAGCATATTAGCATTTCAATTTGAGTGCAAATCCTTTTCTAAAGGCTTAGTTTGTGTTTTTACTTTTTGAAGCATATGGAAACTCGACATGCTCAGAAAAGAACAAAGCATTCATATTAGATATAAAATAATGGTATTATTTCTTCTTTTAGATATTTTAGGGGATAAAAATTATCTCAGGACAAGTCACAAGATTAAAAAACACAACAATGAACATCAGCATTAATAAAAGCCAGGCACAATAATGAAATAGACACCCCACCAGGGCTGTAGCTACAATATTATTTTTGCTGCTTCTGAATGACATTTTCATTTACTGTCTAAATTTCTAACATAAAATCATCAAATGAGTATTTAGAAATACATTTTAGACACAAGAAGCAAAGAAATAGGCAAAGTTATTCTTATTTGGAGACAGTGCTCTCATTTCCTTCCACTCTTGTAACTACAACTCTGCATCCATTCATCTCAAAATATTGAAAAACTGAGAACAAAAGGTCTTATTGTACCACTGGCAAAATGTAAAGCTCTATCCGTGCCCTTGTACCTTGGCTGTGCCTTCAACCAATCAATAACTAGAGGGTGGAACAGCAACTCCGGCTGCTCTGGAAATGAACAGTTTTCATATCCTCAAGCCATTATTTTGTAACCTACTTGCCTGACATACACGGAGATCAGAATGCTGTAGATGCAGAATAAGGCCAGCTACTTAATACCATAGTATTAATAACCCTGGTAAATCTTAAAGCAGCTGAACACTCAGACGTTCTCCATTGACATGCAGTGTACCTTTATCCAGTTTACTAACCGATGAATGAAATGGAAAGTGTATGTCCTAGCTCTCACAATTCTTAATGAAGTTTTACTCAGTATCCCATAAACTGCTAGTTCATACCTTCCAACATCTCACAGATAAATATTGGGACACATGTGACCAAGGACTATTAGAATGTGATTAGGAGGGTAAAAGTTATGAATGAGGAAGAACATACAAGCTATGAGAAACTGCAGTAGGGTGTTTTTTTACCCTGAATCTATCAGGAAGGGAAAGATTATCTTCCTTCTTCTTCTCTTTCTGGGTTGTGTGTAAATTTGTTTTCATTTTAAATTCAGTTTGCAGCAAATTAAGGACAAGAAAAAAAACAAGGCCATTCTCGAAGCAGTTGAAAAAGTGGGATGGCAGAGAATTAACTGGGACTGTCTCTCCCAAATTGAAATAATTCATGGATATGCAAGTTGTGTTACAAGTTGAGGGGGCGGGGAGATCCTCTTGTCCATGCATTCATTAAATTAATCACTCCCCAACATCAAACAAGTCTTAAGGGAGTTAGGAAAAAAGCATACAAAATATTCAGTTTAAGAGGGAAATAAAATCAATATAATATATGCTCATTATAACAGGAGCCCCTGGTGATGCAAAGAGTTATACCCTTGTGCTGGCTGGACTGCTGACCAAAAAGTCAACGGTTTGAATCCAGGGAGCTGGGTGAGTTCCTGTCTGTCAGCTCCAGCTTCCCATGAGAGAAGCCTCCCACAGGATGGTAAAACATCCAGGCATCCCCTATGCAACGTCATTGCAGACGGCTAATTCTCTCACACCAGAAGTGATTTACAGTTTCTCAAGTCACTCCTGACATGAAAAAATATAACAAAGAAATATAACCATAAATACAAAAAAATTAAAGCCATATATAACCAAAAGTGTCCATCCAAAATATCATTTTTTTTAGCAGATTAATCTCTCAAATTATTTGATTAAGCTTTGAAATAGATCACGTGGCGTGATTGATGGGAAGAACCATAAATTACGATAGGATGGTGAGAAGTGAGGGGAATGGAGTCCATGAGGTGTAGTGATCTGAATGGTGGGACAGGGCTCTGAGGAGACCAGGGTTGAAATCCCACTCAGCCATGGAAACTCTTAGGTAACTTTGGCAAAGGCAAACTTCCTGTGCATAACTCCAGGCCAGATGCACCCAGCTAAACCAGATGTGATACTATGTTGGCAATCACTGTCAATCAGGCCAATGCCAGACCAGTCCCATAGTCCCACTGAATTTCTACCTCACATTCCACGTTGCCACCATTGCATTCAGTTGGGCATGTAGCCTCATCTGAACTCCTGGCCATTTGGGGCATCCCATTCTCACATCAGCCAAGGAGCCATGTGAACTGAAATGGAGGGGGTGGTATCAGAACAGGGTATCTGCAATGACCAGGAAACTGGACAAAGCTCTTTTTCTGTGCTGCCCCATCTGGACAGTGGATCAGTCTGAACTGGAATCAATTCAACTGTCTAGACTACCCCAAAACTGCAGAATACTCCAGAATTTCTGGCAAACTCTGGTTTTCCTAGGGTAGCTTTTAGAGAAATGTTGAACCTAGTGAAAACTGAGACCACATTAAGAAAAGGTTCATTTTGAATTATTTGTGCCATACCTTTCTGCAACATTTAGTGCTACCTCTTGTCATTTCTTGTGGTTTCCCTTTACAAATGCTGATACATTTTCCATGTCACTTTTTAAAAACCCGAATAATGTGGTTCTAAAAACAGGTTTGTTTTGTTTCATTTGGTGACATGGTCTGCAATGTTCGTTGTGGGCATATCTAATTGCCTTGCTTTGGACATTCCATCAGTTTACAGTTGTATGTTAAGCTCTGAATCTTTTTAAAAGTCTTTTTTATTTTTATATTTTCCCCCCAAAAAACGTCTCCATACTTTTATTTTTAAGAGGACAAGCCAAAACTCTGGAATTCACTTGCTAGTCAGTGCATCTTTCATTTCATTCTGGCTTTTTTTAAAAGCCTTCATATTAGCACTTGATCACTAAGTTAAATCACATCTTCTTCCTCATCCATTCTCACATTGCCATTTCACCAAGGGGGGTAAAAAAAGAATTAGCAGAGCATCGTTTGACTCATACAGGAAGGGGAGACATTAATACATCTATCACTAAATCCAAGGGCTTACATTTGATATGTAAATGTAAAAGCCCTTAGTTTTACACTCAAGAGTTAATTTTCTACACTGGTGAGTTGTTGCACATTTTAGTTATATGAAAAGCATTACTGGTTAGAAAGAGTGAGCGTTTGTTAGTTTTGATTTTTGAATGTTTTGTCTCATACCTTTCTTTTAAGGATATTTGTTTCATATCTTTCTTTTTCTAGTGTGCGAGAAAAAGCTTGGATTTAAAATTATATTTGCTTGACTTTGGATTTCTTTTTTAACCAACCTCTTACTTAAATTGACTTTCTTTCCTAGGAGAAAGTATGGCAACTTACCATGGCCATCACATTTGAAAAGGTCTTTAGGAGATTAGAAATGAGGGCAGCTCCTTGGGTTTTCTCATAATTAATTTTTCTGATACTAAATATACTCAGCGGCAGAGGCAAAAAGGCGTAACCATGGTTATGTGAATTCCTCACTCTTTAAATCTCCTACTGTTTACTGAGTCTGTTGTGTCCTTGTTTTGTGTCTGTGTGACTACTGTCTGTTTGGAGACAAAGGAGCGTCTGCAGGGGCAAAAGAAGAAACCGGAGAAAACACATACAAATGTCACCTTCATAGAAAGTCAAATTAATTTAGGATATTATTTTGAAGATGTTCATTTTCAGACTTTATCCCAATGCTTCACTTGTATTAACTAAGCTTCATTTAGACATTTTCAGAGACATATTAATATTGATAAGCTATTATTATAAAGTATCAAAGATTACTATTAATTTACATTCTGATACAGTTTGGTGGATGTTGTTTTGATAGAATGGCACTTCCTATGTAGAGACAAAGAAAAGCTTACATCCGGTATATGTGTGCTTTCTTGAGGGTTCAGATTAATGAATTTTGTGGGACTTACTTCCCAGTAGACAAATATAGCTAAGAGAACCAGAAATAAAATGTGCACTACTGTCAATCAAATTCAAAAACATTGAAATAAACCTTTTAAGATAACTATAGCCGCAGTAGACATTGCTGCTGGTGTGACTTGAAAACTAGAGTACTATATACATCTACACAAAATTCCTTATGTTAAGTATGTGTGGAATAGAAGCTTGAGGGCCGGTTAAGTGGAAGGTGCATGATAAAAAATTCCTGGAGAAAACAAAGACACCAGATGAAGAGCCCTCCCCTATGAAAGAGCCTCCTGGTATGAGCCAATGCATTTAAGAGGAAGTAGCAATGAATGGCGAAAACATAGAACTTCAGTAGATCTGTTTGGGAAAGTATCTACAACTTCAGATAGTTTTTCTTGGAAATCTCACAATACTATTGTGGAGGATCAAACAACAAGCAAGACATAACTAAAAGAAACATATATCAAGTAAACCAAAACAACGAGAGCATTTTTAAAATTCATTTCCCCAAAGTATCATTATAGGTATCAATTAGTTTTGCTCCTATCTAGATAACCAGGTTTTTGCATATATTGGTTTGGGACCATCTGATCAGCTGGTGCCAAGGTAAGATGGACCATTGTCTGATATCTCAATTCCAAACAATCTAGAATCTCTCTAGTTTCAATTTTGATCCTACAGCAATACCTATGAATTCACTACTAAACACTTTTATTTTTTTATTAAGATGCAAACAAGACAACATATAAAATTCACTATGTATTTTTTTCATGTTAGTGGAGCCAAATAATGTGCAATGTGACTCATTAATGGAAAACAAAATAAGAAAACAGAGGAGTGAATGGACACAACTATACATGTTATGCCAAAATCTTTTTTTAAAAAAACTAGGCAAGATACCCCACAAGGATCAGATGCACAGAGTATGAAGCCTGTTATTCCATTACTTTATTCTATTTTCTTGGAGTACTATCCCAGTGCATCTTCTTATTGAAATTAACCTGTATAAAAACTGAGGGCTTTGATAACACAGATGAATGCAGAAGTCCAGTTAGTGACATAATTTTTGGCAATCCACTTTCTATTGTAATATTTTGTCAACTAATTTTGTGAAAGACATGAAAAACATTTGATGTGAGATTTCCCTTTTTACATGATCCCACCATCTAAACGTGCTACTGAGCCGCTATTTGCAGATTCTGGAATTTGCTACTTCCTCTATTTGTTGTTCTTTCAGGTAATCACAAGATTATCAAACAAGTCTGGAATCTGTCAGGTATGGTTGTCTGATTTTAATATGATGAGCTTAGTTCTGTGCTATAAACATCCTCCCTCACCTAGTGGCCAAATCCAATTCCCTTTTGAAACAGAAATGCCTCTTATGAGTTCCAGTAGGAACTGAAATGTATTTTTTAAGGGTGTACAGCTGAATTGGCATGGATAAAGTTGTGTATTTGCATGTTCCATTGCTACCTCTGCATGTTTAGCTACTAATATGTTTTGACACATCTTGAGATATTAAAATGTTAAGATGTGATCAAATCTTAATCCGTCTGTTGTCAAAGTTTTATGTTGTTTGCATGTTGATTCTATGTGTTATTGAGTCTCCCCTAGATATCATTTTCAATTATATTTGCCTGCCATATTTGAAATATGAGCTCTTTCCAGGATTTCTAAAAAAAAACCCAAACTTCTTTGCTATATTAAGAACAGATTCATTTCATAATCTTCATAATTCTATACTATAGATAATGAAAAGCAGTGGGAAAAGTAAACTCCTCTTAATATTGAGAAGACAAGAATATAGAAATTTACCAGACCTTATTAAAATGTGGTGGAGGTCTTCTTCTTCTTTTTTTTCCTTTTTTTTACAAAAATTGCTAAGTGCAATATAATGTGTCTAGAGTATGTCATTTGTATGCTTTGGCCCATACTTATGGAGAAGAGGCCACAGTTCCCTTTGTACAAAACAAGGGCAAAAAATTCTGTAATGGCTTATGTATATAAGCAGCTTAAGCAGTTGAATTCCCAGATAAAATCTAGCTAAGATCTAGGTAGATATAGAAGATATAGAAAATCTAGGTAGATATAGAAGTTTATCACACAAGGCAATCAAATTGCAATTACTGCAGGTTAACAGCATCTTTGGCTCGGACATATCACATGATGTCACTTCTTGCTCGCCATTCTTTCATTGAGAAACCACTGTAAGGCATTTCTTTTCCAAAGGGAGTCATGAATGGATTACTTGTGCAAAAGAAATGCTTTCCACACCTTTTCTAACTGAAAGAACAGTGGGAATATTGAATTGGGTACAGCTTGTGGAAAGTACTACAGAGTATGCACATTGGCCATCATTGATCCAGGTGATTCTGACATCATTAGAAGCATGCCAGAGCAAACCGCAGAAAAATAAATGTGGCAGGAGTTTAAATTTTATGTAATAAAATTGGTTATAACTCAAAAAAAAAAAAACAGTGGGAAAGGAGCAATGTCATATATATGTCCTGGAGAACAACACTGCTATCCTGCTGTAATTATGATTTGCCTGCCTTGTGTGATAAATTCCTTAATTTGGATAATGAATTCCTCTGTGGCCATCCAGTGACATAAGAGGTGGGAAAAGTGTATCTTTAATTTGCATTTAGGCTGGAACAGGGAGAAGCATTGGCAGCTGTGGCCAATGCCTCTTCCTCATCCACCCAACGCAAAACATGGCCTTCCTCCAAGCCTCTTGTGCTTAATTCTAGAGGTCTTAAATGTGTGAGCACCTCTACTGATGTCAGCACAATACTTCTGCCAGAAGCTGACATAGAGCTCTGTTACTGGGGGCAGCAATAGTGGGCATGAGGGCACAATCTATCCTTTTCCCCCTGCATTAATGAACACAGGAAAAAGGGGGATGACAGCACTACTCTGTGTGGACACTGAACTAGTCCAAATCAGATCTAATCCTGCTGCCCACACTGCAGGTAAACTCCAGTGCATCCCTTGATTTTTCTTTAATGCAAAGCTAAATTGGATTAAACCAGTTTATCCCATGATACCCTACTGGACATGAAGACAGCCAGGAATGAACTCACAGGATATGATCATGAAAATGAGCCCAAAGTCTTTAATCTAGAGATAAAATATGCTTACTCAATTGTCAAGAAAACTCATTCTGTGCATGTTCACAGTTAGTCTTTTATAGTACTACTTGATCAATTTAAAAATGTAACTTTAATAATCAATACTGAGAACTACATAAGAATAAATGGGTTGTTCAATCCATTTTAAATATTATTTTCTAATCATCAACTGAGAAATACTCTCTACTTGTACTTTGCATTGATATCCTGTTCTTTTAGGTGCAGTTTCTAAAAATTATATCCTGCTTATTTCTTGTGAGCATTTTCAAGACAATTTATAAACAACAAATTGTATTTTATCCGATGAGCTTTCTCGCCTCTTAACAATCTTATTGAGGCTTTTGGTCCAAGTTCCCAGACATAAGGAATCACAAGTTGAAGTAGACCACAAGAGCCATCCGGTCCAACCTCATTCTGCCTTTCAGGAATATACCATCAAAGCACTCCATCCGGCCTCTATTTTAAAATCTCCAAAGAAAGAGACATCACCATCCTCCAAGGCAACATAATCCACTATCAAACAGCTTTTACCATCAGAAGTTCTTCCTAACATCCAGCTGAAATCTCTTCCCTTTCTCAGGACAGGATGTGAAGATGTCTGGAATATTAAACTGGGATGTTTTATTTTTCTGTTGTTTATACCCTAGTTGTGTTATTTTTCAATATTATTTCCTCCTTTAATACAGGAAACTATGTAAGGCTTATTTAATCTTAGTCTAAAAGAGGAAAGAAGTTGACCTTGTTTCTGGATATTGGTTTTGTGTTGTCAGTTATCAGTATTAATTTATTTTACCGAGTTTGCAAAACTTATACTTTGATAATCTAATTTGGAAAATAGAGCAGCATTGCTGGGAAGCTTATAAAGCCCAATCAGCCACATTGGTTCCACTCGCTTGGCTCTGCTGCTCCTTTTCTTCCCCTATTCCTGTTTACAATTACACACGTCTTCTAAGCAAGTTAAAAGGGAGAAAAACAAGGAGAAGAGGTGTCAGTCATGCTTTCTGGGAGGTTGTGTAAACTGAGCTCAAGATGACAATGTAAGAAAATGTGTAAGAGTGAAGAGGGCACAACTGAGACTTATTAGTGAGGGAATCACTGAGAGCTTTGCCAAAGGATTCCAAAGCCTGGAACCTAGATTCACAGGATACATATAGACACAAGGCTGTCATTAGAGTTGATGTCACCTTCATGGACCTCCTCCCATACCACAATATTTGTCATTAAAATACCAGAAATTGAAATAAATCAGTGACCATTAAAAAACCCAAGCAGTGATAAAAACAATAATGTATGGTTGTAGGGAAGGCAAATGAAAATGCATACTTTCAAAGCATGATTACAATAATGACAGTTTTGCCTAGAACACTTCAGATGATTCAAAAAGTAAACTAGCATAGACGTTTAAGCTTGTAGGCTTATTGATACAATTTATTTATTTACTATATTTGTATACCGCCTTTCTCAGCCCGCAGGCAACTCTCAAGGCAGGCTGAGAAAGGCAATATACATACATTTTTGTAAGTGGGCTTGCAAAAATGTTTACGTGTATTTTTGTATAAAATTTTTCATTTCTGCTGAAACACTTCTCACAAATTTTAGACACTCATTTTGGTGTCATATTCTCTACTGCTGTCACCTGGTGCTGTCCCCACCTCTAGTATCCCTCCCCCCCCCCCGGCCCCTAGTATTGCCATTGACTATGCAAATCAATGAAAGAGCATTTAATTATTTATTACCTAAAGCTAAGGAGCATCTCTGAGTGGCAAAAATTGCATTTCACTTACTACATTTTTCTAGAGAGAGGTGTGTTACAGATGCATAGGAGAATCAAAATTATATTTAAATAATTTCAGGAACCTTAAAAGCCCTGCAACTGGAACACTAGTAGACCATTGATTATATACATTATAAAATACATCAGTGCCTTCACTTTCGATTTTTTTAATGCTAATTATCCTCTATTCTAGGCAGACTCCAAAGGAAATGGGAGCATAAACAAGAGACTTCCATCCATTGTGGAGGATGAGGAAGAAGAGGAAGAGGTGACAGAAGAAGAGGCAGCTACTCTTTCTCCAGTCCACACAAGAAGCACAACCTCCACCCAACAGAAAAAGTCAGGAAGCAATAAAAGCTATCTTGGGATAAACTTGAAACAGTTGGCCTCAGGAACTGTGCCCTTCCACTCTCCTATCCGAGTTTGCAGTACAAACTCCTCTAGAACCAAACATGAAACAGAACTGCATTATTACTCCAAAAGGAGAGAGAAGAACCTGAAGTTACACCTTTCATCACTAAACAGTGTTGGCCCTCCAGATCTCAGCCCAAGGTAAATGTTAAGAACACCTTTGATCTGGTATGCACATGTTTGATATTATTCCATCTCTTTTTTGATACTGCTTCTAATACATATACAGTTTTGTGATAGTCAAAATCACTGTAGTTATACGTCTACCTCACAGTGCTATTTGTATAGTGAAATAAATATAATATTTTAAAAACAGTACTGTATTCAGAAAACAAAGCGGACTCCAGCGAAAATGCTTCTGTTGGAAAGGTTAATCATAATGTTCTAATCATGGTTGAAACTGTGGTTAATGGTCTCCAACAAGATAGAATATAGAGTCAAGTTTTTTTAGCTGATTTTTAAAATCCTGAATCAAAACTATTAACCGTAGTTCCTAGTTTGGATAAAAAGGAAGTACTTTTTCCTGGTTTGGAAAGCAATCAAGGAGAGCAATCTTCTTTGGTGACTGAAATGTATTCATATTTTGACTTATTAATTCAAGGTTTGAAAATCACAACTTTGCTTTGAAATCCAGCCTAGCCATAGACTAGATGGCAGTCCATTCCACCCATCCATCTGGAATGTCAATCCTCATTCTAAAATATACAGAAAATAATTATTTTATAGTGTATCTCAGTTTAGAAAATTTCCCCAGGTTTTGGTGAACAAACTGAATGACAGCAAAATAAAAAGGGGAACTAATTTACAGAATACTAACTACCAGTAATACCATACCCTCTAATATTTTACAAGAGAAAACAAGAACACATATCTCACCAAATATCAGTGTGAGAAGATGACACGATTTGTGAATTAGGAAGACCCACCAATGTAGGTCAGGCTGTAGAAGTTTTCTTTTGCCTGAAAAATGCAAACATTCATCCTGCTTTTCCCCTAAACCTGTTGACTGTAAATTGAGTCTACAGCAGTTAAAGTAAATGGAGGACAAAGGGGGAAAGTGAGAGGATGAAAGAAGATATTTTAAAAGTAATTAGACATGGCATAGAAGAGGACTACACAGCCATACTGTTCTTGCCAAATTGGGACAATTTGAGAGTCGTGATTAATGTTGTCAAAGCCTGGAAGAAATATAGTGAAACTTTTGTGTAGATTTTATCATCATTATTCCATTGAGGTGTTCAGGAAGATAAATTCAACTCCCTTCTCAATAAAATTCTAACATAATATTCTCACCTTCATTGGCTTTCATCAAGGTATTAAAAGACAATCCAGTGGGAAGATCTTTTTCATAATGTCCATTGACATATGGGAGAGTAGTTAGCACTCTGTTCAGGTCTGTATGGCTTGGCAAAAAAAATATAATCAGTTATGTTCTGGGAGGCTCCCTGCATGAGTTGCCTGAGCAATAAGAAACAAAAAGAAACTTTCATCTCTATTGTCACATTGCTGACTTGAGTTTAGGACAGTTATAAATGAAAGTAATCATTTTAATGGGTGTTCAGTGACTTGTACAAAATAGGTTATAGTTCAATAAATCTACTTTTCATTTCTCCTTGACTTCCATTATGTTCTGTTCATTAAAGTAAATATACTGATGAGAGCTAAACAAGAGCAAAGCTTGTGTAGATATTCATCAGTAGGGGTTGATTCAAAAATGATGAGAGACTTTGTTTTGTAATGCTGTAAATGCAGTTGAAGAATACAACATTCACTTTATGCAACAAAGAAGCACATGTATTTCACAGTTTCCCTTTGTATATATCATCAAGTTGCCTGTTGACCTATGCACACCCATGAATTTTATAGGGTTTTCTTAGACAAAGAAGACTCAGATGTGTGTGTTTTTTTTCTGTTACTTCCTCTGAAATATAGTCTACATTATTTGGTATTTATTGTCAATATTCCATCAAAGTACTAGCCAGACTGACACGGCTTAGCTTCCAAAGTCAGGCAGTATTTGGTTCCTTTAGGGCAGGCCTGCACAACATGCAGCCCAGGGGCATAATGCAAGGATTTGGTGCAACCCACAAAGGCTCTGAGCCTAAGCTGTAGAAAGAAAGGTCGCATAAGGGGCTGCAGCAGAGTACCAATCGGAGCCCACCATTCTCTCCTCCAAGTGTTTTACCTCTACATGTTTCCTTTCTGTATACATCAAATTTACCAAACCAACCAGTGACAAAGGCAGTGGTTTTCAACCTGCGGGTCTACAGGTGTTTTGGCCTACAACTCCCAGAAATCCCAGCCAATTTAATAGCTGTTGGGATTTCTGGGAGTTGAAGGCCAAAACATCTGGGGACCCAAAGGTTGAAAACCACTGGGCAAAGGGGACACCATCAATAGATTCAGTCAGGATGCTGGAAGTGCTGGTCTTAGTTAGAAACACAGTCTCAGGAAGTTATTGGACTCAAGTTGGAGTAGTGGGGATGAAATTTTAAGGAGTACCAGACCTTTATTCAGGGAGGTTGAAATCTTGGGCTCCACTCACATTAAAATTTAACATTATATTGGCCATTTTAGAGTGAGAAGGAAGCCACTCTTCCTTTCTCTTTGCCCCTGCCATCTCCTCATCCAGTGGTAAAACCATCAACCCTGCACCATTTACTTGTAAGAGAGAATCTTGGCTCTGCCACTCTTCCTTTTTTTTTCCCTCTGGGTTGCCTCTGTTTCCTCCTCCTCTTCAAGTGGAAAAACTGCAAACTTCCCATTGTTCATTTCCCTCATTTCAGAGGAAGAAACATAGCTTCACCATGAAGTTGTTAGGGAATCTTCATAGCAAAGATAAGTATCTCCCACGCAAATGGGAAAAATGAACAATGTAGAATCGGCAGTTTTTCCCTCCGTAGGAAAAGGAGATGACAGACACAACCCAGAGGCAAAGAGAAAAGAAGAGCAGGAGAGGCAAGAGTGGAGGCACTTCCTCTTTTAATCAGAAAAGGACTGCAACTTGCCACCACACTGATTAGAGGCAAAGAAATTGTGGTTAATCCACTTTGTTCTGAGGAAAGACAGCCTCTCACAAACCCTGAGTGAGGTGCTAAAAATCTATCTGCAGCCTGAAGAGGTTTAACCTATTTAATTTCAGCCCCTTACTACGGACAAGTTCTGAAGGCCTGTTTTCAGGTATTTAGGCCCTAGATTCCCTTTAATCAGAATGTAAGATGTGCCCTTTCTTCTTACTCAAAATGTAAGAAAGATTAGATAGTAATTTCACCACTATCTAAAATGAATGTTCCACACATTTGCAAGTGTGAGAGCCTTTATTATCTCAAGCAGTAAAATGTATTATAAATGAAGTAATAGTCAAATGAATCTGAGTTAAGACAATGAGTGATAATTAAATAATATCTAGTTGAGCTGTTCTCATTGGAAACTCGTTTGCCATGGATATTAGTAGTGGAAGAATCTTCAGCTGTTCTATCAATGACTATGGTCAGAAAAAAGGAGAAAAAGCCCTGAAGTGCAGCTAAAATTTTAAAGAGAAAAGTGTTGTACTGATGTTTTTGTCTTACTCTCGAAGACATCACCAAGGCTTCCCCCAATAACATCAATCTTCTAATTTCACCAGTGTCTTCCTCCTGTGACATTGCAAGGGGTCACCACCACTAATTTGCTTTGAGTCTCCTTCTGAAGAGAAAAAGGAATTATTATTAATAACAATAATAATAATTTCTAGACACTTGGGAAGGGTGTGATCCAATTGACCAGTCAACACTAGGCCTGTCGGTTTTGTTTCGTTAATTCGTTATTTCGTATTTAATTCGTTTTTTTTTTTGCATATCCGACGCGATATCAAAACATATTTTCAAACCCGGAAGGGTTTGAAAATATCGAAACAGCAGCCCCATTTTTTTTACGAGCTTCAGCTCGTCTCGTAAATGGAATGGCGGCTGCTGTGCTGACTTCAGTGCTGTGGTCATGTGCTGGTGCCTGGGAGCCAATCCGGCGCTCCCAAGCACCCCAGCAGTGAGTGCACCGTGGCAGGAGCCGATTGGATGGCGCGCGCGCGCTCACCCGCGCGCCATCCAATCGGCTCGGGCTCCTGCGCCCCCCCCCCTCCTCCTCCTCCTCCCAGCTGTGTTGCAGGAAGTGCTAGGAGGAGGAGGAGGAGGAGGGTGCAGGAGCCCGAGCCGGATGGCGCGCGGGGCTAACAGCAGGAGCGGAGGCCGGTTGTAAAGGTGAGCGGAGCGCGCGCGCGCCATCCGGCTCGGGCTCCTGCGCCCTCCTCCTCCTCCTCCTCCTCCTAGCACTTCCTGCAACACAGCTGGGAGGAGGAGGAGGAGGAGGAGGAGGGCGCAGGAGCCCGAGCCGGATGGCGCGCGCGCGCTCCGCTCACCTTTACAACCGGCCTCCGCTCCTGCTGTTAGCCCCGCGCGCCATCCGGCTCGGGCTCCTGCGCCCTCCTCCTCCTCCTCCTCCTACCAGCTGTGTTGCAGGAAGTGCTAGGAGGAGGAGGAGGAGGAGGAGGAGGAGGAGGGCGCAGGAGCCCGAGCCGGATGGCACGCGGGGCTAACAGCAGGAGCGGAGGCCGGTTGTAAAGGTGAGCGGAGCGCGCGCGCGCGCCATCCGGCTCGGGCTCCTGCGCCCTCCTCCTCCTCCTCCTCCTCCTAGCACTTCCTGCAACACAGCTGGGAGGAGGAGGAGGAGGAGGAGGGCGCAGGAGCCCGAGCCGGATGGCACGCGGGGCTAACAGCAGGAGCGGAGGCCGGTTGTAAAGGTGAGCGGAGCGCGCGCGCGCCATCCGGCTCGGGCTCCTGCGCCCTCCTCCTCCTCCTCCTCCTAGCACTTCCTGCAACACAGCTGGTAGGAGGAGGAGGAGGAGGAGGAGGGCGCAGGAGCCCGAGCCGGATGGCGCGGGAGGCCGGTTGTGTGAGTTTACTTTCAGGGCTGTATGTATGACCAATCCAGAAGCATTCTCTCCTGACATTTTGCCCACATCTATGGCAGGCATCCTCAGAGGTCTGTTGGAAACTAGGCCTGTTTGATCAAGAAAAAATTTCGATATTTAAAATACTAGGCAAATGGAGTTTAAAAAATGTTTTGTAAATATTTACGAAATTTCGTAAATAACAAAACATTTTTTTGGAAAGTTTTGTAAATATTTTAAATATCGAAACAAAAAAACACCCCAATTACAAAACGATTTTAGAAACAAATTTTTTCTTGATCAAACAGGCCTAGTCAGCACAGTGATCTTGTTTGCTGTGTACTAATCTTGTTGTCTCAATAATAATAATAATAATAATAATAATAATAATAATTGTCAATTATTGGGATTATTGGGATTGTCGATGTTGCAATCCCAAGTGGCAGCAGGATTCAAAAGAAGCTACTGGGAAAGCTGACACTATAAATTTTGTTATTACAATTTATGTATGTGTCGGTATCTCATAATAATAATAATAGTCTTCAATCCGGTGACAGCCAGATTGAAGAGGAACAACTGGAAAAACTGACACGATATGAGGATTTAAAGATCGAACTGCAAAGACTCTGGCACAAGCCAGTCAAGGTGGTCCCAGTGGTGATCGGCACACTGGGTGCAGTGTCTAAAGACCTTGGCCTGCACTTAAACACAATCGGTGCTGACAAAATTACCATCTGCCAGCTGCAGAAGGCCACCTTACTGGGATCTGCATGCATTATTCATCAATACATCACACAGTCCTAGACACTTGGGAAGTGTCCAACGTGTGAGCCAATGCAACAACCAGGAAAATGATCTTGTCTGCTGTGGACTCATCTTGTTCTGTTAATAATAATAATAATAATAATAATAATAATAATAATGCCAAAGGCTTTCATGACTAGAATCACTGGATTACTGTGAGATTTTTGGGCTGGATGGCCATGCTCCAGTAGTATTCACCTGTATCTATGAGGTATAGAACATGGCCATACAGTCTGAATAACTCACAGCAATCTAATAATAATAAGGGTCTCAGGTTTTGTCTCTGAGCCTGACTTAACAAATGTAGATATGGCTGAATATATATATGACGGATCCCATGCAATTGGGTTGCAACTGTACATGCAGATAGTAATAATAATAATAATAATAATAATACCCCGCCACCATCTCCCCAGTGCAGACTCAGAGCGGCTTACATGGGGCCAAGCCCGTACAACATATTACAGCAATAAAATCAAAGCATAAACAACAAACAGCAACAACAACATCAAAATTACATTTTAAAAAAGCAGTCATAGAATAACATTCTAATAAACACAATCATAAATACTCTCTTCCAGGCATGTAGCCGGGGGGGGGGGCCTTGGGGGGCTTCAGCCCCCCCCCCCCCAAAAAATTCTGATGGTGGTCCGCGAGAAGGCCTTACTGGTGCATTATTTAAACTGCTATGTTTATTCATATCATGATCTGATCACTATACTCAATATATCCCATATGCATGGGGGTATTGGGGTAACGATACAAAAGGTTTGCTAGGGTAGACCCTCTTTCACTCAGACTCAGCCCCCCCAACCAAACTCAGCCCCCCCGAACCAAACTCAGCCCCCCCCCCAAAAAAAAAAACAAAATCCTGGCAACGGGCCTGCTCTCTTCAAATCTTTAAATTGATCAGAGTACTTCTGCATTATTTGTAAGGGATGTGTCTATGTGCCAGTGAGAGTTTCAAACAAGCAATGCACTTCTAAAAGAGAGTGCATAGGACACACACTGGTTTACAACAGTGCCAGTAAAGCTTGCTTTTGAGCTTCTTACTGAAAAATAAAACAGAGGTGTGCTTTACAAATCCTCTTGAGAAAATGACTAGCTATCTAAACAGTGAACTATGATGCTAATTGTTTGACTTCTATTGTATAGCGGCTAGTTTTTGCTTGTTAGTTATCCTGTACATACAAGAATTCCCTTCCTCCCTCTTTGGAATTTGGAATTTGTTTCACTAGACCACATCAAATTCAAAATAAGATCACAATACAGTGATCTTTAAAATCTAAGTTTCCATTGCAACTGTAATATAACCATCTCCCATGCTTTGACTAAAGCAAGAGTCACTTTGGGAAGCTATTCTCCAAAATTATGGATAGACCACAGGAAAATATGAGATCTGACAAGGAAGATTGAGGTATTTTGTCTCACATTTCTTTATGGTGGAAATTCTGTCTCAGTTTTATTTCTGGAAACAAATATTTTGGATTCACAAGGGCAGTATTGCACTAGGACTTTATCTTATGTTTAACCCAAACTGAACATATTATTGTTTACTAGGCTTGGGCGGTTTCGTTCGTTAATTTCGTAATTCGTATTTAAATTAGCTTACTATCCAATATTGAGCCATGCAGGAATAGTGTGAGGAGTAAATTAGATTCGAAACAATTTTTTCAATTTATTTCGTAATTATTTCGTAATTATTTTGTAATTATTTCGTAATTATTTTCGCATGTCTCGTGCAAGTTTTATAGTTGTTGTATTGTTTTATAGTTGTTGTTTGTTTTATCACACCAACAGTCAACAACAGAGGGAGAGGGAAGCTTCAGAAGTTCCCCCTGTCCCATTTGGAGGTTTTTTTAACATATTGCACAATCGCGTCCACCATTAACGAATCGATTCATAATTATACGAAATTTCATAAATTTCAAAATTTTTAAAAGGAAAATTTCGGAATTCTTTTAAAAACGAAACGCGATGGACCCCTAAAAATGAAACGAGTTTAGAAACAAATTTTTCCATTGTTACCCAAGCCTATTGTTTACTGTCTCTTTCAGAGGCAAACCCAAAAGTTATTTGCACTAATAGGCATTAGAGGTATGCAATTTTTTCGTTAGCCCTTGTAAGTTGGATCAAATTCATTCAATTCATACTTAGGACGTGATATCTGACACGTAGGCATGGCCCATGCCAAAAACTTAAGAATTGAAACTTACTCAAACTTTTTTCATTTGTATTTTTTAAAATCTCAGAAGCCTCCCAAAGTCAGCACAAGGAAGCAAAACAAAGCCAAAAAGGCTGCCTTTCCTCTTTAAATTAATGGCCTCTCACCATTAGGAGAGGGAAGCAACAGGGAGAAAGCAGAGTTTGCTGGGAAAGAAAGCACAGAATTCTGGGAAATGTCATTTGGGAAGGCGAGAAGCTCTATGACAGAGAATTCAAAAGGTCCTGCCCTAAACTACATTTCCCAGAATTCTGCTAAGAATCAGAAAGCCCCAATCAGGATAGGGAGAGATTTGTCCCTCCGTGGCAGCAACCAGCCAGAGTTCCAATAAATTGTAGAATCTGCAAAGAGGAGGACTGACTGATATTTCTAGTAAATAAATCTCTGGACTGGGCTGGGCTGAGAAGAAATCCCTAAATGGAAATTCTATTGGTTAAAATGAGTGACATTCAATGAGATAGCTGTCAAAACTTTGAAAAAAATCCTTAAAATCAGTAGATGTATGAATATCTCTGAAAGTTGGGGGGAATGATCCCCTGTTATGTTATGTCATTGTATAGAAAAATCAAAAAGATGGCTCTTGTAGTTTTATTTTTTAAAAATGTTGTTTATACAAACTTTGAAAATTCCCCAAAAATCTGTGGGTAAGTGAAAGGGTCTGAAGTTTGGTGGGCTAACAATAATAGCAAGTTTCACCCCAATACCTGTAAAAATGAGAGTGAAAGAAGCCACTGAAGTTTCACCACTTGCAAAATTGCTATAACAAAAAAGTAACAATATTTCATTACTCTCATTATAGTAACAAAAGTTTTACTGACTATACTTTAGAAACACTTTAAAAATGAAAGCACCCCCTAATTTAGTAATGACCTTTGAAACATTTTTTTTCTCAGTCGCACATGCCTAATA
Source organism: Anolis sagrei (assembly GCF_037176765.1). NCBI lineage: Eukaryota > Metazoa > Chordata > Lepidosauria > Squamata > Anolidae > Anolis > Anolis sagrei. Next base: position 87,425,757 of record NC_090026.1, on the reverse strand, counting down.
GGCATCATGGGAAATACAAAAGGAATGTTTCAGATTTGAGAAGAAATTATCTGAAAGCTCCTGGCTGTAGTGTGTTAAATTTTCTGTATATTTAAAGTCAAATTGCCTTCAGTGTTCCTAGTCGTTTTCATTAATGCTACATGTAGTGTTTTTTGCATATTCAAAACACACCTAGCACAGCTGGCATTTTTTATATTGCTAGTGAGTAGACTTACAATTTGAAGCAGTTCTAATTAAAATGCAAACTATAGTTTAGTAATTTAATCCTGTGAGACAGCCAGACTTCTTATAACTCATCCACTTTTAGTGTGAGTTTCATATAACCTAAACACTACCTCTCAGGTATAGGGCTGTCTAGTCCAGAATCTTTTTAGGATAACGTTTGTTTATTGTGTAAAGATAGTATCCACCATGACTTACACAAGCAGAGGCACCTTGACATTAGGATATACTTACAGTATACCAACATGGCTGATATATAAACATATACTCTAAACTAGGGGTCCTCAAGCTAAGGCCGGATACAGCCCTCCAACGTCATTTACCCGGCCCTCGTTCAGGCTCAACCTAAGTCTGAAATGACTTGAAAGCACACAACAATAATCCCATCTCATCAGCCAAAAGCAAACCCACACTTTCCACTGAAAGTGTAATAAGTTTATATTTGTTAAAATTGGTCATTTAATTATTATATTGTTTTTAAGTGTTTTTTTGCACTGCAAATAAGATATGTGCAGTGTGCATAGGAATTCATTTTTTTAAATTATAATCTGGCCCTCCAACAGTTTGAGGGACTGTGACCTGGCCCTCAGTTTAAAAAGTTTGGGGACCCCTGCTCTAAACAGACAAAGAGACTTGCCATGTGTAGGAAACAGAGTGACTCTCAAAACCATATCAGAAGCCATTTCTTTTCTTTTTAAAATATCTTTTTAAATTTTTTAAATAAAAGATTAACAATTATATAGACATATATGAAACTAAGTTCACTGTTGTTATGACTATACATTTATTTCCCCGCTCTTTTATTTTCTTTCATCCCTCATCAGGGAATGTTGCAACTGTTGAATATTTGCATGATCAGAAGCTAAAGGGGCAGAAGGTCTTAGAAAAGTGACTTATGAGTCTCACAGCAAAATAAAAGGGAAAGAAATTGTTCTGACATATGTAGTGGAAGCTGAATTCCAAACACAAGGGAAACATCTCAGGGGAAAATTGGATATTGTGTAATTTTTATAATTACAATCATCTTTAAAGATATGTTATAGCAGCTGTTTTAAAAAGTAGAGCCAGAAAAACATCTTTAGAATGACTGAACCCACATGCAGCTTTGTGAATAAATATTTGTTTTACATATAAAAATATGTGGGGTTTTTTAATTGGGAAATAAATGAGAGATGAGGAAGAGGTGGTTGCTTGCTAGCAGAGTGTATGTATTATAATGTAGCAGGGTTGCAAACCGAGGGTTAAACCAATTTTCCAGGATTAATTCAAGGTGCAGGTTATTACCTACAAAGCCCTATATGCTTCGGATCCAATCTATCTTCAAGTCCGCATCTCTTTCTATGAACCAGCACGGGCTTTGAGATCAGCAGGGGAGGCCCTTCTCTCAAGCCAAGATAGAGGGCCTTCTGTGTAGTGACTTCTGGGCTCTGTAATACCCTCCCAAAAGAGATTAGATTAGCCCCCACCCTTGACTCCTTCTGATCTATCCTAAAAACATGGATTTTTAAGCAGGCTTTTGGCCTTGATTAGGCTGAAATGGGGTTGACACTATGGCACTTTAGTTGTGATTTGAAGGCAGCTAGTTTTAACTACAGATAATCTGCATTTTAAACTGTGTTTTTATTTTATTGTATATGTTAATAGTGGTTGATTTTATAATTTTATGTGATATTGTTGATGGTAATTTTGTCAGCGCCGATTGTGTTTAAGTGCAGGCCAAGGTCTTCAGGCACTGCACCCAATGTGCCAACTTGCTTGTGCCAGAGTCTTTGCAGTTCAATCTTTAAATCCTCATATCGTGTCAGTTTTTTCAGTTGTTCCTCTTCAATCTGGCTGTCACCAGATTGAAGACTATTATTATTATTATGAGATACCGACACATACATAAATTGTAATAACAAAATTTATAGTGTCACAACATATGTCATGAAAACCTTTAAGTTATAAATTTTAAAATATATGATTTATTGTTTATTTCATATAGTATCAGAGGTTCCTTGTTACATGACACACCTACATACAGTAATCGACACTCTACATGTCACAAAACACAGTTAGGAAAGCTCTACACTAGAGTAACAATTGCCACAACAAATAAAATAAAAGCACAGGAGATAGGGATAGGGGTTTCTGGGAAAATATCATAGTTTCTTGCAGCACTTGAATTGTTAAGAATGAAAGGGACCTGTAGTCTAAAACAGCAATTTCAAGCTCTGTTTCAGATCTTGAAATAGTATAGCCACCTCGAAGTATTATTTAATACATTACCTAACTTGCCGATTGTATGAAACCTCAATCATTAGGTTTTCTTTCCTTTTTATTTTTTTATTTTATTATACCTTTGTGAAAGAATGATCATCCATGGGAGAAAAGCATTCTTGATATTTTCTGTTATAATAGCAATTATAATAACATTCATATTACAGACACCATGTGGCTCTTAAAATATGCAATGGTGTTACAACAAAGCATGATTCTGTGTGGAAATTTAAAGATGGCATTTTCTTTTAAAAACAGGATTGTTGATGGCACAGAGGATGGTAACAATAATGAAGAGAACCAGACGTTTGACTTTGGCTCCGAACAACTCAGGCAGGATTCCAGAGCATCTCCTCCCACCAGGGGTGAGTGCTATATTTAGCATTCTTTCAAATGATTCATAATGCACCTTTTTGAAGAGGGCTGCCCTTTGTGGACCACAGACTGTGAGAAAAATCCTTCCATGCAACTGTATCACCATGTGCAGCACCATGCTGCAAAGAGAATGGCAGAAAAGAAAAACAGAGCGATTTACTACCCATTTCTTGAACTTGTTTTTCTGTCATTTACTGTGCCAAAAAAACAGATTCTGATACTTGTGAAAACTGCTGCTTCCTTAATGAAGTCCCATTCCTGTGTGCCCTACATGCCTCATTAAAGGAGTGATAGTGAAGTAAGGATTATCTGAGAGTGTTCTCATATGAGACCCAGTAAGTCATAGGCCCAAAGCCAAAAATGTAATAATGGATGGTAAGAGACCCAGGTGAGACCAATTAGAACAGAAACAGGGAAAACTGAAGCAATGAAATCTATTCAATAACACAGGACTTTTTCTTGAAATACACTGCCACTTGTTAAACATTTTTAAAAAATCATTTGAGAGAAACCATTTTTACCAGAGATGATGCAAAGCATTTGTTTCATCCCACACTCAAGATTTTATGCAGCTCTTTATATTTCATATGATACACATGCATATTCATGCATACCAACCAACCATGTCTAGAAATGATGGCCAAGAGGGCACCGAGAGGAGTATCTGTATCCTATATCTATTTCTTTGTAGCTACATCGCCTAATTCCCCCCTTCCTTAAGTCCACCATGTAAGCAGCACAGCACAGCCATTTTTATTATACTGGAAGGTAGGAGAATTGATAGATGTGTTTTGAGTGGCATCTGCAGAGACCTCTGAGGATCTTCAAGACATCTCTGCAAATATCTATTGTGGTGCCTACAGCTACAGGAAAATAGTTGGATGCATTCCTGCTGATTACCTTGCTCTCCTACAACAGCAAATTGGCCCTGTTGTGGACCTGCACTGTTTACAGGGTTGGGGGTATTCTGAATGACTGAAAAAGTGAACTGCAATGATGTTGCCTGATTTTCACCATTATTATTCACTAAGAAAATTCCAGTTGAAGTCTTGATTTCTTTCTCTTGATTTTGGTTGCTGCTTTTGATATAGTTTGATAATCTCTGTATTAATCTTAAATGAACAGAGTCAAGTGAATGAGATGCTGTCATGATAGACATTTCCTTGACTGTCCATTATATACTGCTGTGATTACAGAGAATGAAATTGGTTCTGCTGTGCTGGTTATCAAAGCAGAAGAAACAAAACAACAGATCAACAGACTGAACAACGAGGTATGAACTGATTCATGTTATTTTATTTCAATCAAACTAGATGCCCTGTGAGTGAATAAATATGGTAATTATCAACTACATTCTCAAAGTCAGATTTTCAAAATTTCTGTAACTAGCAGCACCTGATAGGTATTATTTACAAAATGTGCATTTATCAGTATCCATTTTCAACCACATTTAAGCAAGTGACTGTGTTTTTAATACCAAAAAGAACACGTTTTCAATGTACTAGAATTTTAGCTGCAATTTAATATGCATTTATCTGGTATTAAGTCTTATTAAATCAACAGTACTTGATCTGTACAGATTTCACTAACATTCAGCATAAGTCAAACTTATGGGAATGACCATAGAGCATATAAGTATTGTGTGATGGAAATCCAGATGGAAATCTTATACATTTACCTTGGAGAAGGTGCCTTCTGTGTTCAATGTGGCTTATGAGAAGCCCTGCAAAAAAAAAAAAAAAAAATAACCCATAGGGTGGTAAAATAGGCACAATGTTATTTAATTTTTTTAACAAATTGCAAAAATTCAATTGTTATGCCATTTGTTTATCTATCCTGGGTTTTTTTTTCCAAACAAGACCTCAAGATGATTTTAAAAATTAAAATATATAACATATAAAAGCACATGCAAGGACACAAGGAAGAACATGGAAAGATTTTTGTTAAAATGCAATTGAACTATCCATAGAATTGGAACCATTTATTTAAAAAACTAATTAAAAAGGCAAAAGATGGGGGAAAATATGGGGGGGGGGGGAAACACTGTTGCTATCAGTTCCTGATAGAACTAGATCATAGAACTAGAGTAATAGGGGGAGAGAGAGTATATGCTAAGCATGAGTTGGTTCATAGTTCAGGAATATCAAAGGGCCTGACATTTTAGAGCCAAAATCTGAGGCCTAGGGAGAGCCCCTGGTGGTGTCATTAGAAGAGGGAGGAAGCTCCCCATGGAGATACTTTGCATGTTGTGGGAACGCATCAGATGAGCCTTGCAAATTGTAACAAGCTGCTGTTCTCCTAAATTGGAGATTTGTACATGCCCCTTTCCTCTTTTGCAGAGATGCATGCATCAAAACTGTAACATTTTCACCCTCATCTCTTTTCTAGAGACGGCCACAAAACCTGGAGACTTTTTGTGCTGGTCAGTGACCATAAAAACGTTTTGTTGTTGTACCTGGAGGCTCAAGACCAAACACTCTAATTTGTCAACCCTATAAGAACAATGCTTTATGCAGAGAATGTCAATTTCACAGATGTCTTTGGGAGACTCTTAAATATTTTCACATGGTACTTTCCAAGTTCGGCTGTAGTAGCCATATGAAAACAATGATTTAGCAAGTTGTCCCTTTTTAAATATGGTATATCCTGCCGAGGATACATTGCTGGACTTCCTGTAGATATGTGAAATCTACAGATAATAGCAAATCCTGTTATTTCAAATAGGATGAATAATGGAGAAACCAAGTAGAGGATATAGCTTGTACAAGAGGCCCTAAGTGAATAACTGAATAAGTGAAATTATGTATATCAGTTCTGCAGATCCATGTCCTCAAGCAAGAAAAAATAATCAAAAATGTGTTGCAGTGGTTATATAGAAAAGCTACATGTTCATAACTTGTACTGTACCCAGAAATATGCAATATCTTGCCAACATGTGGCTTATCAATCTGTTGAATATACCAGATTCACAGACAATGAACTGCACATATATAAATATGTATATAATGTAATATCACCTATGTCAAAATGAAGGAATATCTGTGAAGTTAAGCAATCTATAATGTCATTTTAGAAGCCACTGTTTGGGATTCTTTCTCTCATTTCCCCATTTGAAGCCCAATGAACTGGAAGAAGGAGCACACTGTAAAATAATATTCCACATCCTCGTTTAGGTGAAGAAGCCAACTAAGTACACTGAAACTGAGAAAATTAGAAATATATTTGCATTTGATGATCCAAGCAAAGCAAAACAGATTTGTCTTCCTATCACATCTATATCTAATGCCATTCAGAGGCAAAATTACTTTTAGGAGCAATCTTTCAATAAGCTTATGAAGACCTTCCCTGAAAAGTGTAGCTCAGCTTGTATTTTCAATATATCTACATTAAATATCTCATTTTGGTAACTATGCCTTTCTGCCAGTCATCATGCTAGGTAAGAAATGTAACTCTTTTACAAAGTTCTGATTGTTTTTTCAGGAAATTTTCCAGGGTCTGATTTTTGTATCATAAATCATAGTGTGCAATATTTTGATCACACATTGTCCTTGATACCCTTTGTGACTGCCCAATTTGTTGCCATGGTATTTCATTTTATAGCAAAACTAAAAGGCCAACAATTTTCTTCATACCAAGCAACATGGAAATCCTCCATGAAATGAAGTGCATAACATTTTTGTGCCTTGGTTTCACAGCTGTCACCACATCACTGAAATTAAGCAATCACAGTAGTATCAGGAGGTACCCTCTACTAAATTACAGCAAGGATGTGCAGTACACTTCATTTACAGACCTTGGCTTATTCCTGAAAAAAGGTGGACAGATCTTCTCCATGGCTACTTGATTTCCCTTCCCTCTGACATCTGCATGTGCTGAATTTGTAGTAATGAGCAGGTTGAGTTGTACAGGTCACACACTAAATCAGATAGTTCTTTGGTTTAAAGAAAATCAAATCCATCATTATTATCCTTCCTTATTCCCAACAGGTAGATTCATTATCTGGAAATGTAATGTATGGTCTTGTCTGACTTTCTCCAGATTACTTTCACTGTTATCATTTTGAAGAACTGTGCAAGTTTAATTCTGTGGCTACAATGACAGTAATCTAGCCTAAAATAAATTGATTTGCTGCTGCTGAGAGCAAAACAGAACTAATTTTTAACTCGCTTCCTTTATTTGCTTTTTTGGCTTGCTGCTTATCAACTAGTGTAAGATGTTTCTGTTTAGGTTTAGTACATGTTTCACTCTGTTTAGAGTACTTGATGTTGTAGCCTCATTGATTTCGGTGGAAGAAGGCAGCCATAGATAATTGTAGACTGCACCTTGAAGCAGTGATTTGTCTCCACCGTGGCAATCTGAACTAAATAGCATGTTTGGGAACCAATGAGAGTTTGAATTTTGAGATGACATGGTGCAGGAAGGAAATGTGAATTCTCCTTTTGTTGTCCTTTGTCTTATTTCAACGGTGCAAGAGTGGTTTTGCACAGTTAAAACTTGTGTGCCAGCTGCGACTGTACCTCAAGAAGCCTGATTTGGCCATGGTGGTCCACCCCTTAGTTACATCCAGAATGGGGCTGCCTTTGAAGATGATCCGGAAACTTCAGCTAGTGTAAAGAGCGGCAGCCAGATTATTAACTGGGGCAGACTTTAGGAAGCATACCACCCCCTTTTTAAAGCAGCCCCACTGGTTCCTGATAGGTTTTCAGGCCCAATACAAAGTGCAGGTGATATCTATAAAGCCCTATATGCTTTGGGTCCAATTTATCTTTGAGATAGCTTCTTCTTCTACAAACGAGCATGGGCATTAAGATCTGCTAGGGAGGCCCTTCTTTCAGCCACCTCAAGCACGGTTGGTGGGAACAAGAGAAAGGGCCTTCTTGGTGGTGGCTCCCCGGCTCTGGAATACACTCCCTAAAGAAATTAGATTAGCCCCCTCTCTTCAGACCTTCCAGTTGAGTCTAAAATCATGGCTCTTCAGACAGGCCTTTGATCCTGAGTAAGCCATGGCCAACGTGATGAATCATTGATAGTACTGGCCCACACTTTGATTGATTGTTATGACAGATAACCAGCCCACACGTTCCACTGCATTTTAGGAATTTTAAATTTTCGTATTTTTATAATTTTATCAATGAGATGTGTATGGGTTATCAATTATGCTTATTCCATTGTATTTATACTTGTGTATTGTTTTCTGCAGAGCCCCTGGTGGCACAGTGGGTTAAACCACTGAGCTGCTGAACTTTCTAACTGAAAGGTTGGAAGTTTGAATCCAGAGAGTGGCATGAGCTCCTGCTGTTATCCCTAGCTTGTCCCAATCTAGCAGTTCGAAAACATGCAAATATGAGTAGATCAATAGGTACCACTCCAGCAGGAAGATAGTGGTGCTCCATGCAGTCAAGCCAGCCACATGACCTTGGAGGTGTCTACGTACAATGCCAGCTCTTGGGCTTAGAAATGGAGATGAGCACCAACCCCCAGAGTAGGACATGACTGACCTGAATGTCAGGGGAAAACTTTTACTTTTTATTGTTGGCTGCATGTGACACTTGGAGTGCTTCTGTGAGCTGCCCCTAGTCCCTCTGGGGAGATGATAGTGGGGTAGTGATGATGATGATGATGATGATGATGATTACATATTGCGGCAGTGGTTATTCTTTTTAAAAAAGAGAGATGTAGTCATGCATTGTGTAATTCAGCTCCATGAAATATGCTTCTTTTCCTAGGGAACATCTTACTATCTCCAGAACTTTGGTTACTGGTACAAGAATAAATAATAAACACGTGCAAATGATTTTTTGACCTTGTAAAATAGCTATCCTTTATTATCATTGTATTTAGCTCTAAAATAATTCATTCAAACTAAATTTTAAGCTTATTTCATTCATTCTGTTAGTCTGTTTTACTTCTGTGGAAAAAACATTTACTTTGATTTTTTTCTCACATAGAACTAAAAACAAACAGTTATAATGTTACTGGTTTCATAGAATCATAGAATCAAAGAGTTGAAAGAGACCTCATGGGCCATCCAGTCCAACCCCCTGCCAAGAAGCAGGAATATTGCATTCAAATCACCCCTGACAGATGGCCATCCAGCCCTTGTTTAAAAGCTTCCAAAGAAGGAGACTTCACCACACTCCGGGGCAGAGAGTTCCACTGCTGAACGGCTCTCACAGTCAGGAAGTTCTTCCTCATGTTCAGATGGAATCTCCTCTCTTGTAGTTTGAAGCCATTGTTTTGCGTCCTAGTCTCCAGGGAAGCAGAAAACAAGCTTGCTCCCTCCTCCCTGTGGCTTCCTCTCACATATTTATACATGGCTATCATATCCCCTCTCAGCCTTCTCTTCTTCAGGCTAAACATGCCCAGCTCGTTAAGCCGCTCCTCATAGGGCTTGTTCTCCAGACCTTTTATCATTTTAGTCGCTCTCCTCTGGACACATTCCAGCTTGTCAATATCTCTCTTGAATTGTGGTGCCCAGAACTGGACACAATATTCCAGATGTGGTCTAACCAAAACAGAATAGAGGGGTAGCATGACTTCCCTGGACCTAGACACTATGCTCCTATTGATGCAGGCCAAAATCCCATTGGCTTTTTTTGCTGCCACATCACATTGTTGGCTCATGTTTAACTTGTTGTCCACGAGGACTCCAAGATCTTTTTCACACGTACTGCTCTCGAGCCAGGCGTCCCCCATTCTGTATCTTTGCATTTCGTTTTTCCTGCCAAAGTGGAGTACCTTGCATTTGTCACTGTTGATCTTCATTTTGTTAGTTTTGGCCCATCTCTCTAATCTGTCAAGATCATTTTGAGTCCTGCTCCTGTCCTCTGGAGTATTTGCTATCCCTCCCAATTTGGTGTCGTCTGCAAACTTGATGATCCTGCCTTCTAACCCTTCATCTAAGTGATTAATAAGGATGTTGAACAGGACCGGGCCCAGGACGGAACCCTGCGGCACTCCGCTCGTCACTTCTTTCCAGGATGAAGAGGAAGCATTGGTGAGCACCCTCTGGGTTCATCCATTTAACCAATTACAGATCCACCTCACCGTAGCTTTGCCTAGCCCACATTGGACTAGTTTCCTTGCCAGAAGGTCGTGGGGGACCTTGTCGAAGGCCTTACTGAAATCCAGGTACGCTACATCCACGGCATTTCCCGCATCTACCCAGCTTGTAACTCTATCGAAAAAAGAGATCAGATTAGTCTGGCATGACTTGTTTTTGATAAATCCATGTTGACTATTAGCGATGACCGTGTTTGTTTCTAAGTGTTTGCAGACCACTTCCTTAACAATCTTTTCCAGAATCTTGCCTGGTATCGACATGAGGCTGACCGGACGGTAGTTGTTTGGGTCATCCTTTTTTTCCCTTCTTGAAGATTGGGACCACATTGGCCCTCCTCCAATCTGCTGGAACTTCTCCCGTTCTCCAAGAACTCTCAAATATGGTTGCCAATGGTTCTGAAATGATTTCTGCTAGTTCCTTCAATACTCTTGGGTGTAGTTGATCTGGCCCTGGGGACTTGAACTCATTTAATATTATATTGTTACCAAACCACAAATTACATGTATACAATACAGAAGCTAATGCATATCAGTTAATTTACTTGATCTGAAAATGTTTTAATGAGAAACTTGCAACTATCTGCAATAAGTTTATAACTGTAATAAGAAAGATGGGTAAAGCTATGAAACGGAGCAATAATCGACATCACAATCATAATTATTTGCTATTTACTTTGAATTATGATCTGCAAATACATATGTCTTGTTTTTAATATTTCAGGTAACTACTTTGACTCAAGAGGTCTCCCAGTTAACTAAGGACATGAAGAATGTGATGCATCTCCTGGAAAGTCTCTTGGTGTCACAGAAGTCCCCGGAGTTCTGTGCGGTGCATGGTCCAGCCATGAGTACCAGCATGGACAACTTACAGACCAGAATGACTTGGACTAAACATCAACCATGCCTGCATAGTCAGGTTCCAAATGTTACTTGCACCAAAACACAACTCTGTCATTCCAATACAATAGCTGGTTTCTGGAGTATGGATCCAACCTCAGTAGGTAGCAGTCCACAAAGAACTGAGCCACACATTCAGACCTCTACAGATGGGGAATTTTATTACACTTCAGGCCTTGAATATTCCCCGTCCCACTACCACGTAATTCAAAAAGATCATTTACAGTTAGTGAGTTGCACCTCTCCACCTTCAGACACCACTTTGACTCCTCTCCAGTCTATTTCAGCCACTCTGTCGTCCTCCATGTGTTCATCGTCAGAGACATCCTTACACCTTGTGCTGCCTAGTCGATCCGAAGAAGGCAGCTTTAGTCAGGGCGCGGTCAGTTCGCTAAGTCTTGAGAACCTGCCGGGGTCTTGGGACCTGGAAGGAACAACAGGAACAGCAGCTGCACAGACCACCGAAGATTTGCCTCCAGATTTTAAGACAAGCACCGTGGATGTTCAAGATAGTAAAGCCATAAATGTATAATGAAACTAATGAAGCATTACTTTAAGCATGCTCCACAACTGCCAGCTGTACGCTTATCCAGTACTGCATGACATTTTTGCCTTTTCTTGAATGCCCATGGAAATTAGCAAACCTGAAAATTCACCTTGTTGGGACAGCAGCAGAAAGATAAAGGTTTACCTAATTTGCATGAAGAGAAACAGGTTTCCAGGTTTTAAGAAGCACACTGAAAAGCCTTTTGTACTCAAATGTAAATCAACTGGACTGCTCAACAGACTTTTATGATGCCCTGCCACTCCTGAGAGCCAAAGTATCTGGTCAAAGAGGACTGAGGAGCTTCTTTGTGTGAAGCAGAGGGTTTTCCTTCCCTTAGTGCTTGATTGTTGCTTCCAGACAATATCTATGGTACTGTCTGCTTCAGGGGATATAGGCTCCTGCTGGTATTTATGGCAATGCTGTAAAAGCAAAGGGACAATTACCACTGCATGTCATCTCCTTGACAATCAACCAAATAGAGCTGGTAGCGAGTGGTTAATTGTTGCACGTTCTTTGTTATGTAAATCAGAGTACTTTATCAAAAACACTATTTTTCTATACTTGCTAAGAAGTATGTATTTACAATATTTATAAGGAGGCTGCTAAGGATTTTGTTTTTTGTTCTTTTTGTTTTCTCCTCCCTCCTTCTCCTCATCCTCCTCCATCCTTTTATTCCTTCCCTTTGTCTACTCCTCCCCCTCCTCCTTTTTTGGAAAAGTGCTTGTTTCCAAAATTAATACACGACTGTGTCCAAACTATTATGTATTAGATCAAGCAACCCTTAATTTTAAATTATTCCCTTTTATCTGCATGCCATTTGCAATGAATTTATCATTGCCATTAAAATATAAATGAAGGCTAAAGTACTATTTTGTTAACAAAAGACTAAAAAGCCCAGATGACATATATAATGTTAAGTCATAATTGTATAAGTACCCCGCAAACTGTATTGCCTTAATAGTGATCTCCAATGTCCTTACTTATATTTTGCACAATGTTAGCACTTTTTACATCCTCTATTTATTTTTCCTTTTCCTTTCCTTTTTAAAGCTTGATAACCATTTGACTATAAACCCTAAATCTCAGGGGTAACTTTTAACAAGAAAAAAATAATAATTGGGGAATTGTAAATCAGGAATAATTAATTAAAACATATTTCTGAAATAAGTTTCAAAGCTAGTATTTAAGATCGTTTTTACCAGCAAAAGAATCTATAGTCATTAAATAACTAGGAGATATTTATCAATTGCCTTGCACTTTTGTACATAAAGGTAACATTAGGAATAATATAATGGACAAGTAAATTTACCCAAATAAGTATGCTTTTGAAATTTATAATATGATAACATTGAACGGTTGGCTCCCAGAATGTGCAGAACCTCTGAGTTACACAGAAAAAATTCAACATCATAGATATTCAAATGTGCATTTCAAATATACAAAATCTGTTATCATGACACTGAATAGGCATTAAAACATTATTGGTTAATAATACTTCTCCACTTTTTTATTTAGAGTATAAAATTATTTGAAACAACAATGAACCAATAAACTGTTTCAAGTTCTAAAAATCATGGATATGTGACCTTAATATAGAAAAAAGGAAGCGAATTTGCATGAAGGCCAAAGTTAAAGTCATTTTATATTTAGCAGGCTTCATACTTTACATATAACCAGCTTTCTTAAAATAAATGAAATCTCTATTTTAATTTCCAATTGTGTGGCATATAGTGTAATCCTTCCTAGGTTTTCTCAGATGTAAGTAAATGTCCTCTGTCATAAGTCTCTGGTATTTACTATTTTGCTATAATTTTGCAGTAATGTTTATGCCCTTAAAGAAGTTCAAAATTAAATATAGAAATCAGTTATCAAGTTATACATGAGAATGATAAATTCTCACTGGCAATAATAAATCATAGACTCATGGAGTTGGAAGGGACCTCATGGGCCATCCAGTCCAACCCCCTGCCATAATAATTTGGACATTTTTCTCGTTATGAGAAAATAGTTGCAAACTGTGTATTTGCCATTCAGGAACTATTCTGTCAAAATAATGCTCTTTAACTCAGAAAAGGACCTTTTCTGTGCAGAAAATAGGTTTCTGTTAACAAGTAGAAATATTTACTGCACAAGAATTGCTATTTCCTATGTAGAAAATATCAATCCTTTATAACAATTTATTAAAATAGCAATTTATTTTCCACCAAAATGTTTATTTGTTTATATTTTTGCACAAAAATGCTGCTTTCTATTTACAAAAACTTGTTTTCTGTGCAGAAATTGCTGTATTCCTATATTTAAAAACATGCTTTTATTTACACAGAATAAGTCCTGACTAGCAAAAATTCTTCCCCATCCAGTACTCTCCTTATGAAGGTTTACTGACACTTAATAAATCTGTTTTTCAATCATGTTTGTGTATTTCTCAAACTTTTCTTTCCACCCCTACTTCATTGCCTTGCTTATAATCAGAGATTTACAATTGAAATATTTGTATATAAGTAAGGGGGGTTGCTTTCATAGAAAGTAATCTTTGAAAGACACTATTTTACTAATTCTGGATGACTTCATGGAATGCTCCTTATTTTTTCTTCACCGTGATGACCGCGGAACTGAAACAGATATTTTAATTTTATAAGCATTTCATTTTTTATTTATGAACATAGTTCTTTCACTTTACAGTTTGTTATACTGTGTTATGTTCCTGGGTTCGTCCAATCTCTATGGTAACTTTTTACTTGCCCACCTGGGAACACACATGCCTACTGATCGATTGGCAAGTCATAAAGGTATCTTTCAGACATAAAAAAGCACAGTCCTCCTGCTGCATCCATCACCTCATGGATCAAATAAAATAAACAATTAACAATACAGGTTGAGCCCCCCTTGTCCAAAAATCCGAAAACCTCCAAAGAAATGAAACTTTTTGCCATCAACCGTCTGCTTCAACTTCAGGGCAGTGGAGGTAGTGTTCCTGCTTGTTCATCTTTCAGGTTCTCATTCTCTCTCCAACCTCATATTATATTAAACATGAGGCTGGAGAGAGACTGAGATACTAAAGCAAGACTTAAAATGGTGGGAGGCATTGATTCTTCAAAGTCCATCTCTGTCCCTTGTCCCCGTCCCCCCACACACACACAAACATACACTTTTTCCCTTTTTCCTTCCTAAGCCTTTTCTTTTGAGGGGGACTGTGGGGGCTGGCACAATAGGAGGTGAGGTGCTCCCTCCTTTTCGTGTCTTCATTCTATCCCATTATTTTCTTCTATTTCTTTCCTCTTGTTCCTCAGGAGGAACTACCCTTGGGGTAGGATTGGAGAAGATTGGTCCACGTTTCTAGTTTTTTTCTCTTTATTGTTGTTTTTTCATTGTTTTTCTTCTCTCTCTTTTCCATTCCTTTTCTCTCCCCCATCTTCATCCTATATCTCCTTTAACTCTCCCTCTGCTTCCTCTTCATGGCTGGCTGCCACAGTACTGGCCATATGCTGCTCCTTATAGCCGCCCCTCATAACAGTCCCTCCACCTTCACATTGATATCACAAGTAGCAAACAAATGAGATTTGAACTTGACACAAAGATCTGTGACATGACAGAAGGCATTCCAAAATCGGGGGGGGGGGGTCCAGAATAACAAAGCATTTTTCACCCCAAACATTTTGGATAAGAGCCACTCAACCTGTATTAGATACCAAAATTTACAAAACTATTAATAATTATTCAGAAATGTTTTCTACATGGGTGAAAAAATGTTTAACTTTGCAGCTTATAAGCACACAACAGTTGGGAGTAGGGGTGTTCTGATAGCTGGCCATTTTATTTCCCATGATGACGAAATTATATTTATTGATTATATTTTGCCTGATCCAATATTGTATATTTGGTTCAAAATTTAAAAAAACGGACAATGCAAATTACATCATGGAGCAAATAAAGCTCGACTAACCCATCATAACTCTCTCTTTCATTTTATATGCAGACATAATTACTCTTCTGTTCATTCATGAAGGCTGAAATACTAAGTATGAATACGTGTGAATTCCAACTTATGGGTTCTTACTGGGAAGCAGCCAGTAGATGAGAGTCAGAGCCTGGGAAAATAACTTTTGGGGATTACAGTTCCCATAATCTCAAAGGAACAGTTATGTTTGTTGGTGGGTTGTGGAGGTTGTAATATAAATAGTAACTATTCCAATCTCTGACAAAGTCTTGCATAGTTGTCTACCCAGACTATGGATGTAGCATTCATATGTATAGCAAAACTATATGGGATCACACCCATACAGCTTAGCATAGATGTGAAGAATGGTAGTTTATGAAGTAGAGAGATGAAACCACAAGCCTGAGGAAGTGTGTCTGTAATTAAAGGTAAAAATAAAAATGCAAACTATTCTTTGAATGAGGAAAAAAAGGTCAACCTATTCAGTAATGCTTTTTTGAGACTTTGGGTGGGGACATTGTTCAACGAAGTGGAACAAAACTGCTGATGTGACTATTTTGTAAATGGAGCACTTCTTGGTGGCAGGCAGAAAAAAACTGAAGTAGACAGCTTTATAAAGAGAACCTTTGGAAGGGTATTAGGGCATTGCATAACTTTCTGAGAATTGTCTTAACCACAAGCCATGATACTGATGTTCTATCAGCCTGACCCCCCTATTGCCTTCCAGTCTGGATAACTTACTATAACTGCTTTACGCTAAGTATTATAAAAACAAAAAATGAATCTTAATGTTTCTTATTATATCTTCCTCTCCTCTTTATTCTTTCTGTACTATCCTGATTGCTGTGTGTTAATGAGGTGGGCTTGGTTTTCATTTGACTTGACATAATCCTTCTTATTTATTTCTGTCGTCCATCTTTGTCAGTCACTTTCACTTAATCCATTACATATTTCTCTCTCTGTGTGTGGTACACTGTGTTTTAATCCTTAAGCTCCATATCTGCAGTTCCATGGCTCTACCCACCCCATCACAATTGCCCTCAGAGAAGATCACTGGGATGGCCATTAGTGGCTGGAGGACAAGAAGGGTGATGACCAAACACTAAGGAATCCTCCCTATTCCTAATGCAGTTCTTCAATGGAGTGGGGGGAGGAGGGTAGAACATGACCCCTCTCAGAACAAATGAACTACAGCAGGAATGAAATTCAGTTCTTTGTTACCTCCATCAGCCTCCTCCAGGCATTTAACAGCTGTAACATCTGGCTGAAGGAAAGATTTTGGGTGAAACACAATGAACAAATGAATAACCTTTCCGCATCCCATCCAAAATAATGTGTATGTGCATATATGTGCATTAGGGAAAGATAAGGATATTAATGCTTACCAATTTCAGAACCATCAGTGAGGAAAGATACATGTGAACATTGGTTAAACAAACATATCAATATTGTTCTGGTAGCTTTAAGAATTAAGAAAGGCCAATGTCAAATGGGTTCTGCTATAGTTATGCACATGTATATTATCTTTTTCTTTCTTTCCTTATTGGAAATCTGCATTAGAAATCCTGGATACAGGTGTATATTTAAGTATTAACATCCTGATGAGAAGCCATATTAATCTGTTGCAAGAAACCCAGCAGAAAATGTTGTGGAACCTTAAAAACTAACATGTGAACTTTTGTGGGCCACTTTATTCCAACCTAAGATTAAGGAGAGATAAAGACTCTTGATGTATTGTATTTCAACAGTTCAATGCTATGTGCACATTCTACTTTTTATTCCTTTTCATTTCACTGTGTCACCACCCCTACTTATCAACATGAGAATAACATATTCATAAATTCATTTGGATCTGAAGTAGTGCCACTGGATTAAAAAGTCTGCTGAATGGTAAGTAATACTTAGGTAAGTCTGAAGAGTGAAAGAATTGCAAGAAGGCATTCATAAAATAACATTGTGAAAAAAGAGGGAAGGAAGGAAAAAGAGATCAACATTTAACCTCTCTTTTCAAGAGGTTGAAGCAGAAAGACCAGAACAGGCATGACACAGAAAACTCTCTGCTTTCCCCCATCTCCTTCTTTCTTCATCCCAGACATGCTGCCCACAATCTCCATTGAACCTCCAAACAGTTCATGATACCAAGTTTATTCCCTATGAATATAAAGTTCTAGTTCATCACATTGTAGGAACAGAGAGTTGTAAAAGGTCACAAAGGCCATGCAGTCCAATTCCCTTCTTAAAGTGTAAGTGGGATCTCTTTTTCCTTGTGTTTAAATCAATTGTCCTGTGTTCTAGGTGCATCTTCACAAGCAACAAAATCCAGGGCTTTGATGCTTTGGATGAGCCCCAGATTCTGCCTTGTTGTTCACACAACTCTGCTCCTAAGCCACATCAGCAGTGGGAGTAGAATCCTCACTGTCCACTGGACAGTCACTCATACTGTCCATTTTTCACTGCTATAGCTGTGGCCTCAGAGATGGACTGTCACCTTGTCGTGGTGAGGGGGCTTGCATGTTCCGATGAACCTGTGGGCACAACAACTGGAGTCCTGCACTCTCAGGAGTGGCCGCGGGGGAGGTCCCAGACCAAGCACAGTCCGAAGACACAAAGACCTCAAAGGCGGAGCAGGCGGAGGATAACATGGCACATGTTACAACGGCTGTGAAGGCGGAAGAAGGCTGCAACAGACTGAGAAGCCATGGTCATTGTGTTAAACTACATCACCAATGGAACCTCACTCTGTGAAGACTGTGTGTTGATCAGTTGTGCACTGACCTCCACACATTAAAAAAACCCACACACAGGCGTCTTCCAAAGAAAATAAAAACAAACCAACCAAAGTCCCATGGCGATCAGCGAGTGGCGACGGGGGCAGGACTGTGAAATCTGGAAGCCCCTAGTCACAGACTGGCACATGGGCGGTGGGTATGGACTCAGTCGTTCTACCTCAAGGTCCGAGGCAGTTGAGTAGTTCGGCAGCTGTATCCGCGACTGAGCAGCCCTATTGAGGACCCACTCTGCTCACCCCACATGGGGAGGGGGCTAGAAAAGGTGCCCTAAACATAGTCTGCCTCTCTTATCCCTGACTGGACTGCCGCGTCCAGTGGGGTCACCATCCTGCGGCCAAAAAAGAAAAATGAACTTCGGTACGTGGAACATACGGACACTGATGGACAACAGTGACAGTGAACGCCCCGAACGCAGAACTGCCATCATTGCAAGGGAGCTGGGACGCTTTAACATCGACATAGCAGCCCTTCAGGAGACCCGGAGAGCAGGAGAGGGACAGTTGAAGGAAGAAAAAGGAGGCTACACCTTCTTCTGGAAGGGACTGCCCAAAAAAGATCAAAGAATGCACGGAGTTGGCTTCGCTATAAGAAATGATCTGATGAAACATCTGTCCGAAGCACCCACTGGCATCAACGAACGACTCTCCACCCTCCGAATTGATCTTGCCAAAAACCAACGGGCAACCATCATAAGTGCCTATGCACCAACACTAGATGCTGATGAAGACATCAAGGAGAAATTCTACTGTCAGCTGGACACCGTCCTATCGGGGATACCTAAGGAGGACAAAATCATCCTCCTGGGGGACTTTAATGCAAGAGTCGGGCGAGACTTCGACCTGTGGCCAGGGACCATAGGAAAAGATGGGGTTGGAAACAGCAACTCAAATGGCATCCTGCTTCTCACCAAATGTGCGGAGCACAACCTTGTCATCACCAACACGCTCTTCCGCCAGAAAAACAAGTTCAAGACATCATGGAAGCACCCCCGGTCAAAGCACTGGCACCTCTTAGACTATGTAATCACACGTGCCAGAGACCGCCGTGACGTGCTCCTCACAAGAGCCATAACAGGTGCTGACGACTGCTGGACCGACCACAGGCTAATCTGATCCACGATGGCTATCAAGATCGCCCCCAAGCGCAGACTCCAAGGAAGAAAGACAAGGCGCAAAATGAACACCCAAGCCCTTCAGGAGCCCTCCAGGCGAGCCCATCTCCAAACAGCACTCAAGGACCATCTACCCACAGTACACCCCGAAAATGTTGAGGACCATTGGAACAAACTGAAAACCTCCATCATCCAAGCCTGCGAAGAAACTATTGGATACCAAGCCAAGCAACATCAAGATTGGTTTGACGAAAATGACACCGAGATCCAACAGCTAATCGACAAGAAAAGGAAAGCCTTCCAAACATGGCAGAGAGACAACTGTGCTGCTAAGAAAAAGATCTACGCCAGTGCAAAAGCTGAGGTCCAAAGAAGGACAAGAGAACTCAAGAACATCTGGTGGAAAGGCTGAAGAAATCCAACACCTGGCAGATACCCATAATGCTCAAGGATTTTTCAAAGCCACAAAGGTCATCTATGGACCAAGAAACCATGGCATACAGCCTCTACGCTCATCAGATGGAACCAAACTCCTGAAGGACCAAAACTCAATTGCACTACGTTGGAAAGAACACTACCAAAGCCTCCTGAACCGCAGCTCCAATGTGGCCGAAGAGGTCCTCTCACAAATCCCACAACAACAAACCAGGGATGAGCTTGCAGCACTGCCTAGTTTGGAAGAAGTCAGCAATGCCATCAGCCAACAAAAGAACAACAAAGCCAGCAGACCGGATGGGATCCCTGCTGAAATCTTTAAAGAGGGAGGACCCGAGCTGACACACCAACTCCACCAGCTCATAGAAAAAGTGTGGGTGACCGAGAAAATCCCAGCAGACTTTAAGGATGCCACCATCATCACCCATCATCATCACCCATCATCACCCTCATCACCCTCTTCAAAAAAGGGGAAAGAACAGACTGCGGAAACTATCGAGGTATCTCCCTTCTAACCTCTGCTGGAAAAATCCTCGCAAGAATCCTTGCAAACCGCCTTCTGCCCCTCTCAGAAGACACCCTCCCAGAATCCCAGAACGGCTTCCGCCCCTCCAGAGGAACCGTGGAAAAATGCAGAGAACAAAATCAACCTCTGTACATGGCATTCATCAACCTTGCAAAGGCATTCGACACAGTGAATCGCAGCGCTCTCTGGACCATCCTCCAAAAAATCGGGTGCCCAAGCAAATTTGTGAACATCCTGCGGCTCCTCCACGATGACATGATGGCAACAGTCTTGGACAGCAATGGCTCCCAAAGTGACCCATTTAAGGTGGAATCGGGTGTCAAACAAGGATGTGTTATTGCCCCAACTTTATTCTCCATCTTCATTGCTATGATACTTCACTTTGTTGATGGGAAGCTTCCCACCGGAGTGGAAATCATCTATCGGACAGATGGCAAGCTGTTTAACCTCAGCAGACTGAAAGCCAAAACCAAAGTCACAACAACATCTGTTATAGAACTCCAGTATGCTGATGACAATGTTGTCTGTGCGCATACGGAAGAAGATCTACAAGCCACTCTCAACACCTTTGCAGAAGCATACACAAAGCTTGGCCTGTCACTGAACATCGAGAAAACCAAAGTGCTGTTCCAGCAGTCACCAGCCGTCCCCTCTCCAATGCCAGAGATACAGCTTAATGGTGTAACATTAGAAAATGTCGACCATTTCCGCTACCTTGGCAGCCACCTCTCCACCAAAGTCAACATCGACGCTGAAATACAACACCGCCTGAGCTCTGCAAGTGCAGCATTTTCCCGAATGAAGCAGAGAGTGTTTGAGGACCGGGACATCCGTAGGGATACTAAGGTGCTTGTCTATAAAGCTATTGTCCTCCCAACCCTGCTCTATGCCTGTGAGACGTGGACTGTCTACAGACGTCACATGCAGCTCCTGGAACGATTCCATCAGCGCTGCCTCCGGAAAATCCTGCAAATCTCCTGGGAGGACAAGCGGACAAACGTCAGTGTGCTGGAAGAAGCAAAGACCACCAGCATTGAAGCGATGGTCCTCCAACATCAACTCCGCTGGACAGGCCACGTTGTCCGGATGCCTGACCACCGTCTCCCAAAGCAGTTGCTCTACTCCGAACTCAAGAACGGAAAACGGAATGTTGGTGGACAGGAAAAGAGATTTAAAGATGGGCTCAAAGCCAACCTTAAAAACTCTGGCATAGACACTGAGAACTGGGAAGCCCTGGCCCTTGAGCGCTCCAACTGGAGGTCAGCTATGACCAGCAGTGCTGCAGAATTCGAGGAGGCACGAGTGGAGGGTGAAAGAGAGAAACGTGCCAGGAGGAAGGCGCGCCAAGCCAACCCCGACTGGGACCGCCTTCCACCTGGAAACCAATGCCCTCACTGCGGAAGAAGATGCAGAGCAAGAATAGGGCTCCACAGCCACCTACGGACCCACAAGGAAACCCATGATGGAAGACCATCTTACTCGTCCAACGAGGGATCGCCTAAGGCCTCAGAGATGCAGAGTGCTTGGTGCCATCGCTCAGCACCCTTGCAAATGTGAGCAAAGGCACCCCTCCCCTTTACAAGTACCATGGGTGCCTTTGTTTGCATTGGCAAGAGCAGCAAGCAACAGACCTAAGCTCTCTGCAGCTCCAAGGCCACCACTATAATGATGAATGACAGACAAGGTAATTGTCACCCCATTTCCTCTATACTCCTGAGCATGGAAATGGATGGTGGCAGTGGCCCATGTGAACAGCGGAACCCGTTCCAATTCTTGCAGCTCAAACGGATAAATGGGGGGGGGGGGGGGTTCAGAAAGCAAACTTCCTCCCATATATTTATGCAGATTCATGCTGAAAATTCATTATGTCTTCACAATGCATGTGCTGTCAATCATTTCACTCAGTCCTTGAATGCTGGATATATTTTTTGACATCCTGATTGACCATTAATTTAAAGGAAATGCTCCAGAGCAGTAGGAATGGACATTTTTAAAAGTGCCAAATTAACTGCAGCTAACAATTCATGGTACAATATATCAACATTTAACTGAAAGCATGGCATTGTAAAAAAAATTGCAAAAATAGACACTATTTCTAAAACAATGATTTGGATTTATGCCACATCCTAAAGCTGATGTTAGGATATGACAATATTAATTAGAAACATTTCTATCTCAACTTATTTGCCATAATTCCCCATTTAAACCTGGCATGGTTTTGTCCTATAGGAAAGGGCATTTCAATTTTTTCAGTCAAATAAGTGCCTCTATTCAATGAAATAAAAGCAGGTTGGATGTCATTCCTTTCTCAAAGGCCTTTCGATCTGGTATTATCAATCAGTGTTTACACAGTAATTCATGTAAGTTCATAATGTCCTCACTTACTCATATAACCCCGAAGGATATGTATGCTCTCACACCATCCATTATTCATCAGAATATCTATTAGATGTATAAAGAGGATACTGAGAGCATTCATTCTGACGACTGTTGTGCCAGGTGTTAGAATACAGCTGCTTGTCTGTCCCAAAGCCTTTCTTTGCAATGTACTAATGTTTACCGAAGCCATAAAGATCAATTAAGTCTGTGGGGAAAGTATCCAAGATCCCAAAAATTGCATATTTAAACCCAGTTTAGGGTGAGAGAAGGATATTAATGCTTGCTAATTTCAGAACCACCAGTGAGGAAAGATGCATGTGAACACTGGTTCAACAAACATATCAATATTGTTCTGGTAGCTTTAAGAATTAAGACAGGTCAATGTCAAATGGGTTCTGCTATAGTCTGACAACTACCATATGAATGTAAAATGTGAATTTGGGGGTCTGAGTACAGAACTTAGGAGAAAAGAGGTTACACTTCTGAGGGTCAGGGGGTACTTAGCATCTTTTCAAGGACTGAAGAAATATTTCATGAATGTGCACTCTTGTACATACATGTACATAAATATGTCATAAACAAAAACAAGAGTTCCTTAATAGGTGGTGTTTCTCTTTCCAACATGATGCCCCTAGAAAAAACAGGGGAGGAAAGAGGTAGTGCAGCCATTTGCTTGCTCCATGCAATCACTTTCTGGGGAAAAGCTCAAGTTGACTGGTAAACACACACTTCTTTACAACTTTCCTTCATGAAAGAATTGGTGAGGAATTTTAGAAAATTTCTTCCCTCTGTGAACTACACTGTTTTTGAGGAATATTCTCACTTTGGCATTTGTTTTATGGAAAATTTTACATGTTGCAATTTTTGTGCAGAGAAAACAGAGTTTTTCATACAGTGAGTAATATTTTCTGTGCAGAAAATATTTTAGTAAGGAAATCACTCAATTTTTTCCTGCACAGGTAACAGTTTTTGTTCAGAATATGTGGTTTTGATCACAGAAAAGTAATCACATACATACAAATTTTAAATAAAGTCTTAAGACCCCAAACTGCAAAGATTCTCATCAGTCCATGGTGTTTATTGTCGGGTTTCTCGATACTCCAGAAACGTATTTTTGAACAGATACAAATACTTTCAAAATTCTTCCATTCATAATGTAAATTGAACGTACATCCTGGATTCAATCTCCAGCATCTTCATATAATGCGAGAAAGGTTTCTCTGAAAACTTAGAAGCAGCTGCCAATCTGTGTACAGTGCTGTCCTAGATAGACTTTGTATGGTTTTTAATAAGTTCTGACTAAGCATGAGACCTCTTTCTATATTCTTCCTAAATGCTGATCCATATCATCTGACTATAAGAACTGCACATTGTGTAAATGTGCAAGAAACATCACTGCACCTTTCTGATCAGTTTGTAATGCAGCCCTCCTGTGCATGTGAAAATTTCTACATTAGTGTTCAGATTGGCTTACTCCTGAGACATAAGCAAAGAAGTTAGTTAGAGTCTAAAGCAGTGGTTCCCAAACTTATTTGGCCTACCCCCTGGAAATCAATTTTTCTAAATTTTCTCTTCTTTCTTTTGTGCTTTCAACGCCCCCTTACAGTTATTCATCACTCCCAAATGCACCTGTGGCCATTACAGCCCCCCCCCCCCCCCGATTGCTGCAGTGCCCACCAGGGGGCAGTAACGCCCACTTTGGGAATCACTGGTCTAGAGAGAGATAGACATGAATACTCCTTTTAGCATATCAAAAAAGTTTGGGGCAGAGGCCTTCATCTGCATCAGTGTAGGTTTTTCAGATGTTGCCAAACTACATCTTCCAGCATTCCTTGCCACCGATGCTAATACTGTTTTGGGCTTCAGTCCAACAATATCTGAGAGGCCAGATTATTTCCACCACTGAAGTATATATTACGTTAATATGTAAATCTGCAACAATATGCTAGATCAGGATTATCAATGTGCCTAAACATTCTCAAACTACCAGCTAAGCATAGAGTTAACTCTCTTCCAACAAAACCATCTCTTCCAACAAAATCAATGTGACCAAAAATGCTGGACCATGGCATTCACTTATCATTAATGATCTGAATTCATAATCTTTCTTCTGTTATTGGTTTGTAAGTGTTCAGCTTTTTAATTTTAAACGTCTGAGCAGTTATTATATATTTTCCTATTCTTATGAAATCCACAGAAGGGGTCTGATTCAGAAGTGTATTTTTTTAAAAAAAGATAAACACTCAAAGGCTCTTTGGTAAGCTGACATGTTGTGACCAAGATAAATCTTTATGTTGTTTGCTCTGCACATAAGGACAGCAACATACCGACATTATCCCTGTTTCACAGAAAAAGGTCCGAGTGGATTTCGTCTAACACGTAGGGAACCTATTAGCTGTTCTCTGTTTTCTGTCTCCAGGCCTGAGCACTTCTCACTTCATTCTTCTCATACCTGATATTGGAGATGGACTGCCCTTGGGGCAAACACAGACAGAAGCAACTTGCTTTTTATTTTGTGGTTGTTCCTTCATATTATTCTCCCCAATTTATATGGTGCTTGTGTCAGCGGTTGTGATTCCCAGGAGGCTTGAGCCATAGCAGTGAAGAGTTTTATTATGATCCAAAAGAGACAAAATTCCTCCCTCTGCAACCCTCGAATATTGCTAAATTGATATGGAGCATCTCATCCCCACAAATCCCAGAGCAATTAAACAGCTATTGCATACAAAACCACCTCCACATTTGAGCTTCAAATAAAAATTTCACAATGTTTTGCCCTGTATAGCTAGGGGCAAGGATCTTTTTATTATTTTAGCCATAAATAGATACTTTAAAAGCCTCAAATGTAGTATTCTATACCTTGAACCTCTCCCCCAACCCATCAAGAGAGAGAGAGAGAGAGAGAGAGAGGAGACAAAAAAGAAAGCATTGCTATCTTAACAAATAGATCCGGCTTGATCTAATTATCTAAATCTTTTCAGTCTTTTTTTTAATTAGTATATTTTGACACATTCCTTCTTTTGTTCTTGGTAATCACTGAATTGGTTATCACTTATTGGTCCTCATCATCCTATGATGTAATAATCTAGATCCAAATATTGACCAATTAAAGTAAATCTATTGGAGTGCATATATAAACATTTAGGTGTTGCATTGATTCACAACCTTGTCACATGGCTGCTGGAATTGATCCGCCTCATTGGGAGCCATGGGGAACCCAGTGGCCCACATCCACATTGTCCAGCTCCTTCATAAGTTGGTCCCATGGGGGAAGTGTGGATGGCTTCCCCCCATTGCTTCTAATGGAAACACGGGAAGCCCCCCCCCCCCCCGTTGCTATAACGGTGACATGTGCTGGCTCTGCCCTACTTCACCCATGGAGCCCTGCCAGTATCACTTGATGGGAGCCGGCAGGGTCCATGGATGGCCTGGGCTAAACCGGCACATGCTGCCAAATTTAACCCTTTGTGATGAGGTCGGTGAGATGAACACCTAGATTTAGGCCACTATGCATCATTGCTCTGTCACAAATATTGTGCAAAAATCAATTTGAAATACCAGGACTGTAAGGATGTAGCAAATCTACATGGCAAATCAAGAGCTAGTGTTGTGTAGTGATCTGAGATTTAGACTCTGGGGACCAGACTTTAAATTCCTGCTTGGCTTTTAGCAACTCTTAGTCTCAGAAACAGGCTAAGTCCTCTATTCCCTCTGAACAAATCTGACCAAGAAAACCCTCTGTTACGTTCATCTAAGGCAGTGGTTCTCAATCCATGGGCCCCCAGGCGTTTAGGCCTAAAACTCCCAAAAATCCCAGCCAATTTACCAGTTGTTAGGATTTCTGGGAGTTGAAGGCCAAAACATCTGGAACCCACAGGTTGAGAACCACTGATCTAAAGGTTGCCATAATTCAGAACCAAGTTGAAGGCACACATAACAACAACATTGCAAGTCACCGGCAGAGACAATATTATTTAGAAGATTGCTTCCTCTAGTTATGTCTCAAATGTAACAGCTCCAACACATCTTAATGCTTAATTAAGCAGAACTTTTAAACTTTTCACAGATTAAGTTTTGCATAGATAAATGAAGTCAGTGACAGATGAATCCCAGCATAAAATCTCTTTTTTTGCTTCCAGGTTGTTAGAATAACACTGGGGCCTTCACCCACCATGAGTGCAGAGTTCCACACACAGCTTGCAGAAGGAGGCTGTGATCTGATTAAATCAATTATGTTTAGAAGGGAATCTGAAAGTCCCCATACTTCTCCAACCAATTTGCACATTTCCAGAAGACTGTTTTGAATGCTGTGAGCACCTGCCACTGTGAAAGCAGCAAAACAAGGAAAGTGAGAGAGCGGGGAGTGCAAACACATGCCGACTGCAAGGCCAGCATACCAGTTATCTCTTTCAATTCCCATTATAAATATTAGGTCTTGTTTACACAACCACAGATGCCTGCGGTTCTCGCTTCAAAGCCAAGGCAGTAGCAGATGTTGCTCATAAAGACAAAAAAGAATCCTGGGAATTTCAAGTACATCGCATGTCTTGGGCTCTTAGATGTTTCTCACTTTTTTGTGCTCTACCCTTCTCTGCAAATCTAAAATAATCACAAAAATGAAATCAGCTTCTCATCTTGCAGTGCATCCAGATTAAGGTTGATAGGTACAGGCGCCCAGTCTCAAACACAATTTTACAAGAGACTCAGACAATAAAGAAACCGACTGATTGGTTGATTGGGCTACTACTTCTGACCTTCCCATGTCTTCATTTCTTCCATAGTTTTTCTCATCACAAATTTCTCTTGAGAAGGAAAAGAAAGGAGAGCTGGGCAATGTCTCTCTGTTGACAAAACTAGGAGCACCAATAAATCAACTCAGGCCCCTTCTACATTGCCATATAATCCAGGTTATCAAATAATCCACATTATCTGCTTTGAACTGGATTATATCCATCTACACTGCCATATAATCCTGTTCAAAGCAGACAATCTGGATTTTATATGGCAGTGTAGAAGGGGCCTAAGGGATTTAGTTCAACCTTTGAAGGAGCTCTCTGCACTGCTAAAACAAATACAATGTCTTGGGTGGCAAGTTTGGGATAAAACCTAGGACAGGTCCCCTGCCTGCTGACAAGGAATTTCCTACTACTGAGGCCCCATCTATACCACCGTATAAAGTCCCGAATAGCTGCTTTGAACTAGATTATATGGCAATGTAGATTCATATAATCCAATTCAAATAATATAATCTGAATTATCTGCATTGATAACCTGAATTATATGGCAGTGTAGATCCAGTCTGAATAGCGCTCCTTTGGGAGAGTTTCTGACTAGTACATAGATACAAGCGAAAGGGGAGAGGGCTCCTAAACTTGTAATGATTGTGTAAAACCATAAAGCATAAGGCTGTGGAACGCTCTCCCTGCAGACATCAGACAGGCGCCCTCCCTCATGTCCTTCCGAAAAAGCCTCAAAACATGGCTGTTCGAGAAGGCATTTAACTGAGTGCTATAACAATGTGGTAAAGATGACTGGAATGGAACAAGGTATATGAGACTGGTTATGATTCCACTAAGAGACGAAGCGGATTTTTAGCGTAGTTTGTAATTGTCGTATAGTTTATATGTTGTTGTAATTAGCCTTTTGTAAATTGTCTTTATATGTATTGTACACCGCCATGAGTCGCCCTTAAGGGCTGAGAATGGCGGTTAATAAATGCATCAAATAAATAAATAATAAATAAATAAAAGAAGATGTTTCAGGCAAGTTATATTTTCTGAATGTCTATCTTCTGTACCACATACTAAACCAGGGGTCCCCAAACTTTTTAAACAGGGTCAGATTACTGTCCCTCTGACCGTTGGAGGGCCAGACTATAGTTTTTTTAAAAAAACAATGACCAAATTCCTATGCACACTGCACATGTCTTATTTTGCTACTGTTATGAATCGTAATGTAAATATCTGATATGCAGGATGTATTTTTATTGTTACAATCTGAACATAAAGCATAGTGATTAATCACAAAAACAATGTGTAATATACATTGTGAAATATTTATTTCTAATTACAAATAAATGAAATTTTTATTTCAAGCATGTCACAGCATGTGTAACAGTCTTAATATAACAGCAGGGAATCCATGAATATGTTGACTGTTCAGCCCTCAGTGAAGACAAAACTACATAATTTGTTTGTAACTTGAGGACTGCCTGTACAAGTTGGGTCACAGGGGGTCACAGAGACAACTGTACAGAAGAATAATACCTGGCAAAGTCAATGAAAGATTAAATATCTCTGACCTGGAATGCTAAGCAGGGCCAGTTCTGGTTAGTATTTGGATGGGAAGCCACAAATGAATAGCAGGTGCTCTATTTCAGAGAAAGAAACTGACAAAACTATTTTTGATTATTTCCTCTCAAAGAAAATCTTATGAAATTCAAGGGGCCGCCATAAATAAAAGGAGAACTCTACACACACCCAACCATGGGCTGTGGAAAGCAATATAGGAATACATAGAAAAAGATAGCTTTAGCATTTCTGAAAATAAAATAGTTCCAATGAAAATGAGAAAAAAATGTATTTTCTGTCGTTTTGAATGTGGTTTTTTTTTTTTTTGGCATATGTAAGCATGAGTCCCCTTTCAGGGGGAGAAGGGCAGGGTATAAATATAGGAAATAAATCTATATAAATAAAAATGTAATGTTCATTTGTGTGATTAACAGAAATCAAAAACCACTGGACACTTAAGAACCCAATGTATGTCCTTCACTCAAAAAATTGATTTTGACATTTGGGAGTTGTAGTTCCTGGGATTTATAATCAAAGAACATTCTGAACCCCCCCCCCCCCACCAACTATGGAATGGAACCAAACTTGGCACACAGCTCTCCCATGATCAACAAAAAATACTGGAAGGGTTTGGTGGGCAGTGTCCTTTGGTTTTGGAGTTGTAGTTTGCCTACATCCAGAGATCACTGTGGACTCAAACAATGTTGGATCTGGACCAAACTTGGCCAGACCAGGCTTCTCCCTCTTTCCTTCCTTCCTTCCTTCCTTCCTTCCTTCCTTCCTTCCGCTTTCCCCTTTCTCTCCCCTTCCCCTCCCTCCTCTCCTTCCTTTCCTTCCTTCTCCCATGTGGGAGGGAGAAGCCTACCGGGTGGGGACACCGGGCCAGGCGTCGCCTCCACTTGTTCTCCTGGCACGGCTGGGAGGGAAGCAGGAGGCGCCTCATGGCCAAGGAGAACAAGAGAGCACAGCAGAAGAAGATCCGTGGCCATGAGGCGCCTCCTGTTCCCCTCCCAGCCGCGCCAGGAGAACAAGCAGAGGCGGTGCCGGGTGGGCGTGGCCAGGCAACGCTGGCTTCCCCGGGCTGGCATCTCCCTCCCACACAGAAGGAAGAAAGGAAGAAGGAAAGGAAGGGAGGGAAGGAGGGAGGGGAAAGGAGAAGGAAGGGGAAGGGAGGGAAGGAAGGAAGGGGAAAGGGAGAGAAAGGGGGAAGGGGAAGGAAGAAAGGAAGGAAAGAAAGAGCCCGCCTGAAGCCGCTCCGGAGGGAGAGAGAGAAATGGCGAGGGGCTTTGCGCCAGGCCGGGCCAGGCCGCATGGGCCGGATAAATGCCCTTGGCTGGCCGCATCTGGCCCACGGGCTGCAGTTTGGGGACTTCTGTACTAAACATTCAAACACTTTGTTCTTACCTTCCTCTGGCCACCCTATGACAAAGAGACATTGGTAGAATTGGGAGCACTCCTATTTGTCAGGAGGTAGATTGATGTAGTGGCCTCAGGAACCAGATTTGAGGTGCCTTGAAAAAGCAACCAATTCATAGTTGTTTGTTAATTCTAATTTCACTGACAGGGATGGGAGGAAGTGTTGGCTTCATGTGCCAAAAGAAACTTGGCTGTCATTGAATGCTATGTACTTCTGACTTGTATAGAAGGAGAAGCTATTTGCAGTACCACAAAAATGTCACGGAACTGCCCTTGATGCAACAATGGACAAGAGATGCCATATCAAAGCTGCGATTTCACTGATCAAATAGTTTACCACGTGAACATCATTTCTTTAGAGGGTCTAAAGTTACTACAGTAAGATCCCCATAACTGTGGAACCCATATGTATGTTTTCAATTACCCATGCCCAGGGAGAAGGAGCATTTCTCTAGAACAGTGCATGGTTCTCCAGGGATACTTCCACTGGAAGTATCCTGAGACCTCTTCACACAGGGCATTTTAGCCCAATTTTACCACTTTTAATCATGGCTTAGATGGGGCCTGCCCTGCACTGTCACATGGCGCCTGCCCTGCGCAGGCCCCACCCACATTCCTCCCAAAGTGGAGTGGAAGTGCTGAAAGGCGCTTCCTCAACCATTACAAGGAAGAAAGTGTATTATGGGTAGCTCCAATGGAACTACTCGCACTTTCCTCCCCCTTTCCCCGTATGATATGGGAAAGGGTGGCAGGGCAATGTGTGTTGCCATGCATTGCATTCTTTGTCACACTTTCTCCCATCTGATAGGGGAAGGGACAGGTTGACAACACGCCCTGTCCTTCCCCACCATATGATAGGGAAGGAGGGAGGGCACAATGGGTGCCACAAGCTGTTCTGTGTGCCTTCCCATTCACCGGCATCTGTTGGCGAAATGGCATGGCCCAAAAGGTCTGTGTGAAGCAGTCTCTGGAACAAATGTGGCCCTGGATCAGCTACTCAAAGGATAGCCTAGGCCAAATGGTTGTACCAGTAGCCAGAACACAATGGATCAGAAACAGTTAAGACTCCTTTTTGAAGTAAAAAAATTGTGTTCTCTTCAAATCCAAGCCAAAGCATGGAAAAGGTAACAAATTGCACATTAATTTCCAGAATCCCCCAAGCATACCACTAATACATACTACTAAGTTCTCCAAACTTCCTCTTCTGTCAGTGATATGCTGCAGGATTCTGGAAACTGTAGTCCAAAAAGGTACAGTTTCTAAGCTCTGGCTTGAATCTGAAGGTATCTGGCATATAGTGCAACCTGTAGTGCATTTCCCCTATTTTTAAAGTATTTTTTCTTCTTCTCTGTACAGTAAATAACCAGTTATAACTCAGTTGCTTTATTCAATTTTTAAACACATGTTGAATTAGTGAAGGAGTTTTAAATAACATTGGTTTATTTTACATGTTATTCAAGATTACTTATAGCATACAGTTTCTTATTTTGATAATTGTATTCTATGACGACAGTTTTGTCAGGGCTTCAACGCTCTTCTTCTGATTTGCCAGATGGAGGAAATGCATTGAGTATCCCGTAGCTATATGCAATGCCCCATTTGAAAGTCAAAAAGGGCTGCCCACATATATTGCAAAGCAGGGGTGTGCTATTTTTAACTTCAACCACACTGACAGCTAGGACCATATGGTGGAAGCAATACTTCCCTCCGCTCCACTGTGACTTTCAAATCAGGAAGGAAAAGCCCCTGACTGTGAGACCTTCTCATCGCTGCTGCTGGTTTTACTAATTTCTCATTGACAGCTTTTCAACCGAAAGGTACTGTGAAGCCTTGACTGATTTTCTCAATAAAATTTCCATTTTCTTCAAATACGTACTGAATGTGCACATTATATATTCATTCACAGTCATTTCCACTTCCCTGTATCAATCCAAATATTATTCTGGATAATATTCCAGAGAGGATATCATCTCACAACAACTCAGTACAATAGATGGATTTGCAAAACTGGTTGCCACATAATCACCTGAAAAGATTTATGGCGGAGTGAGGGTTCAGATATGGATTTCCTTGCACTTAGTCCAAACTTGCAACCACTATACCAGTCCTATTGGTAAACTATTGGATATAATCTTGGATACGTCTAAAAAGAATTGCCAAAAAATAACCCCCAAATCTGAATCAACCTATCCATGGATCAACGTACTGTATCGTAACTCTTATCAGAAAGGAACCATCTCCTTCTCTGAGTAGCATGGCAAAATGAAAGAGCTAAGTCTGTCCTTAGAGAACCCCCAAGAAGCACCAACCCCCTCTACTTTCTCCACCGCTATGCCACTTCTGGCATTTTTGAATGCCCAAGTGACTGGTCCCCCTAAAGCAACACCAGCAATTCTCCCTCGTTGTGGTATGGCTCTCAATTTACCGCTGGGAGAGGTCATCCGGAGTTTTGGAGTTGGGTGCCATCTCTACGCAGATGACACACAACTCTACTACTCTTTCCCACCTAATTCCAAGGAGGCCTCTCGGGTGCTGGACGAGTGCCTGGCCGCTGTGTCTATCTGGATGAGGACGAACAAGCTGAAGATCAATCCCGACAAGACAGAGGTCCTCCTGGTTGATCGCAAACCAGACCGGGGTATAGGGTGGCAACCTGTGTTGGACGGGGTTACACTCTCCCTGAAGCCACAGGTCCGCAGCTTGGGAGTCCTCCTGGATTCATCGTTCACGCTTGAGGCTCAGGCGTCGGCGGTGTCCAGGGGGGCTTTTGCACAACTGAGACTTGTGCGCCAGCTGCGCCCGTACCTCGCGAAGGCTGATCTGGCCGGGGTGGTCCATGCCTTAGTCACCTCTAGACTGGACTACTGCAATGCGCTCTACGTAGGGCTGCCCTTGAAAACGGCTCGGAAATTTCAACTGGTCCAACGGGCAGCAGCCAGGATGCTAATGGGGGCCCCCTACAGAGAGAGGTCAACCCCCCTGTTTAGGGAGCTCCACTGGCTGCCATTTATCTTCCGAGCCCAATTTAAGGTGCAGGTGCTTACCTACAAAGCCCTGAACGGTTTGGGACCATCCTACCTACGAGACCGCATCACAGTCTACGAACCCACACGCTCGCTCCGGTCATCAGGAGAGGCCCTGCTCGTGATCCCACCCGCCTCACAGGCGCGTTTGGTGGGGACGCGGGACAGGGCCTTCTCTGTGGTGGCCCCCCGCCTCTGGAATGCCCTCCCGAAAGATCTCAGACAGGCCCCCACCCTGGCGGTCTTTAGAAAAAACCTGAAAACCTGGCTATTCCAATGTGCCTTCTCAGATTAGGAATCCCCACTACCAAAGCCCAGAAGCACTTTAGTAGAGCCAAGATCACTCTCAACGCACACCGCACTTATATCTTAATCTTATATCCCTCCGACACTTTTTTCAGCACTTTTAACCCTGTACCCCACCTCAGCCGGCTCAGTTTTTTAAATAACGTCCTGTTGTATTGTTATTGCCTTTGTTTTCTGCTTTAACTGTTTATTTTGCTATGTATTGTATTGTTGTATTGTGTCTGCTGGGCTTCGGCCTGTTGTAAGCCGCATCGAATCCCTTGGGAGATGCTAGCGGGGTACAAATAAAGTTTAATAATAATAATAATAATAATAATAATAATAATAATAATGTAGCCAGGGGGTGGGGGCTTGAGGGGCTTCACCCTCCCCCCAAAATTCTCATGGTGGTTCGCGAAAAGGCCTTACTGGTGCATTATTTAAACTGTTATGTTTATTCATATCATGATCTGATCACCATACTCAATATATCTCATATGCATGGGGGTATTGGGGTAATAATACAAAAGGTTTGCTAGGGTAGACCCTCTTTCACTCAGACTCAGCCCCCCCCCCAAAACTCAGCCCCCCCCCCAAAAAAAACCCTGAAAAAAACTCAGCCCCCCCCCCCCGAATTGAAATCCTGGCTACGGGCCTGCCCATGGGTCACAACAAAATCCAGAGCCTGCCATTGGCTAATACTTGAGGTCAACTTATACCTGAGTGTATACCATAGGTACTATGTAGTTCTTTTTATGGTGCAAATTACTCATTTCTGGGAGTTCCAGGAAATGGAGAAAAGTTCAGCAGGGCTCATGGCAGGGAGAAACAGTGTATCATGTAGTTTACCTCCAAATGAAGATGTTTTGTGAACTTCCCATCACGAAAATTCTTCAAAGCACAGTGGCTATCCTTTCAGACAATTACAGTCTCCATTGGGCTTCAAGGTGAAGATATACTTGAAAGGAAGTGAATTGTAGATAATAGATAATCAGTGAGAAGTAGATGCCAGCTTGCTGGTCTTCTGAAAGCATTATCTTTTGTGCTGGCAGAATTATATCTCAAAAGATTGTGTTAACATGCTGAGATATCACAGAAGAGCTACACTGGCAACCTATGTTATATTGTTATCAACAGAACCACTCTTAATAGCAAACCTGATAGTGCTGTACCTATTACTAGAGTAGCAAAATGGGGCCAATCAGGAAAAAATACTAGTTTATAAACTCGAAAAGCAAAAGAGAAATAAAGATGTTGTCATTGTTAATTTCCATCACCTTGGTTTTAATTTATGATGACGTATGAACCTCCAAGGCTCAGGGCTGTCTTCCTTGATTGAGTTTATGAACCCATAATGAACTCTTCCTCTTTTCCTACAGCTTTCTGCTTGATGGCCATTACTGTCTTATGTAATGATTTGTCATCACATATATGGCCAAAGTACAATAGTGCCAGATTGGTCATTTTGGTTTCTAGAAAGAGTTCAGGCTTGATTTACTCTAGGATCCATTAATTTGTCTTTTTTTTAAAAAATCTATTATATCCAGTCAACTCATCCAACACTATGTTTCAAATGAGTTGATCTTCTTACTCCCATTTTTATTCATTGACAAGTACTCATAAACACACACACAAAATAAATAGCCCAACAATAGCTAAACATGTCAATGCCTTCCAGAAGCCAAAGCATATTAAGTAGTTGTGTGTCATTTGAGTGTGGGAAGGAGGCAGAAGTAAGCTGGTTTTCAATATATCACCTTTATGCCAATGATACAGCTATATTTCTCATTTTTTTCTGACATGAAACATTACATTACAACACGTCTTCCTGCTATTTCAGAATGGATGCTTCATCCCCATGGAAAACTCAACAT
The DNA here is from genome assembly GCF_037176765.1 of Anolis sagrei. Taxonomy (NCBI): domain Eukaryota; kingdom Metazoa; phylum Chordata; class Lepidosauria; order Squamata; family Anolidae; genus Anolis; species Anolis sagrei. The sequence continues at coordinate 87,390,330 of NC_090026.1, read as the reverse complement.
AGCAAAGTCAGAATGATTCAATTTTCTGCCAAAACCTTCTCTAGAGTATATGACGTCCATCACGGTTAATAATGACACTTTGATCCTGAGAAGAAAGCATGAAGTCTTGGTTTTACTCTTCTTTGTCATTTGCTCCCCACACTGAGAAAGTAACAAATTCATTTTTTCTTTATAACATTGCTAAAATCAGAACCTTTTCTTTATGTTTCCTTTGCTAAAACCATACTTTATGTCTTAGTCATGTCCTGTCTTGATTTTTGAAATCTTTTAATATTGGTCTTCCATTATCTCACATTAGCCCATTCAACATTCTGCTGCTATGATTTAGCCTGATGTTTGGATCCTGTTGCCCATGTTTTGATATTTCTCAAAGCTTGAGACAACCTAGCTTTTCCTTTTCTTTCAACCCTTATTTCTTTTTACCAGCCTGTTAGTTAGGCTTCGCACCTAACTAAGGGTTTCCTCTTCCTTGGCTTAGCTTCATCCTTTCTCACTTATGGCCTCATCATCTTGAAATTGCGTCCATGAGTGAACTACTCCTTCTCTAAGTGTCTTTAACTCTCAATTGAACACTTTTTTATTTTCCAAATCAGGTATTTTAGTTTGGGAATCTTGTATATTTTGAATACATGTATAGTCTGTTGGCTAATTTAGCTGAGGAATTATTTACTTTTTTCCCTACCTAAAAACTTAGAGAATAGAAAAGCCAAGGAGCTAACCTCCTTTGTGCCTCTCACTCTGGTACCAACACGTTCTTACAGGAAAGCAAATGATTTCATGTTTTTATCCACAAAACCTTTTGGCTCGGGTGATGACTTTAATTTTCTGTCTTCCCTTTCAATTACCATAGGGTACAGGAGCTAATTATTAAACGTATAAGAGTTCGGAGTTTTGCTCTGGCAACTAGAATTACCAGTGATAACCTATAGGAAATGACATATATTCAGTTTGAGTTTTGAATCCCTGAAATCACATATATTCCTGCATGTGTTCAGTTAATATTCCAAATCCCCATTTTACATGAATTTTATCCCTTCTCTATAGCAGTTAAATCCATATGTGTGGGGCTGAGAGACAGTCACAACCTTGCTAGAATAATGTTCTTTTTTAGCCAGAACTTAAATCCTTTCAACTAATGCTTCTGGGTGAATAGCTGTAGGACCATGTGTTATATCAGTGCTACAAGTCCCCTAGTCCTGTTTGAACCTTTGTGGAGCCTTGTACTACTTTCTTTTTGAAATACTGTGTTTTTTGATGTCATTGTCCTATCACAGAATTGTGATTTATTTACTTTGCCTCAATAGCCTGCCTGAAGAAACACTAAGGGCTACAGATTAGGGCTGTGCAATCGATGAAAAAAAATGTTTCAACACTCACTACAAAATTAGAGGGCACTGACTCAACTTTGCCTACCTCTCAGGGTTGATTCAATTCCCAACAATCCCCTTCTTTTATCTCTAAATCCCTCTAGAGCTGTGGTTCTCAATCTGTGGGTCCCCAGATGTTTTGGCCTTCAACTCTCAGAAATCCTAATAGCTGGTAAACTGGCTGGGATTTCTGGGAGTTTTAGGCCAAAACACCTGGGGACCCACAGGTTGAGAAGCACTGCTCTAGAGAATGAACACAGAGCAGGAGGAGGAGTCACAAGCCATTAAGCCGAATTCTGAGAAATGAAGTTTGGGAAGGTAAGGACTCCTGTGGCAGAGAGTTCAAAAGGCCCCACCCTAAACTACATTTCCCAGAATTCCACTCACTTCCCATGGTAAAGCACTGGGGTCTTCCCACTCCAAGTTGGAGAAGTTAGTTTTAAAATGGAGGTGTTGCATTGTCTCCAGATCAGCAGTGCCAAAGAATTCAAAATGCCCTGCCCTAAACTACATTTTCCAGACTTCTGCTTGCTTCCCACTTAAAAACCTCAATGTGAGTGTGGTCTCTCCTTGTCTCTCCCTTCTTCCTTGCCCGGCCATGCATTCCTCCCTCTGGAAAATGAAGTTTGGGAAGGCAAGAGCCCTCGTGGCAGAGAATTCAAAGGGCCACATTTCCCAGAATTCTGCTTGCTTCCCACCTTAAAGCCTCAATGTGAGTGTAGTCTCTGCTTCTCTCTCTGGGCCAGCCATGTGTAGAGGGGCTTCTTCCTTGCCCAGCCATCCAGCCAGGCATCCCTCCCTCCTCCCCTCCCCTCCACACCTCCTCGGCAGGGGCTTCTCCCTCAACTCTGGCCCCACCATCCTCCTCAGGCCTCTTTGAGGGAACCAAACCAAGCCTTTTGGGGGAGAAGCAGTGCCTTTGATGGAAACCTGGAGGCATTTATGAGACCTACATAACTCATCCAAAAGTCATAGGTCAGTGTTTTGAATCTTACATTTTTTGCATGGCTGCCCCTTGTGTTTTTAAATATCACTTTGACTCTAACAAACTACAAGTGAAAAATGAATTACAAACCAAGTTTTACTCTTGTTTTACTACACCTTTTACTGCTGAAACTATCAAAAGAACTTGAGTTTTTGGTTGCAATTGTACATATTCACCTCAGGATACCTTTCTTCTTAGCTTGGCCTCTCATTTAATTTCTCTCTCTCATTCATTTATTTTGTGACAAGTGCGTTATATATTATACACACTAATACAGTTTTTATGCCAATTTTCATAGAAAGATCTAAACTTGTTAACCTGTTCTTTTGTATAGAACCTGCTAGCCTGAGGAACACAAAAGCCCTTATCAAGATTCTCATGTGCCACAGATTCTATGAGATCAGGGTAGTTACTATTCTTTTTACCTTCTTCCTTAGAAACTGTAGGGAAGCCCTAGAGACAGAAAGGTTTTTTTTTTAACAGTGCCCATAATACAACTCAGGGTTGCTAATTGGCATGCTCTATCCTTTGAGTATTTCTGTAGAAAATAACTTTAAGGGTCTGAATTCAAGTACAAAAATGGTGCAAGCATTATATTATTTAAAAAATAATATCCAACATCTTTGAAAGAAATTACCATATATACTCAAGAATACACTGAGTTTTTCAGCCCTTTTTAGGCTGAAAAAGCCCCCTCAGCTTATACTCAAGTCAAAGTTATTTATTATTTTACTCTTGTTGTTGTTATTATTATTATTATTATTATTATTATTGCATTTATTATTTTATTACATTTTTTCTCTATTTATTATTATTGCAATTATACTTATTATTTTACTCTATTATTATTACATTTTTTATTTTATTTTTTCCCAGTTTTGTGGTAAGATTGGTGCCTCAGCTTATATTTGGGTCAGCTTATACTCGAGTATATACGGCTTTATGGATTCAACCATAAATTTAATAGCCATTTTTGCTTCAAAACAAGTGCATTTCCCCCTGATTGACTGGTTGATTTTTCATACTAATAATTTAATAATTCAAAATGAAGGGGAGAAAAAGACAGGAAAAAGAAGAAAGAGGAGAGAAAAATGGACAATAAATAAAACATAATAGGGTTCTGACCTCTGATTCTAACTATCATGGGGGGAAAAAGAAATATAGTATTATTTTAGTATGAATCTAACTAAATAATCATACTTCAGTTGTTAATAATCATAACCACAAATATTACACCTTCATATCTGCTGTTGCTTAAAAAAATAGAATAAATTTGCAGTCTGAAAAAATCTTAAATTGGAGTATCCGTTAGAATCCACATTAATTTGGCAATATGAACAACTCATCAATCTTAATAATGATTTATTCTTCTACCACTGGTGCTTTGGTCAATTTTCATGTTTGAGCAAATACTATTCTTGCTGCAGTTATCATGTGCCAAAGAAATAATCCACATTTACTTTTCAGTGCTTTATCCATAATGCCTAGCAGAAACATTTCTGGTAAAATTACAAAATCTACATTTTTTGTGATTATTATATAAATGTTATATTATTTATTATTTATTTATTTATTTATTTATTTAAAACATTTATATTCCGCCCTTCTCATCCTGAAGGAGACTCAGAGCAGAGCACAGCATATACACAGCAAACATTCAATGCCTGGATACAATACATAAACATTTAAAACATTTATCGAAATATTAAAATACACCATTTAAAATAACACCATTTAAAACTGTTGTCCTTTTTGTTGATATGTCCAATATTGATTTCAAACTTTGTGAGACATTTCCAATGGTTTATTTAAGATTAGATACCATTTACAGTATAATCATATATAATCTTTTAGATGACTGCACAAAATAAATTTTATATCCTTGGAACACATTTTCCCCATATATCCATATAAACATTGTGCCCAAAATTTTCACCCCACTTTTTCATCTACTTTTTTTACAGTTAATTCTCTGTCTCTAATTTCAAAAGCCATTTGAACATTTTAATTACATGCTCATCACCTTTACATAACTTAAAAATAACCTTTTCTTTCACTTTTATGGCTGCACTTTTCTTATCTTGATTAAATCTGTCCTTAAGCTGTATATAAGTGAACCAACTGAGAACCTTTCCTTTCTTGAGAATCATTTCCCTTGATTTGAATTTTCATCTGCCTTGTTCGAAATACAAAAGACCATCACAAAGCAACCATTTCCAAATATTTACTTCCTTTTTTAAAGGCTTCCTAAGACAAGGTGGCGAATCTTAGAAAAACATTTCTGCCGATACTTATACCAAACTCACAGGGCAGACTTTCTAATATTGGTTGAACATTCCTTATTTAGAATTCAGAAATCTGAAATACTGCAAAATCCAAAAGGGTCTTGATGGGTGGCTTAGAGGACAACACTTTTGCTTTCTGATGGTTCAACGCATACAAACTTTGTTTCATACACAAAATTATTAAAATATTGTGTATTTGTGTTTAAGGAGTAAATGAAACCATAAATGAATATCATGTTTGGACTAGGGTCTCATCTCCAAGAGATCTCATTATGTGTATGCAAAATCCAAAAAAAATCTGAAAGACAGAAGAGTTCTGGTCCCAAGCATTTTGGATAACGGATGCTCAAGCTGTACATTGATTTTTAAAATCAACATGTGTCTTAATTTTATCAAATCAAGATATCCATGCCATCCAGATCTTACATTATGACCTTTAAGTTCCAAGTTCTTTTTTTATTAGATCTGGAATGCAGTGGGCTGTAATGATGTTATATTGAACAATATTAAGTTCAAATCTTCATTCTCAATGTATCTTCTTTGCTATAAATTAGTATGACTCATTTCTACCATCTACTTCTGATATCTCTTTTTATTTTCACATCATCCTTCAGCTAGGAAGTCCAAGGGCAATGATGAGGCTGTATCCCACCCGACGCCACCTCCCAGAAAGATAAATAGGGAGGAAAGTAACTATAGGAGTGATTTTGAGAGCTACAGAGGTGCCATGGTTTGAAGGTTGGACTAGGACTTTGAAAAACCAGGATTCAAATCCCCATTTGTAAGTCCACTGGGTAACCATGGAAAAATCACAGATCTTGTCAGGAAGACCTATGATCAGTTTGCTTTAGAGTTGCCATAAGTTAGAAATGACTTCAAGGCACACAACAACAACAGCAATAACAAAAACAACAAGAAAAAATATAATAGCCTTATACATAAACAGAAAGTTATTCACCTCCCCAATAAGGAGCATACAACTACCTGAAAATACTAGATATAAACTATTTTATGGAACAATCTGTGGAGTGAGAAGGTGAAGTGAGATCCACAAAACAAGATGGAAGAGCCTTCTGTGAACAGAGCTGCACTGTGGAAGATTTATTTCCATAATTTGAAAAGGGGGAATCCCACACTCCCCATACACCACTGCTTACTCAGGTCTCAGCAATTTCCCAAGGCCACTATGATAATTTTATATGTTCCAATCTGTCAGTAGTTATTACGAATAGTGTCTGTTTTGCAAATGTGGCATTTCCTTTGGACACATTTGCAGCCCCAGTCCATTCCCAGTACTTTCATTTTATTTTGGAAAGAGAAGTTGGACATGCTGTACAGGAGCATCTGCCAAGTATTCTTGTAAAAAATGGCTGACATTAAATAGACCCAGGTGCACTTGGGCTGAAATGTCCTATACAGAGAGGTGACCCTTTGACACCATTGCCATACACATTGATTAATGGAATTACTTTGGGCTCAGTAAAGTTGAGAAATTGGAACATATTAAAATTAAGATGGGAGAGTGTATATTTAGTCTCTCTAGGAGAAACAGAATATAGAAGGTGTCATCATGTTTTCTGTTAATAGCAGCACTCATTTTGAAAGTATTTCCTTCACTTTTCAGACATGTCTTGGTACTGTTTATATAATTAAGAACAAGTAGTGAGTATTCACACAATAAAGAGACAGCATTCAGTGTCTTGTGAATATTATTCTAAACAGTTGCTTTCCTGTCCTGATCATGTTAGGATTTAATCATTCAAATGAGTTATTCTATAATCCTTCTTCATGTTCATTAGAAAATTACTGAATCCTCCTTTAGAATATGTTAATGCTATTTCGTTTCCAGCAGCACCTAATGCTGTTCCATAATTTTGGCTGTCTTCCATTTACAATTTTCTCCCAAAACAAGTGCATCTGAACCAGAATCTAGCCTTTGCAGATTTGCATATTCACTTGAAAACAAATCCAGCTAATTTTGACAGAACTCAAAATGTGTAGCATCACAGGCTAGTTTGCATCTTGTCAATAATTCTGGTTTGAAAGAAAGATTTTCACAGTGTTTCATTCGTATAAACTCATGTGATTCCCCATCCCACCCCCACTTAAGACTTAAAAAGAATGATCTGAGGATCACAAAAAGATGGAACACATCAGAAAATTGTCTCCAGCGTTGGACAACTTTAGACCACTCCTCTCTAATCTGGCCTAATCAAGAATGGTTGGACTACAATGGCTATTATGACCTAGTTGACTGGAGATGGTTAGAGTTGTGGTCCTGTTGAATCTGAAGAACATCATGTTGCCAAAAGATGCTTTGCTTAGTAAAGCTAAGTAAAGCAGAAATGCAGACACCTTGTATTCTGGATTTCCTCTTAACAAGCCACAGGAGTAAGGCATATAAAGGATTTGTGAGGATGTGAGTAAGGGCCAAATTAAATGTGACATCTGCTGCTCAGTTTGCAACTGCCATAAATTAGAATTTTGTTTCCAAAATAACAATGGCTATGGCCAAGATCTGGTCTCTGCTACAGCTGTCCATTTATCATCTCCCAGACTTACTGTTGAGCCACTACAGCCCCGTCCCCCCACATCCTATGGCCATTCTGTACTTGGTGGAAAGGAAAGCCCACATAGTCAGATGGAGAATTATTACATCATCTACAGATATCTGCTGGATCCCAAGGTAATGATTTAATTGGTCTTTCTTCAGGTACAGGGATATAGCCACACACTTTTCCAGTCCCTCTTCCACACTCTCTAAGAATGGCTGCAGCAGGGCTACAGATGGCTAAATGGTAAATCCAGGTGGAGCTTTGGGCCACTGTGGAAAAGAATATCAATGTACACAATGCCCAAGAAACAGAAAGACATATGCATGTATAAGGTGAACTTATGCCTGCATAAGCCACTGAGAAGATGGCAGCTTAAATGTGTACATGTAGTTGCACTATCCCATTGTAGATATTTGATTCCACCACAACCATCATCATTGCACTCCACGAAATCTCAATGTTTGAAGCTGGTTGCAATTCTCTACTAGAAAGTTGTAGTCCATTTCCCACACCACAGCAGAGCATTCCAAATCTCTTGCCAAATCGCAAATCTCAGAATCCTATAGCATAGAAGCATGACAGTTAAACCAGATTAATAGTATGTGCAGATACAATCAAAGAGTTAAATACATCCTTTGTTGTAGTTATGTGCCTTCAAGTCATTTCCAACATGTGGCTACCCTAAGATGACCCGATCACAGAGTTTTTGGTGGCCAAGAGTGTGTGACTCACCCAGAGACACCCAGTGGGTTTTCATGGTTGAATTTGAATTTGAACCCTGGTTTCCAGAAGCATAATCCAACACTCAAAGCACTGAACCATGCTAGCTGGTCCAATTAAAGATCCCCTCATCTCCATATGCTTGCTATTTACCTGGAAAGAAATGCTATAATGGTGAATTGCTTTAATAGTGACACATTGAGTTTGGGCCACTGAAATTCTAGATTTGAAAAAAGCTTGCAACAAAACTTCAGAACATTAGAATTAACAAGGTCCTACATAAAAGCTTAGGTGAGCATGATTTTAAGAACTGAGCTAGAAGTCTGCCAAGGTTAAATAGGACCAACCCATAGAACCAATCATCATAGTGTGGGATAAATGTGTAAATACATGCAATAATTTAAATAAAGTTTTCCATTAGCAATGCTACAAATAATAAATCATTGGTCAACAATTAAAACTTGTGAGTCTATTCAGTATTTCATTGAAGAAATCTGTTAGATTTCATCCAGATCAGAAAGAAATTAAACCAGATTGTGTGGAAATTGTGTAGCCCACAAAACAAAATTAATGATAAAGTAATCTATCATAGGTTCTGCATATTTTTATTGGAAAAGAAGGGCAAGACAAAGTTTTTGATGTGTTTCCAGTAGGATTTAGAAAAGAAGGTCATCCGCTCTCAAATCCCCAACCTGCCATATTGCCTGGAGGATTCTAGGAGCTTCAGTTTGATGATGATGATGTATTGTTGAAGGCTTACATGGTCGGAATTACTGGGGTGTTATGTGGATTCCAGGCTGGAGAAAATGCTGCTAGAACACAGACATACAGCCTGGAAACCACACAACACCCCGATAATGATGATACTTCCAAGTTCCAATTTAGACAATGCCAATTAAATATTATTATTCTCTTAGATGCATAGTATTAAAGTAGTCCTAAAATTATATTACTCATACTTCAAGTAATATATTTTATCCTTGAGTTATGTAGTCAGAAATGTGCCAGATAATGCTCTTCTGAACTATTTTTGGTACTGCTGTTGTTATCAGTAATGAGAGGAAGAATGATATGAATAGGCAGAGGCTGACTCAAGAGGGGGGAAAAGTCACAAGGCAATAAATCAAAATAATCAGCATGCCAACTGAGGAAAAATAGAAGCATTAAAGAGCCTAGAAAGGTAGTGGTGAAAATGCTCACTAAGACAGTAACTTTAAAAGCCAAGTCAAAGTTCTGATTTGATCCTATCCATCTACTAAAAAATAAGCGATATTGCTTTCAATGGTTGTTCTTCTCAGATAAACAGATACGGACTCTAGATTATCAAAAAAGAAAAGAAAAGAAAGAGCTGACATGAGTACAGATGACCAAAATATTTTGATAAGTCAATAATAACATAAATAAAAGACACAGTGGATTAAAAAAGATTGTGAGGACTAAAACCAGGAGAGCCAATTAAACCAGAGGTTAGCCTTTGCAAAAGAACCCCTGAAAACCACAATATATAGATTTAACAATGAAACACAGAAAATAACTTTAATCTACCAAAGGGGACTCAAATGAGGAAAAGGTTAGGGAGAAAAAAAGAGGAATGAATCATTAGGAAGGAAAAGAGTGGGCAAAACTAAAACCAGATTAAGCGGATAGGAGCAAAATGTCTCTTTCATGTACATAGCCTTCCGGATGTCTATCTCTGTCTCAGAAAAATTCCAAAACAGCATACAATAACAAACATGTGCACCTTGAACCAGATTTAAAACAAACAAACAAAAACTCTGGCATTATTCACATAAATAACCGGTAGCTGGCAGCCCCCAGGTCAGTGGCAGGAATAATTTAAACTGGGTTTTGATAGGTTTAAATGAGCTGTGCAAGGTGCTGAAACACTTTGGTGATAACACAATACCTTAGGTAACTCCTTTAAACATGGGTAAAAACCTGGAGTGGATTTAGGGCTCCACACATGGGAGTCACTAGGTGCCAGGGGTTCTTTCATATATAAAAATGACACCCACAATCCTTTGCCTCAGAGCTGATTCACACCTTTAATAAAGGCAGACTTGTGGTACAATTTTCAAAGGACTAAGGTTCCGGATTCCTTATACAAAGGAATAATATGTGACAAAATGCATTGTGGACTCATATCTTGATGGCTCACTACTGCTTCCAGCCCAAATAGAGGTCTCTACTCAAGACAGTTGCCCCACATTCTGGAGTTATGCATGACCTGGGTTCCAGAACCTATTGATCAAAATAGATAGATGAGCTCCATTTTCACCCCATAGCCACCTATGCCTGAAATGTGAACCATGTAAATATTGTACAGATGGAATCCTCAGAAGCTGTGCATCACCAAGGCAGGGCCATATCTGCAAACCCGGTGCTCCTTTCCTGCTATGACTTCTTTATGTGCACAGCACATGAAGGACTCTAGCCTCAGAATACACTCAGATTTACCTTAAATACCCATTCACATCAAATTTCCTGCTATCAGCTACGTTTACATAATCAGAAAGTTCCAAAGAACCCTTTTCTCCAACTTGGCAGGGTCTAGGGAGTTATCTCTGTGAAGGTGCACTGGGTTAAATGATTCCACAGATATGCTCCAAGGAAACACATCTCCATTACTTTGTGCCTTTTTTATCTTTTGAAATGATTTTGATCAATTTGGCTTAAGCCTAGTGGCAAATTGAGTGCAAGATCCCACATAGCTTTTATCAGATTCTTAGTGCTATAACTTGGAAACTCAGGGCCCAGAAATCATTGTAAAATCAGACAGATGACAAGACAAAGGAAGGAAGGAAGGAAGGAAGGAAAGAAAAGAAAAGAAAAGAAAAGAAAAGGGAAGGGGGAAGGGGGAAAGGGGGGTAGCAGGAAAGGGGACAAAAAAAACCCTTCGGGGTGAGAAGGGCAGGGTAGAAGCAACCGAAATAAATAAATAAAAATAAAGGGGGAAGGGGAAGGGTAGGAAGGAGGAGGAGAAGGAAGAAAGGCAGGTGAATGTGGTTTAAGTTCTACTAAGAAAGAAAGGAAAAATTTTGCCCCAGGTTAGAACTGGAGCAAATACCTTCAAGTAATTCCTAATTTATTGCAAATTCCATTTTTAGATTACTTTGAAAAAATCACATTGTGACAGACAGAATATAGGCCCTGATAACACGATACCATTACAGTGCTATCATTCTACTTTAAGTACCATAGCTATGGTTTGCTATTGAATGAGACACTGCAAAATTACACAGATGTAGTCCAAATGCTTTCAGAGAGGTTTATTCTTTGTACATGTGTTTAGGATTACATCCTAGAAACTGGGTTTTTTTTGTCTCCAGTCACAATTCTACTAATAATGATCTGTGAAGGGAAAGGAATTGGAATCAAGTTAGAAACGGAGAAATGATGCCTGATGTGTAAAGGGTGAAATAATGCTGTTTGGGAAACTCTTGCTGTTATAGCCTGCTGTGCTTTTACAGCAATTTGCTGCCACCTCGTATGCCCGTGGCTTTTATAATTAGCACAAATATCAAGACCTTGGTTCTGCTGTCAAGCCGAAGCAACACATTACAAGTGAGGTGATTTTATCCATGCTCTTTCTCCTTAGTGTGCCACAAACCTACAAGATTCCTGCTTTATCTATTATGGCCAAATTATTTTTCATCTACTGGCGACACTAGTTTCAGTAAAAGCAGACTCAGCTGCATTATCTTTCCTTCTTCCTCAAACTGCAATTTTTCATCTGAAAATTAAGCGTAGTGTACTTCAGTGAGACAGAGTGTTTAGAGCCAAAAGGTTACCCTATTATGATAAGGCAACATGCAAATTTTCTTGTCAAGGAAACCTCATAACAGAATCACCTGAGGGTTGCCACAAGTCTGAAACAACTTGAAAGTACACACAAGACCAAGTATAATATAACACAGCATTGATCTTTCTGTAATAGGATTTCTGAACAGAGTCAATAAAAATAGACAGGAAATGACAAAAGCATGTGTTCATTTTTTGAAAGCCCCCTCTACGTATACTCGCCTTTTCGTGGTGCTTCCTTGGTTGTGGAATGTCCTGTCAAAAGAGGCTTGTCTGCCACTTATATGGTGAGCTTTTCAGCATAAAGTAAAGAACTAGGGCCTCTCACAAAAATATTTATTGATTATGAGTGACCATGCTTCTCTCTGTGTGAAGAGCTGCTGGAGAAGCTCGGCGAAGCGGGACATGTATGGCAGTTTTACGATGCCCGACAGCGAAACAGAACACCACTGAAGGTCACTGATGAAGGTATGATGAGGTGGTAAGACAACTCATTATATTTATAAAAATACTAGTACTCCAAAGTCCAAAATATCTAAAGCATTTCAGGTCCCAAGCATTTTGGATGTGGGATACTTAACTTATATTTACTAAGACAAGTATTCATTACAAAGAACTGCATCGAAAGCCTATTATAATTGAGACTATCACAGCTAATTTGCATACATAGGGATAGTCTTCCCAATCCAAAACACAAATCAGTGTGGGTTGTTGTAGTTTTTTTGGGCTGTATGACCATGTTCTAGAAGCGATCTCTCATGACGTTTCACCTGCATCTATGGCAGGCATCCTCAGAGGTTGTGGGATCTCTCACAACCTCTGAGGATGCGTGCCATGAATGCAGGTGAAACATCAGGAAAGAATACTTCTAGAACATGGCCCTACAGCCCAAAAAACCTACAACAACCCAGTGATTCTGACCATGAAAGCCTTCGACAATACACACATCAATGTATCATCTTACCAGAAAGAATACTGCAAAAAGATCTAAAGAGGTACAATGTAGGCAGGATAGCAAGGCTACAGGAAGAAATAACTTAGCAGTTGGTATGTGGAACTGGTAGAAAGTTAAAGAGATGTGGCTGACAGAGGGGGGAAAAGATATTCTTCAAAAGACCAAGGAGAAAGTAGCAAAGGAAGTCACAATCAGAGAGGGAATCAACACTGGAGCAAAGTATGAGATCTGGATATTAGGGAAAAGTTATTTTTAAAAGAAAAGCTTTCAGTTCCTAAGAGAATCAGATAGCTCTCTTTGTGTCTGAAACTGAGAGCAACTTCACAGTCAAACTTTATCACATTTTTAGAAGAAGTGCTTCACAAATGCTGTCTGTCTGTCATAGCACATCACATACATATTTCATCCTCATGATGCTTTGTATTGTTATATGTCAATTAAAAGATAACATGAACTCAAATTTGCAGGTCTGATGACTGAGGCATGCATTTTGAGGAAAACCTTGCTGTGGGAGTGAAAACAAATTTACCAGTTGGTCAATGTATTAGTTAATAAGTTAACAAATATGATTGGTTGTTAGAAGATCCATGTTGAACCAATTGATCAGGTAACATAATCCAAAATTATCTAAAAGAGTAAAAACAAAGATCCACCCAGTGGAAAAAATGTTCTTGCCATACATCAAGGGAACCGGACTGGACCTTGAACTCTGGATTTTGGATTCTGATTTTAACAGGCTTGTTTTTAATCAATTGTTTAATTACTGTTTTTAACATTTTGTTGATTGTTTTTATGATGTCGGCATCCTATGATGCTTTTGTGAGGCCGCGCTGAGTCCCCCCTCGGGGTGAGAAGGGCAGGGTAAAAATATAGGAAATAAATAAGTAAACAAACCACTGACTGCATAGGGAAGCTGATGAAGAAACACAGTCTACAAACTATCTACAGACCCACTAAGAAAATCCAACAAATGCTACATTCAGCAAAGGAAGAGGGATTCTCTCACTTCTGCAGGAGTCTACCGTATACCATGCCACTGTGGACAAGTCTACATAGAGAACACCAAATGCAGTGCCCAAACACAAATCAATGAACATGAAAGGCACTGTAGAACTACTTCACCCAGAGAAGTCAGCCATAGCAGAGCACCTGAAGAACCTATTACAGAATGTGCATATGTATGCTAAGTCTTTACAAGGATCATTGCCTGTATGGGTGCGTGTTGAGGAACAACACCTGGACAATTAAGCAATTAAGCTTGAGCCACTCCCTGAATGGAGTATATCATGAGGAGCATATTATAAGAGAACATAGAAATTCTAGACCACTCTAACAACCACTATGTCAGACTACACAGAGAAACCATTGAAATCCATAGGCATGTGGACAATTTCAACAGAAAGGAGGAAACCATGAAAATGAACAAATCTGGCTACCAGTATTTAAAAAACCTCTAAAACTAGGACAGTAAATAAACTGCAAAAATAAAAAAACAGGGAAACTTCAGACAGGAAATAATCAGGGCCAGGTAACACCTCCCAAGAAAGGATGCCCCCAGGCAGGAAACAGGTTTTAAAGCTGCAAGGCCATTAAATACTAAACAAGGTGGCCAACTGCAACATTCACACTTGCCTCAAACAGGCAAGAGTTTTTCCTCCCACCCTGGACATTCCACAGATGTATAAACCTCAGTTGCCTAGTTTCCTCACAACCTCTGAGGTACCTGCCATAGATGTGGGTATTTATTATTTATCGTGTCATCCACAACCAGAACATTGTATTACATTTGTAACAGAACAAAACAAACAAACAGATTAAAAAAACACACAAATTTTGCAAACTTGGTAGCTGATTAAATGTCCTTTGACCAGTATCTGGCCACTTGGAGTGCCTCTGGTGTTGCCGCAAGAAGGTCCTCCATCGTGTATGTGGCAGGGCTCAGGTTGCATTGCAGCAGGTGGTCAGTGGTTTGCTCTTCTCCACACTTGCATGTCGAGGATTCCACTTTGTAGCCCCATTTCTTAAAATTGGCTCTGCATCTCATGGTGCCAGAGCGCAGTCTGTTCAGCGTCTTCCAAGTCGCCTAGTCTTCTGTGTGCCCAGGGGGGAGTCTCTCATCTGGTATCACCCACGGATTGAGGTGCTGGGTTTGAGCCTGCCATTTTTGAACTCTCGCTTGCTGAGGTGTTCCAGCGAGTGTCTCTGTAGATCTAAGAAAACTATTTCTTGATGTAAGTCGTTGACATGCTGGCTGATACCCAAACAAGGGATGAACTGGAGATGTCTCCGCCTTGGTCCTTTCACTATTGGCTGCAATTTCCTGGCAGATGTCAGGTGGTGCAATACCGGCTAAGCAGTGTAATTTCTCCAGTGGTGTAGGGCGCAGACACCCTGTGATAATGCAGCATGTCTCATTAAGAGCCACATCCACTGTTTTAGTGTGGTGAGATGTGTTCCACACTGGGCATGCGTACTCAGCAGCAGAGTAGCACAGCGCAAGGGCAGATGTCTTCACTGTATCTGGTTGTGATCCCCAGGTTGTGCCAGTCAGCTTTCATATGATATTGTTTCTAGGGTGGAATGTCAGGAAAAAATGCTGATGGAACATGGCCATACAGCCTGGAAAACTCACAGCAACCCAAAGATTCCAGCCATGAAAGCTTTCGACAACACATAATCCAAAATAGTTTGATAAGTATTCTTCCTCTTTCTCTCATCTACGCTGCCAATATAATACTCAAGTGATTTAATGTTCAAACTATTGGACCAAAGCTGATACTTTTCTTGTTATATAAAGCTAGCAATACTTTCATTGGTTGCTTAGGTCACGTGATTCAACTGGACTGAAACTGAGAAATTCTAGATCAGGGGTCCTCAAACTTTTTAAACAGAGGGCCAGGTCACAGTCCCTCAAACTGTTGGAGGGCCGGATTATAATTTGGAAAAAACATGAATGAATTCCTATGCACACTGTACATATCTTATTTGTAGTGTAAAAAACAATTTAAAACAATACAATAATTAAAATGAAGAACAATTTTAACAAATATAAACAATTAGTATTTCAATGGGAAGTATGGGCCTGCTTTTGACTGATGAAATAGGGTTGTTGTTTTGTCGTGTCAGGAGCAACTTGAGAAACTGCAAATCGTTTCTGGTGTGAGAGAATTGGCCGTCTGCAAGGATGTTGCCCAGGGGACGCCTGGATGATTTGATATTTTATCATCCTTATGGGAGGCTTCTCTCATGTCCCCGCATGAGGAGCTGGAGCTGATAGAGGGAGCTCATCCACCTCTCCCCAGATTCGAACCTGCGACCTGTCGGGCTTCAGTCCTGCCAGCACAGGGGTTTAACCCACTGCGCCACCGGGAGCTTCGGGGTTGTTGTTGTTGTTGTTGTGTACTTTCAAGTCATTTCAGACTTAGGTTGACCCTGAGTGAGGGCTGGATAAATGCCCTTGAAGGGCCGTATCCGGCCCCCGGGCCTTAGTTTGAGGACCCCTATTCTAGATCATCACTTCTTTCTCCTATAAAAGGTATCCCTCCTACAAGAGAGTTAGGTTGCTTGAGCATCTAACTAAGGGACTTTCACATAATCTAGTTTATAGCACTCTGATTCTACCACTCTGATTCTACTATCATTGGCAACATCCCATGGAATCCTATTGTGACAAAATTCATAAAGTATTTAGAATTCTTAGTCAATAAATTGTAGTGTTCATCTCCATTTCTGAGCCGAAGAGCCAGCGTGGTCCTTAGATGCTTCCAAGGTTATGTGGCCGGCGTGACTTCATGGAGCTTCATAGACTTCCTGCCAAAGTAGTCCCTATTGACCTACTCACATTTACATGTTTGCAAACTGCTAGGTTGGCAGAAGCTGGGGCTAACAATGGGAGCTCACCCCATCCCACAGATTCAAATCACCAACCTTCCAGTCAGCAAGTTTTGCAACTTAGCAATTTAACCTGCTGCGCCACTGCAGGCCCCATATGTATGGTTCACATAAAATCAGTTATGCCAAGCACGCAGCATCTTGGATTTACTAGATGTTTTGGGCTACAACTCCCACCATTTTCAATGGAAAGGAATTATGAAAAATATAGTAGAAAATATCTGGAAAGTTTATGGTTCTTCATAATTTGCTAGCATCAAAAATTACCAAACTGTTAGATATGGAGTAGTTTGCTTTGTTGTTGTTGTTGTTTTAATCCATATTTTCCATCAAAGTTTAACTTATGCCTTAAAACTGCTTTCAGTCTCTCAGTAACTAACTATCCCCATGTAGGTTAACAGAAAAGAAAGGGGGAGTTGTGTGGAAAAGAGTAGAGAATAAATGCAAGCTCTATGCTGTTTGACCCTGTTCCATATTAAAAACCTCAACCCTCATTATTTTATTTCCTTTCCTTCCACAGAGGAAAATCAGAAGACATACATAGATAGGATATTTCTCAGAGTCAGGATACGTGTAATGAGACAACTATGCAGAAAATTATCCTCTGCACTAGTCTCTTATTTCCACAGGACAAAAGGAGTCAATAATAGGTTTTTAAATAAAGGAACTATTTTCTGTCTTTCCCCCAAATAAAAGCTTTCCCCTATTGCTGCTTTATGTGTCACACTGAACACAAGCTCTTTCTTTGTAGTAGAAATGACCTCTTTGGACCCAAACATTCCCAGTAAAATTGTCTGTACATCCCAGAGAAACATCTCTCTTTCAAACACTGAATATAGAAAATGATAAAGCTGCAAATCAAGTCTCCATGACTTGAAGATTCACTGAGGTTGTTCCTATCAGAGCAAAGGAATTTCTAAAAGTCGACACCGCTTACACTGATGTGCTGTTAATACCAGCCTCTTGTTCTTGTTATTAATATTTGATGTCACCTTTTGGTTTTCTGGATCAATAAGATTTGCTTGAGAGTAACAGTAGTCAATGACCCTTGAGCAAAATGAAAATGAGTGTGGAACAAAGGCAAAGCTGCAGGTGCACTTACATCACTTTCCTAAAAGACAAGCTCAAATAATGGGCATATTTACAGTCATGTAATTCTCACCTGAGATTGTTAAAGTGAGAGGGATTGGTGTGGCTGACACTGAAGAAGGCTAGGAAATAACTTAGTATTGTTTTTTGCTGAGGTCATTGAGTGCTCGTTCGATAGCATGTTAATATCAATACTGAGGAGTGTAGAGTGAAAGATTTCTTATTTGATGCTAAAAGTAGAAGAAATTTATATCACACTCCATGTTTTCCCATATGATGGATGCCCACTTCAGGAATGTACTAACAGCTCTGGATCTACAGCAAGTACATTACCTGACAAATCTATTATTTCTGCTTTTGGAGCTGTCAAGAGAACAGATATCACACACAGTGCTGTCTGAACATAGACAGTGTATTACATTACATCAAGAGAGGACATGTAATAATTGTTATATCTATGTTTTCTGCAGCACTTGCATAAAATATGCGTATAAAATATGTTTGTGAATGCATGCTTAGATTTGCCCGATGTTCATGTGCACAATTACATTTGTATACTTTACAGGTTTGCTGAAGAAAGAAGTGATATAACATTGAGGTTATATCACTGGAGACACTGTCTAGAGTGTCTTCAGTGTTTATTTATTGTCTCTGACTTGATTATATCTACCTTCTCTATCACTTTTTTTTTTAACCAACAGCCTACAGATAGAAAGAGCTCCAATGGATCCTTCAGTGCTTGTTTTCTTTTCCACTCTGAACAAAGGAGGAGAAAAAATCAGCCTTAACAAGAAGCAAACCAATTAAATATATATCAGATATGGCTGCTGTCAAGTTGAGTGAGGATTTGAGAGGGAAACTGAAGCCAATACGATTAGGAGCCAAAAAAAAAAAAAAAGGTTCCTAATTGCGATCAGACCAGTGAGGAAACCTGGAGCAGAATCTATCCTTTCCCCCTCATACAGTCATCACCATCCTACATTCACTTTAGATAGTAGGCAACTCGTTTGAAATTAATTTCATATAATAAAGGAAAAGGTAAATATTTAAATACAAGTGCTGAAACTACAGCAGTATAAAATAGGCTTGTACATTTTAGGTGAATAGATATCCGTTTCTGCTTGTGGATACTGGAAGCCTCCCATATCCATTTTCAAATTCCTCCTGAAAACATGCACACTGCTGAATGGGTGTTTTCATTCCGCATCTAAAAAAATTGATATTTTCAGTCCATTGGAAGCAATGGAGAACTTACGAGGCTACCCTTTCCCCAGGGAGCCTTTCCTTTCTTCCCTTCAAGGGAGCCTGGGTGTCAGCAACATAGTGAGGAAAACACCCTATCCATCCAATTATGGCAGGGGGGACTTCCCACAGGTTTCCCTTCCATATCCTTTATTAAGACCTGGATTTTAAAAAGTATCAGAGTTAACCACTCTTTCTGGATACTTTACCTTCTGTTTGTAGAGGAGACTAGGTTTGATTCTTCTTCAAGCTGTTTCTACTCTAGAGGAGAGGCAAGCACATGAGCTTTCTCTCAACAGCACCAGCAGAATGTCGCACAACTTTCCAAGGCATTTTAAGGAGGTCCAGGGAAGGAAGAGCGATGACCTGTAGCTCAGTGGAGCTATCCTCCCTGGACTGCCTTAAAAATCCCCTCTGTTTTCTCTACTGCCCTACAATCTCCTTTCTGCTTGCTGGTTTTGCTTCCTTAAAGCTGTTTCTACTATCACGGAAAGGTAGGCTTCTCTTTTTGTTTGCTGGGATTACTATTATTAATAACCTTTCCTCCCTCTACTTACACTTCAACTGTCCCCTTTTGACAGGGTAGTCCCCATGAATCCTATCTCATTCTTTACATTTTAATAGTCAAGTGGTGCAGTGGGTTAAACCCTTGTGCTGGCAGGACTGAAGACCGACAGGTCGCAGGTTTGAATCCGGGGAAAGTGCGGATGAGCTCTCTCTATCAGCTCCAGCTCCCCATTGTGGGGACATGAGAGAAGCCTCCCACAAGAATGAGAAAACATCAAAAAAATCCAGGCGCCCCCTGGGCAATGTCCTTGCAGACAGCCAGTTCTCTTACACCAGAAGCAACTTGCAGTTTCTCAAGTTACTCCTGACACGAAAAAAAAATAGTCCCAGTTTCTCTCTTCTCTTTCCACTTTCCTCCTGTCTAAGCCTACATCAGTTGGGTAAACTGTATTCAAAATGCAAACACAATTCATATTCCATTAACTTAGCAGGGGATGAGGAAAGGATTGGTGAGGTTTTGCTCTTCCCAGTATGCTCAGGCAAAAGCTAACTGCTGCAGAAACTTTTGGCTTGTTTGTTCTTCCTCCTTAATAACTTTTGCCGTCTTGACTACACTCCAATGTTGCATGTGTCCCAGTTTTCATTGTCTTCAACCTACAACTTGTGTTGGGGTAACAAATATCTCCACATTTTATTCTAAAAGCAACAGGCTCAGCCCAAGACAATTGGACTAGTATTTCAATGGCAGTTCCAACAGGAGTAGAGCCATTGAATTAGTTGTGCCATGGGGAGTCAATATGTATACTCTTCACATTGATTCAGTGACAGTGTAGGATCTGCAACCACTTCATTCTGCAAAATGGTAACATTGCCCTCAAAGATGGTTTTCTTGGCCCCAGGATAGTCCACACTAATAACTGCCCTCTCTGCTTTCTTATTAGAAATTTTTACAAGATTTCATTCCTTCATTAATGAAAAGTGAAGCTGCACTTTTTATTTTAATTTCATTGTGTGTTCATAGGTATGGATAAATGGCATCAAATGTAAATCCCAAGGTGAATCACACATGTGTTATAGCCAGAACACAGACGTAAATTGATATTAAGAACAACGGGGAAGAATATGACAACAAAACAAAAAGATACCTTCTATATGTGTGACCAAACAAAAAAATCTCAAAATTTCTTATGATGAAGCAATAACAATTAAAGCACTGTGTAATTTGGTACTGTAGGTTACAGCCAGACTTCAGTTAAATAAAATTAATTCATCCAAATTAAAAAGAAAATAACAATGAAATGTGCACTGTTGGGGGCTTTTTGACTTGCACACCAATTATCAGAGGTCTGGGTTTCATTGTTCTGGAGCTAAGTTCAACACAAACAAACAAACACACACTTTCCCTTTAATTATTAGGTATCGCCCTTTTATAAACATGCAATTGCATTATTTGGAGTGGAAAAGATTAGGTTGATTACCTAAAGTTATTACTCAACAAATGAAACCCATGTACTAGCAGAAAAGATTTGATAGCAGATGTAAATGGACACTTGCATACTCAGCACACATTACTTAACCTCTCTTGGTGACTCTGAAATTGCTTTTGAGGACCTGTTAATTATGTAATCAAATGGTAGCAGTTCTCAAAATGAAAAAAGTCCACCTAAATGATCTTGCATATATGCTGAACCTTTCTGTACAGTTTCAGAGTTGAAGAAATAAAATGAAAGCCAGGATTTAAAATTAAAATAAAAGCCTTTGACAGTCAGCTACCAGCTGTGAGTTTCTTTTGATTCTCGGAGATAGGCTTCTACTCTATGGCTCCAAAGCTCTCAGATCCTGAATGCTGCAAGGATACTGTCTGAAAACCTCCCTTGATTAAAGCTCTTAACAAGAAATGGCATTAGGAGATATTCTAAAGAGTGGCAAGTTGATCGAAGAAACTAAAAACTTAATCGCTTCAAAGAATGCAGTGCCCTGTCATTAAGCAGCCAATGTGTTTTAT
The DNA here is from genome assembly GCF_037176765.1 of Anolis sagrei. Taxonomy (NCBI): domain Eukaryota; kingdom Metazoa; phylum Chordata; class Lepidosauria; order Squamata; family Anolidae; genus Anolis; species Anolis sagrei. The sequence goes on along the minus strand of NC_090026.1, from coordinate 87,368,928 downwards.
TATGTCCCCTTGGCACATGGTGTTCAGGACCAAATTAAATCACATTAAATAAAAAGGGCTAGATTCAGATTCAGTTCCAGGAATTGATGTGTGAGGTATATTCGCAGTGAACCTCTAGAATCCTGCAGTGTTCCCTGTTGGAGTAAGAGAAGGAAGAGATTTCTCCCTCTTCTGGCTTATCAGACAGCTCTCAGTGTGCTTCAAAGGGCCCAGAGCTATTTCTCCAGAATTTTTCCAGACAACCATATATCCCAGAATATCAAGGCAGAAAATCTCACAATATCTGCTTTGAACTAGAGTCCACACTCAGGTAATGTGGGATTTCCTGCCCTTGATATTTTGGGATATAGGGCTGTGTGGAAGGGCCCTGGGGGACGAAAAAGAAGGAGCCATTCTTAACACCATCTCCCAATGACAATCTTCCATGGCAGAAACTTTCCAAGCTATGTATTGCAACACATTAGTGTGTTGGCTGCTCTATGTAGGTGTGTCATGCAAACATAAAAAGAAATGGCAAAATCTTGGAAATATGTGTTATCTTACAAATATGTGTCTGTCTATTTATTTACTGTATTTATATACCGCCTTTCTCAGCCTGAAGGCGACAAGGCGGTTTACAATTGGCATAATTCAATGCCCCCAATCACATACAATATAATTTAAAACATTAACATATAATATAAACCATATAAAACAATAGGAAGAATAAGAACAATGAAACACAAGTCCTCAGCATCTCATTACTAACATTTTCCAGTTGTATTGTCCAATTGTTCCATTGATCTAAATTAGCCTGTTACACTGCATTTGCAAATGCTTGCTCAAAAAGACAGGTTTTAACTCTTTTTCAATATGTTAGGAGGGAGGGGGCTGATCTAATATCCCTAGGAAGGGCATTCCATATCCGAGGAGCCATATCTGAGAAGGACCTGCCTCTTGTTCCCACCAATCGCATCTGCGAAGGAGGTGGGATCAAGAGCAGGGCCTCCCCAGATGATCTTAGAGAGTTAGATGGTTCACAGGGACAGAGACGTTCGAACAGGTAAGCTGGGCTGGAACTGTTTAGGGCTTTAAAGGTTAAAGCCAGCACTTTGAATTGTGCCCGGTAGCAGAATGGCAGCCAGTGGAGGTGGCGCAGCAGAGGAGTTGTATGCTCTACATTTTGTTATTACAGTTTATGTATGTGTTTGTATCGCTAAGAGATTAGTAAAAAAAAATCCAGTTTGCTAGTAAAACTGAATTATTGCGTTGCAAATAATGCGTGTCTAAACAGTTTGTCGCCAACATGAAATGTTTAGAAAGCTCTATTCCAGAGCAATGAAACACCACTAAGTATAGCTGTCAATCAAACTCATAGTTTGTGAATAAAAAGAAAAAAGAAAAATCCTGTTTAGGACTAGGACAGTTTTGTACAGGTGACCATCATTCCCTCATGCCGTAGGTTTTTACGCCTCCTGAGAAGAGGAGAAAACTCTCATCCTTAAGTGGGGGCTAATGGCTTTCATGTTAGGGCTTTGATGAATCCAAACTGCATTTAGGTCTAGACTTTAAAGGCTTTCTTGAAGGTACTGAAATCTATTCCAAAAATATGTTCAGCACTCTGAATAACTTTTCCAAAACAAAGACCCCTTCTACACTGCCATAAAATCCAGATGATCAAATCCAATAATCCACATTATCTGCTTTGAACTAGATTATATGAGTCTACATTGCTCAATAATCCCGTTCAAAGCAGATAATCTGGATTTTATATGGCAGTGTAGAAGGACCCTAAAACTCCACTGAAACCCTACTAATATCTGGGGAGATTCAACACCCCACTGACTTAGTAGCCACCAACCATTTTGGCTGTGGGTTGAATGCTGAACCTACACAGAGAACCGTACACAATCAAAAAGGCATGTATTCAGGTCTTTAGAGTACTTGAGAGTACATGACAAATTGTCTTGGGCCATCCCTAGCAGGTAGAATCAAAGCCATGACCATGTCTGTGCAGTCTAGGTCACTGCAGTGTTCAACATAAAATCCAGTAAGATTGTCTCTCTTCACAAGACTCAAATATCTCGGAAATATCAGGCTGCAATTGGGTAACCTGTGGGGACTTCACCTAGTTTAAAAGCTAGATCCAGATGTACACAATTGTACATTTCCTTTCACACAAATACATCAACACCAGTAGATAAATTACTCTTACTAAGAAAAAAGGTCGCAGTGTCTCCCCCATTGACACATTTATACATTTATTTAAGCACTCTGTACACAGCCAGTCAAAGGGGTTAAGATCTATCATCTGGTACTTATTTTAATGGTTTCTTTCTATCATTATACTTTGTTCAAATGAGAATATGATGAGTCGAGGATAGAAATATTAACCAAATATCATTTCCATTTAATATAATTTCCTCCTATAAAAATAAGAAACACTCAATCACATTGAAGTTTTTTATCACCTTTGTAATAAATGAAATTATTTTAGTGGCTTTAGTACTCACCTGCTCCCAAGAAACCACCTGGTAATAGATTTGTTCCTGGGCAGATTTTCAGCCTTTCCTTAATAAAATGGCCTTGCAAGGGTCTCATTAATCATGGCGCTCACAAGAGGAGGCTAAGCTAAATTAGTTTCCATGTTACTAGTTCTGCCTCAGCAGAGATGCAAGCGAAGCAGGAAGGCTGGAATGGACTCATCTTCAGTCAGCATGAAGATTGTGCCCAGGTCTTTCCCACTGTAACTCTCTCTAGATTTGGAAGGGTGAATATTGGTTAGGGTGAAGTGATAAATCTTAAGTGCAAGGCCTGGAAGAAGTGTTTTCTTTTGGATGACAGCTCCTAAAATTCTCTAACCAGAATGGCCACTGGGAGATTCTGAGAACTATAATAAAAAAGCAACTTTTCCAAGTTCTGCCAAAGTATAAATAGCCTAGAGAAGGGGAAAACCATGATGCAGCTATAATGCAATTATACACCACTGTAACTGCTATGGTCCAATGCTGTGGAATTACAGGAGCTGTAGTTTAACAAAGTCTTTCACCTTCTCTGCAAAAGAATGCTGGTGCCTTGCCAAACTACAACTCCCATCATTCCATTTCATTGAGCCATGGCTGTCAAAATTGATGTCAAACTGTTTTAATTCTATAGATATACTCTATAGACTTGTACATGGATCCGTTTTAGCCATTTTCCTTCGGCTTCTCCATGCGGCCATAATGGCAAAGGCTCAGCTACCTTTTTTTTCCTCCCGAAATGGTCCATGTGGCTGCTGGGCGTGGCTTCTTCTCTTCTATCTGAGAGCATGTGGTGCATGCTTCTTTAAGAAAAGGAGCTCAGGAAGAGTGCTTCCTTAACCCTGTTGCTCAAACTAAGACTCCCTTGAAACTGGAAAGGATCCCAGGAATGAAAAGGGAAGCCTTGTAAGTTTCCCATTGCCGCCAGTGAGCTGGATCTTCCTGGATCTTTTGGATGCCTAGCCAAAAACAGATATTTCCATTAGCCAACTCTCAGGAGGATCCTGAAAAGATCTGGGTACCCAATGAAATTCGGATAACAAAAATGGATCGCCCTTCAGCCGAATTGCTCAAGGGGTACATAGTGATGTGGTCACACTTGCCAACCACACCAAATAGTCCAGATAGTAAAATACTGAATTTAAGAATTCCCATGACAAAGTGGGGGTGTTACCATTAAAGTGGCAAATATTTTTCCATGTAAGAAATAGAAGAGTGACAAAAATGTCAAAAGTTTCTAACTACACAAAAACTATTGTGGCCTTAACTAGTAGAGCATGTCCAATAAAGCCAACAAAGGTTGGTGCTGTTCAGTTTAGATAAATGGCAGATCAAGAGGGAGAAAAGAAGCACATAGAGTATGGATAGTGTGGGGAAAAATACTGCAAAAGTGAGTCTTAAGAGTCAGATACATATGCATAATAAAGCTGTATTATCAGGTTTATAACTACATAAGAGTCTGTATTTCTTACCCAGTAACATGTAAGTTACTTGAAGTGACTGGACTGACCTTGAAGGAGCTGGGGGTGGTGACGGCCGAAAGGGAGCTCTGGCGTGGGTTGGTCCATGAGGTCACGAAGAGTCGGAGACGACTGAACGAATGAACAACAACAAACATGTAAGTTCTTAAAAATATCAGCATTTGAACATTGCAGAAGATTTTAAGAAATATTATTTTAAAATACAAGAAATCTTTGAGTGCCATTTCTTATGAAGGCATATCGCCACATGTCACCAGTTTTATTGCTGAATCTCTTCCCAGTCATTTCTCCAGTTAGCTTTGCTAGCTTTTTAGCCAATCATCTGCAATTTCAAGGCACAGCTGTTAATCTTTGTTGAAGGCCTTGGCACAGAGATGTAAATATATCTGACTGAAGAACAGTAGGCATTTTTTTTCTCTCATCATATCTCAGTAGATTTTGTCACTAATTAACCTGGAACTCTGCTTTGCTCAGCCATTTTTTTACAGTTCTGCTTCAGAGACAACAGCATGAGAGCTTGCTGTAATGGATGCCCTTTCACTGACTTAAATGGTCTTTTCAAATATTACTATCACCAGCATCATTATAAAATGGACGTTGTATCCCCTGTGAAACCTATTTTTCAAAAATAATGCAAATCTACCTTAATCCAAAAAAAGGAAAATCTACAATACCAAGTGATTTTCCTCACTGGCCCTTTGCCAAAATCTTCAATTTAATATTGATATTAAAAATATTTTATTAAGTAAAGGCCACATTGGGCTTTTCCATTATTTTATATAGAATACTGATATCTATAACTAAGATACATGAAGTATTATATTATTGTTATTATTGAAACTTAAAGTCATCGTTTCAAATTCTGTGCTTTGGAAAAATTACACACCAAACCTCATTCAGATATGAAGAAACTACTTCTCCAAAGTGAAGCTTTCTGGATTTTTAAATTTCAAACTTTGTTTCCTCAGGGCCTTAACGACAAACTTGATTTCACTTGTTACTTGTAACATGTATTTAAGGTCTACCAGGATTAAGAGCAATTGCTTGCAATAGAATATTCTGCAGCAGAGCCAGTGATTACCTAATGAAATGTAAGTCATATGAACATTACTTTTACTATCTTGTATTAGTTATATATTGATTTGATGTTAATATAATACAACAATAGGGGTGCTATGGCATATCTATTTTATGTATGTTGTTGTTCTTTTCATATATGTAAATACAGTGCCAGAGACTTATCTCCTACTGGAATACTAAGAAGAATCTATTACCACAAACACTGAAACAAGGAATATTACTGGGATATCTTGTAGTAACCTTGGTCACCATGTAGAACGCTTCTCTGACACAACCACAACCTCGGATGCCACAACCAGTCCTTTAAAATACCTATAAGTGATGTTTAAAATCATCAGACATATTCTGTCAATAAATTGGATTATTGTGTTTATTTGGAGAAGACTGATGTCTCCCACTTGAAATCTATATGTATATGGACATTTCTTCATGATAGAGATAAGTTAGTACTTTATATTGTATATATAAATAATATACCTGTCATACGATAACACATTTGAAGTTTCAGTAATAACAGTGACATAATACTTTGTGTATCTTTCCCATTATTTGTCAACTAACATTTGAGTTTTCATTCATCAAGATCACAACGCTATTCCTTGCTGAACTTCCTAGAATATCCAACAAATTGTTAACACAGGTATGATACCCTAGTATTATCCTTCCTTCAATCTTCCTCATCTCATACAAGCATTTTCATTGGTTTTCTGGATAGAGCTGAAAAGAACAACAGTCTAACAACATCTGGAATGACACAGATCTTCCCCACCTGTCATAGAACATGGCATTAAGGTGTCAAAATATAACACACTCAAAAGTTTTCATCATGAGCAGAGGCAGCCCTAGGTAATTTTCAACGGTAAGCAAACTGTATTTTGGTGCCCCCCCCCCCCCCAACCAATCACTGATATATATTTTCTGTTCGTCGTGGGGGTTCTGTGTGCCATATTTGGTTCAATTCCAAATGAAGAGAAGGAAAACAAATCTGCTAATCCAAGTTCCTAGCAACTCAGTCCCTTTTGGTGTTCAAAGATGAGCTGGTTACTTGGCATTTTTAGCGTTGTTGGCTCTCATTTTTTTCAGCCCCTTTTTGTTGTGTTTCTTTGATTGTAGGTGAACTATACATCCCAGTAACTACAATTTGCATATGTCAAGATCTATTTTCTTCCTAGAGCACCTCAAGAGCGCCCCTGGGCAAAATCAACTATACTGCAAATGCTTACTTTGCGTAATGGGTTGAGCCACCCCTGATCATGTGCACATATCCAGTAGAATTAATACAGTTTGGTGCCACTTTGATGAATGCTAAGGAATCATGAAAGTTGTCATTTTACAAGTACTTTAACCTTCTCTTGCAGAAACTGGATTTAAAGTGGATCCATGCTCTAGTGCAGAGGTCCTCAAACTAAGGCCCGAGGGCCTGATACAGCCCTATAAGGTCATTTACCCAGCCCTCGCTCAGGGTCAACCTAAGTCTGAAACTACTTGAAAGCACACAACAACAACAACAACAACAACAACAACAACAATCTTATCTCATCAGCCAAAAGTAGGCCCACACCTCCCATTGAAATACTAATAAGATTATATTTGCTAAAAATGTTCTTCATTTTAATTATTGTATTGTTTTAAAGTGTTTTTGCACTACCAATAAGATATATGCAATGTGCATAGGAATTCATTCGTGCTTTTTTCAAATTATAATCTGACCCTCCAACAGTTTGAGGGACTGTGACCTGGCCCTCTGTTTAAAAGTTTGAGGGCCCCTGCTCTAGTGTGATGAAGTAGAGAGTAGTGTCAAACTGCATTAATTCTACAGTGTCTGGTTATGACACTAAAGACCCAAATGAGCCATTTTGACAGAAGAAAATCAGAACACATATGCAAATAAAAACTATTTTTAAAAACCTTTCTCATGACTTGTGTTGTCATTTCTTCACTCAAGATTACATGTTTCCTTAATTGTGTTAAGTGGTGTTTACTCTCGAACAACTGTCCACTGAATTCTACTGTAAATCTGTTGTATGCTCATAATTTGAAATGGCATTTCCAGTATCTAACAGGCTATTTAATGCACTTAAGGAGTGTTGCCTCCCTTTGCCCTGTGTTTACATATTTATGACTTATTGGCCAATTTTAGCAATTACACTTGTAAATTGACTCTTGAACAGCTGAACTGTGTCTTCCCACTTGCTCATTATTTTTTTGCATTGTTTTGGTATAGCGAGAGGCTCAGTCTTGGTATACTGTACTAAATGAAATCTAGGATACTGTTCTCTGTAGGTTTGTGCTATTTTTTTCAGGATGCTTCATGAACAGTCATTTGACGTAAAACAAATGTCTTGTCACCATTGTAAGCTGTAGGGATAAATGTAAATTATTCTAATGAATCTAAAAGGTTAGTGTCAGAGCTCTTCCAAATTGGTTTAAAGAAGTATGAACTCCTATAGTTTGAAGAGTTTCTCCTCCTTTTTTATAGTGCCATTTTTCAAGTTGTAATATTATGGTGCAAAAGTGCCATTTCACTGATTTACTACAATTCTATGGGTGAAAATTCCAAAAGAAAGAAGACTAGATGAAAAGGTTTAGAAATCCCATGAGAATCAGAATAACATGTTGCTGATTCTATGAATTCTAAAATTAGGAATATCTCCTTCCTCGTAGAAAATAGGAACTCAGCATTTAAGATGCAATTAAGGGGACAAGCATCAGCAATGTTGCTGCCATGCTAAACAAACTACAAAAGAGGGACTAATAATTGGGAAACCATCACTAGCAATTGTCTGCATAATAGAGTAACCTAATAAAGTTTCAGACTGGATATAAAGCAAATCAGTTCTGAAATTTTCTAAAAGGCAAATACAAAAAAATCAGCTAGTTCGTAAGAGTATCATTTGGATTGTCTATAAAATGTTTGTGGAGAATGGGTGGAAAATGCAGACTGCCCTGGGTTATTCTTACTATATTTAAAAGTATGACCTCCTGTCAACCTAACATGAAATTGCAAATAATATTGAAATGAAAGGAAGCATACTACAGAATTATACTTGAGGGCTGAGAAAATTCCTAGAGAGAACACCTCTCCAGTATTTCTAGGTCCTCCAGCCTGATTCTATGGTCACCCTCTGACAAAATCATATCATGGAATCACACTGGAGGACCCAGAAAATGCCTAGAGAGAAGATACTTCTTTGGAACTGTGTAAGTGAAATCACAGGTATTGGTCCCATGGATAGGTGGGCTGTACTAAAATAATTTATTTTAATTTGTGTGAAGTGCAAACATATAAATAATCAGTTGCTATCAGACAATGGCAGAGATTCTGCATGAGCATATAGCTTCTAGGGCACAGTTTATTATCCTCTTCTTACGCAGGGCCTCCAGGTCCTGGGAAAAGGCTCTTGCTCAGGCATGGGCTAACTGGATGGCCCTCCAGGAGTTTTGGACTTCAATTTCCACAATTCCTAACAGGGGGTAAGCTGGCTGGGATTTCTGGGAGTTGAAGTGCAAAACACCTGGAAGGCCAGTTTTCCCATGCCTGCTCTTGCTTACCAAGAGAGGAGGGAGAGGAAGCAGTTTAAACCACAGCAGTGTGTACCCTCATTTCTCCTTATTCTTAAGGAGAAATGAGGGTACACACTCAAATGTGGTGCATCAATCTTTTCCTTCAAAATTAATGAAAAGGGTTTGAGTATTGCACACAGAGCTATGGACAAGCAGCATTTGTGAGCTCTGGGCATCAGAAGTCTTGGAGAAAACAAAAAGTTTGCAGAAGTACACACTTGCACGCATGCAAACACCAAAAAGAATAGCTGCTCAATCCAAAAGAGGGTGCATGCACCTAATACAACATATATGGGCATTCATGTCACTAACTGAATTCTGACCATCTATGTGCTTACACATCTATGTGTAAGCACATAGATGTTTTCCTATTTGCATAGAAGAAGGCAGAAAGACAAAAGAAATGTATTATTCTATGGCCATCCCAACTATTCTGTGGTAGCCAACCTTAGCAGTAACCTGTTCAGTCTGCTGTGAAAAGAGAGACTCCCATCACATATTCTCTTCAGCTAAAGAACTCTCATTTCTGGAACTGCAAATAAATTTCCATTTGTTTAAAAAATGAGAAGGAAATCTGTTAAGTACCAAACTACACATGACACTTAGATCATGCAAAACAAGGATTTCCTTTCTCATTCCAAGACTGATATCTATTGTAGGGCAGCTACTTCAATGCTCTTGAAGAAACTGCATTCTCTTCCATCTCAATTTCAAACCTTTTTCTTTCTTTTGTACTTATACCTTTTGCTTTTTTTTTTTTTAAAAAAAGGCTTTTTGAAGTTTGATAGAAAAACTGTCCTGAAAAGAATCCACCCGTGTGCTCTGGAGGGGGGGGGAAAATGAGAAAGAAAAAGAGGAACAGTGCCTCCCTCTGTTTATGCCCGATTAACAAAGGAAGCAGAAAAACCAAGTATATAAAGGCAAGGTTGATCATGCCTAACTTGGTTTTTAATGCACTGAAAGGGAAATGCCTCAGGCATAGAAAATTATGTAACCTCACGCAGACACACAAAAACCCTGCTGTGTTTTCAAAAGGGCTTTCAAAACTGCTGTTGGTTTTTGTCATCACAGCTCCATCACTTTCATTAAAAGTTTACGAATAAGTCATGTCCTCAAGTTTCTGATTACTCAGCCTGCTACTCTTGCTTATGTAGCCAAAATGGCACTCATACAAATGCACACGCAACACAGAGAAGATATCAGCAGAACTTATAAGATTCCTTTTCGGTTGGCATCTTAGAGAAACATAGGCAGCTGCCTTATGTTGGAGCGAATCATTGGTTCTCTCAGCCCACTATGGTAATCTCTGACCGGCTCTGAGTCTTATAGGGTTTCGGATAGGATTTGTTTCTTCAATAACTGGAGTGTATTCCTTGCTTAGCAAGATCCTATCCAAGGTCGAACCTTGCTTACTATCTGGAATCACTGAATCACTATGCAGAGTGGAATAACAGTTATGCTGATTGGAAAACTCCAAGAATTGTAACTCAAAAAGAGCATTTGTGAACTCTGAGTATCAACAGGCACAGAGTTTGCATAGTACACATTTGCACACCACACATAGCAAAACATTTTAAAATAAAATAACCCAACAGAAGGGAACTTCCACCAAGTAGCCTGAAGTAGAGAGATAATCCAGTGAGCTAGCTAAAGAAACTACAATCTTTGGTTCATGTTCGGTATTCTGTTGGATTAAGCTAGTCTGACAACTTTGGAACCACAGTGGTGCTATAGGTTAAACCCTTGTGCCAGCTGAACCGCTAACCTGAAGGTTGACTGTTCAAATCTGTGAGACAGGATGAGTTCCCATCTGTCAACTCCAGCTTCCCATGCAGGGACATGAGAGAAGCCTCTCAAGGGATGGTAACACATTTGAGCATCCCTTGGGCAATGTCTCTGCCGACGGCAAATTCTCTCACACCAGAAGTGACTTGCAGTTTCTCAAGTTGCTTCTGACATGATTTTTTTTATTAAAAAAAACAACTTTGGAACTATTTTGCATTTACATTTATGATGCCATCATTGCCATCACTGAAAGGCACCTAAAACCCACCTGAAAAGCCAGGAAGTTACAATGAATAAAGGAATTTTGCTGTGCCAGTGAACAGGACACAGAAGAATAACATATTCATGGTATGGGTTAAACACATTATCATTAGGTGTCCTACTCACTATTATCACAAAACCCCTCTGGTTGATACAAGCTGCCTGGCTTTTAAGGGGAGTTTGAAAGGCATAATAGGAAATGGAGTGTAGCTACAATGTCATAATTATGTTACCCATCTCAGCCCTCTTGAACAAACTGGCAGGAAATAATGCTTCGGTTTAGTTTCTTCCTGTTTCTTTAGTTTCTAAGCTAGAAAAGGAACCCATGGCTTAATTGTTATCCTGGCTTTTGTGCTGAAACAAGATCTTGCTAAGATTCATTGTTATAGTAAACTAGCCACAAGTCAAAACCTAGTAAGATTCCTCCAACTTGTCATGCTCTCCAGTCTGTCATGATCATTCTGGCTTGTCATAATAATCCTGTCATTGTAACATGTTGCTTCATGTCTTCACTTGGATATTATTAATTTGATCATTTTGTGTAATTTGACTGAAAGAGTGTAATTAGTCCAAGGCAGGGTAGTATGCCTACAGCTAATTTATAGCTGGTTCAATGTCTGGCTCTCAGCAAGCCCTTTTCAAGAGGCTATAGGTTTTTCACATTTATCTCAGTGACAGTGTCCAAAAATAGCTGTTCAGGTTCTCTCTCTCCCCCATCCCCCCTTTGAAATGGATTCAAATACGAACACCCAAAGTTTTATTAAATGGCTGGAGAAAATGCTGTCCTACTTATTCTGACAACCTCAACATTCTGAAAGCCATATAATGAGGGAAGAACTGTCAAAAGTATGCCCACTTACATCGAGATCAGAGGTGAACATGTAAATGCCCCGTCTTGTCATTTTAATAGTGGTTGCAATGGCTTTGATCAGCACTGAAATAGGAAGGGTGTGTGCATTCAAGAGAGAGAGAAATTTAGAACAATATAGTAGGTGTTATACCAAAATGGAGTGTATGGGTGGTTGTATTTGCCATTAGTGAATACTTCCATGTATAACTGCCAGTTCATCACACTAGAGAAAAAAATCCACTTTAAATCCAGTTTCTGCCTCCTGAAGAAATCTGCGGTTTGTAATTTAGTGAGGCTGTTGAAAGCTCCTCCCTAAACTACAAATCCCAGAATTCTGCAGGAATGCTGCAGAATTCTGCAGCAACATGCACTGCTGGAAAACTTCAAATGTGAATAATTTGGGGGTATGTAGACACTGAATCCATTTGAATCTAGATATCTGCAATCTGAAATGTTATGAGCATTTGTTTTACCCTTTTAGCTTGTTTCAGCTTAATACATGTGTGTTTCATATTTATTGTTTTAAATTATTCTATCTTGCATTGATTTAATTTGCATACTGTCCTGAGATCTCATAGTTATATATATATATATATATATATATATATATATATATATAATTTCCACTGTCATTTGAAATCTAGGCCTGAGGTGGGATTTGTTGTCACAGACGAATGGGTATTCATTGTACATGCTGTAGGATAAGAACCAATAGTGCAATATGATTTCTTTTTGGCTATTTGATGTAACAGACCTGGGCATATATACAACAGTTCTTCATATTCCCCTTGTTCTCCTAAATGTAATTATTCCTTCTAGAGTTTTCATCTAAATTTTGATTTTCTTATTGTTATATTTGATTGTGCCTTATGCTCAGTTCAAGAATTTGCATATTGTACAGAGCACGTTGTTTCTACCTTTTACTGTTTACCTTTAAATAGGAATGGGCAAAATGCAGCTCTCTATATTTGTTGAACCAGCTTTCCTTATTATTGACCATACTGACCAGAACGTGCATGTTTCACAGGCCAATAACAGAAAACTACACTGTGCCCATGCCTGCTTTAAATACTAAGTGTGAATTTCACTTACATCCATCCATGCTCTGTTTCTTGGGATAAGGTGTCCTTTGTGAATAGCCAAGCTACTGTGGCAGCCATATTGTGGTAATATAGACACTGTAGTTTCCAAGGTGACCACAGGTACATTTTCAAATATTATGAAGCCACTTTGTCTCCCAGGCTGTAATTTATCTAATGTACAATTAGGAGTATGCCTAATTGGTGATACTTGCTTCCCCATTGACATCTGTAGCATTGTGCCATTAACTGGGAAATAAATTAACTGTATGCTAAAGGCAGAAATATATCTTTGAATCCAGTTTTGGAAACACAAGGCCCTTCCTCCTCCAGGCTCTTTGGCCACATCTCTTTCCTCTTGCCTTCTTCTTCAACTCTCCTACCATGCTTTGTCTCATAGTGGCGGCATAACCAAGAGGCAATGGCTGCATCCAAGGTGTAAGGAAGAAGTTATGGAAATATAAAAGAGAAGGTGAAAAAGGAAACTGCTGTAATATGTCACAAGGCCCAAGAGATGGAGGCTTAGCAATATAATATGAGATAAGGATTAAGAGAGAGAGGGCGGCACAAGAGCCATAGATGTGTTGCGGAAGTGCAATGACACAAGGGGAGAAGAAAGGGTGAGGTGATAATGATGGGGCACAAACTTTAGGGAGGGAGAAAACAACTTGAGATGAGACAAGGGGAAAGAGGGAGCAGGAACTGTGACTAGAGGCCATGATATGTGAGGAAGAGAAGCCCAGAAATCAGAGTTCGGACAAATTGGTGGGGGGAAAAGATGAGATCAAGGTACAGGAAAGGGAGAGAGGACAATGTAAAGTGAGTCATGGAAAAAAGAGAGCGGGATGTATAGAGACCTTGTGAAAGGCAGTTTGATGTAGTAATGGCAAAAGAGGTGAAATAAAGTAACTGGGTACAGAAGATGAAGCATGAGAGGCAAGAGCAGAAGAGTCGGCAATGCAACATAAAGCTCTGAGGGAGTGGGAGATACAGTAATATGGTCCCATGGTCCCAAGAAGAGAAGAGGATAAGCAAGGCACTGGCAATACAGTGAAAAGGAAAGAGAGAAGAACAGTAAGATTACCAGCTGCAACAGAGTCCTTCCAGGAGGAGCATATGATGTTGTTCATCATTCCACTACAGCCCAATCTTATTACAGATATCTTACTTTTTCTAAGGACTTTATCAAACGAGGTAGGCAAACCACAGCTAGTTCATCACTTATCACATGACAGCATGTATATCATGCTTCCAGACTGCCTCTATCCTGTGATTCTCCTATTCTTTACTATTGATGGGGAAAATCTGTCAATAGCTCACAATCCTGCAACATTCCCATCACCTACCTTGATGTGATGGGTCTCTTCCACATTTGTACTGACGTGTTGACATCAAGGATGGGATTCTCTTCCTCTCCTCCTTTTTCCCCTCCCTCTTACTATTCACAAGGTGGCTATATTTATTTTATTTTATTTTGTACATATTTAGCCTTTTTGTTTTTAATACTGAAAATGCACAATTGTGATGATGATGATGATGATGATGATGATGATGATGATGATGATGACAATGAAGGAGGAGGAGGAGGAGGAGGAGGGGGAGGGGGAGAATTAAGGAACAACAGTAGTGCACGACAACAGGCTTGTGAGAGCATGCAGAAATATAATTTCAGGCCCACTGACTGGCAAATCTGATGCAATTGAGATATTGAAGGGAAGTGTGATACTGAAGCTCCTCAGCACTGTATATCTACACTATTAACAATAATGTCCCTGCAGTGGAATAGCAGGCTCAAGTAATAAAGTTCTACAAATTGCTTTTAACATTTTAAAGGGTTGGGTTTTTTTTTTTAGTAGCTAGGGAATGTTTACAGCAACCTGAATCAGGTCAAGATTATTGCTCCCATTTTGCAGATATGAGTGAGCATAAGTCTGAGCAAATGTGCAATTAGATAACTTTGGGTTGTATCCCAAATGGCTTAAACAGATCTCTTGTTATTAATATTACTTCACTGAATTCTACTCATCCCCAACTCAACATTAAACTATTTGCACATTTGCTGGCCTGAGAATGCTACGACCCTTTCTGTCTGGAAATTCGCTACTCTGAAATAACAGTTTGAAGTATTGTCGAAGGCTTTCATGGCCGGAATCACTGGGTTGTTGTAGGTTTTTCCGGGCTATATGGCCATGTTCTGGAGGCAATTTTTCTCCTGACATTTCGCCTGCATCTATGGCAAGCATCCTCAGAGGTAGAGAGGTTTGAAGATTTGTTGTCTTTATCGATTGTTGTCCACTAAGACTGTGTCTTAGGAGATACTGAATGCCACTAGATCTGGAAACCCATCCCATCTCACAAAAGTGTGCTTCAAACTATTTTTGTTTGTTTTGTAAAATCACTTGCTTACACATTCTGTTATGCGCTTTGGGCATGCTTTGCTTGCCTGTTTATGACAACTCTGAAGGTTGCAACTCTTTTTGCCTGATGTCTGTGGCAATTTTAACAAATATTGATTGTGATGCCTCAAGCAAGATCCCACATATGGCAGAATTCTCAGGGAATATCTGCAATTTCTGTGTCTGTTAAATAGAGAAGAGAGTCAAAGGGTATTCAAAAAATATTTGGAAGGACACTCAAAACAATAATCTTCACTTTGGCACAAAGAAATATACCACATAAAGAATGCTTCAAATTCAGTGTTGAAATGAACGAGAAAGCTCTTACTATGGCCTCTTCTATACTGTCATATAAAATCCAGATTATCTGCTCTGAACTGAATTAAATGGCAGTATGGACTCTTATAATGCAATTCAAAACAGATAATATAGATTATCTGATTTGATAATCTGGATTATATGGCAGTGTAGAAGGGACCTAAGGCTAGATCTACACTGCTCTATATCCCAGAATCTGATCCCAGATTATATGCTTTGAACTGGATTATATGAGTCTACATTGCCAGATAATCTGAGATAATCAGATTATAATCAGATTAATCGGAATCAGGAGATAATCAGAGATAATCAGATTAATCGGAATCAGATCCTGGGCTATAAGGCAGTGTAGATCCAATCTTAGAGTATTTCTACACTATAGAATTAATGCACCATTTTAACTGCTATGGCCCAATGCTATGGTGTCATGGGAGCTGTAGATTTACAAGGTATTTAGCGTTCACTGCCAAAGAATGCTAGTGTCTCAACACATTACAACCCCCGGGATTCCATAGCACTGAACTATAGCAATTAAAGTGGTGTCAAACTGCATCAATTCTACAATGTAGCCCCATCCTTAGGTCTGCTATGTACATCATCCTTGAGATGGTAATCTGTAAAGTGAGAAATCCCAAACCAAGCAGCCAAATAGAAGAGAGACCAAGTTAGAGTCACCCACAATAGCATCCTCATGCAAATTTCACATGTAGCTCACTTTCTCAATTTTTAAGCAGCCTTCTGTTGATGGTCAACTCTCGCTGACAGGGAGAGACAAACCCTGCCCATACCCCTCACTGAGCATTTGCCCAATCTTGAATATCTATCTCATAGAAATGTTGCAAATGTGGACAAGTATTTCTACAAAGTTGAAGACTACATGTATGTTTGTGTATCACGATGTGATACATGTTACAGTTCATTCATCCATGTCAGTTCTTCATAAGACTCAGGAGTTTTATCAAAGTGTCAGAACTGGTGGGCACATTAGAACTAAAAGGAATATTGCATTTCAGGCATAGTCTCAGCCTAAATGGAAAGTGGCAAAAATGAAAACTGTAGAAATTTTCTTTAAAACAAGGCTCAGGAACCCTCTGAGACTTTTAAAAAATATTTTTTATCCTCAGACTACAAAATCAGAAGTAGACTAATATTTCATGTTTTCATCATAGGAGATCATTTCGCTCATGAAGAATTGTGGAAAGTAGAAAATTGCCCCCTGTATCCCAGAGCCACCTGTTTTAACTCCATAGCTATTGCCATTGACTTTCTCTAAGGCCTCATCTACACTGCCATATAATGCAGCAGTCCTGAATAGTAGCCAACAGTGGGCATACTTGGAGCAGCAATCCAACAGTGTCTAGATCACGTTGCCAACCTTTAGTACGGAGCTGAGTTTGCTCTTCTAATCTTTAAATTGGCCACCAACCAAGGTAATCAGCAGACATTGTCCTTTATTATTGATTGCATAATTTTACATACCACATACAATACCTCCTCTAGATATCATCTGTGTGCTGTGATTAGAGTTGTGTGCTCTCAATACCTGTTTTGGATAAGGACACTGGGAGATCCAAGGTTCAAATCCCTGCTTGACCATGGGAACTTCTTGGGTGATCTTGGGCAATTCACACATACTCCGCCTCAGCAAATCTTGTCAAGATTTATCAAACCCTCTGATTTCTGTATGTCAGAAATGACTTGAAGGCACACAATATTTGTAGCAGTTATTGACCTAGCCTTTCAAGGAATCATTTTGAGTTTTATCTTTGGTTCCTCATCTTCAACGTGGATGCTAAGAATTATGTCAAGTTTTTTTTGTTGCTTTTCAAAGGTTGTCAACATTTTGGGGTTTATAAAATAAAATCTAGGACAGATTAGGGGAAGGCTATAGGATTTCTGCTTCAAAACTGCTGCCACTCTCTCAGATGAGAACAGATCTGTCAGATAAATGTATCACGTACAGTTTAAAATACACATTTCCCCACCTACCTGCCATTCTTTTTAAAGGTCCGTATGCAAAGGCTTCTGCCCCTCTTGCCATGCAAGCCACACCTGCTGAATTACCCTCTTTCACACAACTATAAAAGATACTGGATCTCTGTCATCTTTGGCATCTTTGACACCACCCTAGTTTCTATTTTGTTTTTCTTCCAATGATTGCTGGCATCCTATTAATGTCATAAGTCCAGACTATGCTTGCATCCTTTTGCTGGTGGCATTGCAGAGCAACACATTCTTTGCACAATGACATCCACCCACCCCAACCTAAATCTACTATTTTCATGCTACCTCTATACCTTCAACTTCCATATTGTAACCAGTGGTGATGCAGTGGCTTAGAAGCATCTGGGTCTCTGGTTGTAGAATGAAAGCACTTGTTGGGACCTCCCAGGAGGAAGGTCATCACTGTGCTTCAGGCTATAGACACACAACAGTTTTGGATCCAACAGTTTTGGATCATACTTCTATCACTTTTAGTGCTTTAGTGTCACTTTGTTAATCAATTGCCATGCTTATTTTCTGACTACAACCTTCTGGCCCCTAGTACCTTATCCTGTGCATTTATGCCCTTCATTTTTAATTTTTTCTTTACTGTAATTTTACAATTACAGCAATATACCCCTCCATAGAAGCAATGGGAATACACTATACACACAGGAATACACTGGGGTGTGCTTGTATCTGCACCCTGAACTGCTAAATTTCTAGGCAATCCTTCACATGCCTACAAAGAACTATACTGAATTTAATTGGGCTTACATTTAGGTACATTGATGGAAGTGAATCTTTTATTCAGAATGCTTATTGTTCAGTCCTATTTCCTATCCAAATCCAAACACTTATTCCTTTCTCTCTTTGGTCATTGTATGTCTCAGATTACCCATTTTCCTTAGCGTACTTATTTTTAATTATGGTTGTACAGAGTCTGTCATTTTTGGGTGCTTTCTAAACAAAAGATTATGGTAATGATATAAATACATACTCTACAGTGTGCATTTAAGGACTTTCATTAAACACCCACACATTGTGTACACAACTCTTTTTTAATTATTGGGTGATCCATGACAATGTCAAAGGAAAGCTACTGCTAAATCTTTTTAAAGTAAAAAAGGAGTCTGAAATGATGAGACTTGTGTCATGTTCAGATATATTTAACCATGACAGTTCTCACAGTGGTGATCACTTCACAACAGCACCTCCACCATCTTTAAAGATTGGATGGCATTGTCTTAGAGATGTCCTAATGAAACAATTTAAAGTCCACATGGAGCTTTGAGCTGTACCCCAACAGGGGGTAAAGAAACAATCATATGCTGTGATTGTCAAGCCCTTGAGAGTTCAGGAAATTTGATTGTACCTTAGATTCTTCCAATAAATGAGGGCAATTTACTTCATATGGCCTCAATCAGAGTTCATAATTCAAATGCATCTTTCTAACTAGCTTCCTTCTTTGGATTCAGTTACAGTGACTCTTGCTGTAACATCAAACATGAGAGAATTAATGGAACCAAGGTGACTGCTGCAAATATTTTTCCAAAGGGCAACGGGCTAAGTTTACTTGACAAATGCCTTCCTTTTGTTTGGGATACTAGCTGGTTCATCTCACAAGTTGTCCTCTGAATGGGGGAAAAATATCTGAAAGTGGGGGCTATATCTTGCCATACCCCAAATAAAAATATTTATCTAGGTCAGAGCTTCTAAAACTTTCCACTTGTAACCCCTTTCAGCCCGAGAATATTTTTTATGATCCTGGCTATATAGATATATAAAATAGGTATAAAAATCAAACATTTACTGATAACAAAACAGCATTTGCAAGTCTTGCTAAACAGGTTGATTTTACTTTTTATGAAGTACAACTGAAGCATCTTATACAGAGTCTACTGTAAACAGTGCACAACAGATTCATGTAAATGTCATCATCCACTGCAAATCAGGGGGCAATCCCCACGCCCCACCTTACCCACAGCTGCTGCTTCTCCATCCCATGTGAGAAAGCATCACTGCCACAGCTTGGTCCCATAGCTTTCTATGGGTCACAGGAAGCCTCTCGTGTTCCAAGGGCAGCCTCCTATGCTGCAGTCAGGACATTTCTTCCACAGGGCCCTGTCAGAACTCACTGTACATTGTGTGATGGTGTCCAGTGGGTGGTGAGGAGAAAGTGTCCTGAAAGTGTCCGAGAGTGCTTAATTTGCCTCATGTAATGAAGCCCTAAGTGACCTTCACACAAAAATCAGGACCCCAACATTGAGCTAAAGGTTGGGATGCACAGTTTAAGAAGCAGTGATCCAGGATGCCCATTTTGAAAAGGAAGAGGGGCAGAAGGGTGAATGGGGAGCCACCATCCTTCATCTGACTGGTCAGCTAGGTTTCCCAGTCGTCTCTGTGCAATTTTTGCTAGAAATGGCAGATCTCCAAGGTCTCCTGAAATCTAATGTACTCCACATTTCTTCATCCCCATTCTATATGGAATAGGATCAGGATTCGGCTGTGACCAGTACAACGGATGTAAAATTTGGAAAGGTAGGTAATTCAATCTAATAATCATTTTTTCTTCACTGAAGGGGTCTTTTGCTAATGATTCCACTTCTACATAGGCTAAGAGTCTACAGTTATTCAGAGGAGCAGGTTAAGGACTGGAATAATAGAAGTTTAGAACATTGAATAAAAGGAGAACCTACATTCTAGTTCAGGGGTGTCAAACTCATTTTCACCAAGAACTTGATCAGCTTTATGGTTGCCTTCAGATGGTCATTTGTAATTGTAAGAATATAATTGTAACCATGTTGCTCTGGCACTGAAAACTGCATCGACCTCATAAAATTACATAGCGGGCCAGTTTTTCCCACAAGCCTTGCATTTGATATGAATGCTCTAGATGGGCAACAGACTGAGTAAATGGTGAGTGTACCACAAGGTACACTTAATGAATGGAAGTATGGGGAACAAAGACAAAGGGAACAATAGAAGGCCTGAGTGAAGAAATCTTATTCGTTCAGAGCAAGAGAAGTGGTAGCTATTCGAGCTATTGTGTATGTGTGCCTTCAAGTTGGCTGTCAACTTAAGGCAGCTCCATACATTACCTGAGGTTTTCTTATGCGAGGAATATTCAATGAATTTCCAGTTCTTCACCTCTGACATATAGCTGATAGCAGATCTTCATCTAAGTACTAACATAGGAAGGCCTCTTTAGCTTCCAAGATCAGACATCTTTAGGGTATTACTATTTACAGCTATTATGGAGGCTAAATGGATATGAGTAAAATTGAATTGTATTAGGATGACATCTCTGAATGTGATCAGGAATCTAATGCATAAGCTTGCCAGGCCTTTCAATATCTAAGTTCTTTATAAGGGAATTTCTACCAGGTGTGGATTCCATTGTCATGGTAGCATTGCAGCATGACAACCCTAAAGGGGGGGGGGGGGGTATGAAATATGAGCCATGAAGAATCTGAAGAAAAGATAAATGTTCAATACTGAGTCAAAGTTCTTTGCCAGCAGACATCTAGTCAAATATATCCTGCTGAATATAGCAGTTGATGCCTGGTTAACAAAAATTTCTTGGGGCTCTACAGGCTAAGGTTTTGAGACAGCTTGTTCTTTTTAATTACTTTAATTTTATGTTCTGAGGATTTTAGGGGAATTTTCTTAGGCCAACACTATATATCGATTTCTGGAAGCATATCCTGTACTTGTCATTACTGGGGGTCTGTGCTCATGTAGCATTGTGATTTTATGAGTCTGCTGAGATTAATTCACTTTTATAATAAAGCTCTATTCTTTTAGGTCACCATAACCCAGAGTCTGTCAAAGGCAATAATATTGGTAGAATTTTAATATAGTGAAATATTCCTGATTTAATTTATATATACACACACATGCCAGTCTTCAATGGGGATACAGTCATTTCTAAAATTAATGGTGATTCTCATTACAGCTAACTCTCCATGATTGCTAGAGTTAGAGACACAGTACCCATGCAAAAGTGGAAAAACTGAGTAATAAATTGCTATTTATTAACCTGAGCAAACACCTCTCTAGGAATCTCTAGGTCTTCCAGCACAACTCTATAGTCAACTTCCTCCAAATGTTAGCCATAGCATTTCACTGGAGGGCCTATAAATGCCTAGAAAAGTACATTTTGGGGAATCTCTAGGTGATTGAGGCATCTGCTTGTCCAATTTTGTGGGATTCTTTTAGGCTTGTTCTTCCTGAGACCATGGAGGAGGTCCTTGGTGTTGTGAGGGCAACCACGTCGGCTTTAGACCCTTGCCCGTCTTGGCTAATTGAATTGGCCAGGGAGGGGTTGGTTGACTGGTTTGTGTTGATCATAAATGCATCGTTGGAGCAGGGGGGTTTTCCATCTAGACTAAAACAGGCTGTGGTCCGTCCACTCCTAAAAAAGGTCTCCCTTGACTCCATGGTGCTGAACAACTATAGACCAATCTCCAACCTCCCTTTTTTGGGCAAGGTGCTAGAGCGGGTGGTCGCCTCCCGGCTCCAGGGTTTTCTGAATGACATCAATTACCTGGACCAGTCACAGTCTGGTTTCAGGCCTGGCCACGGCACCAAGATGGCTTTGGTCACCTTGGTGGATGACCTCCGTAGAGAGCTTGACAGGGGGTGTGTGACCCTGTTGGTCCTCTTGGACATCTCAGCAGCTTTCGATACCATCGATCATGGTATCCTTCTGGGATGGGTCTCGGGGGCACGGTATTGTCCTGGCTCCGGTCCTTCCTGGAGGGCCAATCCAAATGGTGAAGCTGGGAGATGCCTGCTTGGACCCCTGGCCTTTGACCTGTGGGGTCCTGCAAGGCTCTATTTTATCTCCCATGCTTTTTAACATCTACATTAAACTGCTGGGAGAGGTCATCTGGAGTTTTGGAGTTAGGTGCCATCTCTATGCAGATGACACACAACTCTACTACTCATTTCCACCTAATTCCAAGGAAGCCCCTCGAGTGCTGGACGAGTGCTTGGCCATTGTGGCTGTCTGGATGAGGAGGAACAAGCTGAAGATTAATCCGAACAAGACAGAGGTCCTCCTGGTCGATCAAAAACCGGATTGGGGTATAGGGTGGCAACCTGTGCTGGACGGGGTTACACTCCCCCTGAAGTCACAGGTCCGCAGCTTGGGAGTCCTCCTGGATTCATCACTTACGCTTGAGGCTCAGGCGTCGGTGGTGTCCGGGAGGGCTTTTGCACAATTGAGACTCGTGCGCCAGCTGCGACCTTACCTCATAAAGGCTGATCTGGCCGGGGTGGCCCATGCCTTGGTCACCTCTAGATTAGATTACTGTAATGCGCTCTACGTGGGGCTGCCCTTAAAAACGGCTTGGAAATTTCAGCTAGTCCAGTGGGCAGCAGCCAGGATGTTAACTGGTGCTCCTTACAGAGAGAGGTCAACCCTCCTGTTCAAGGAGTTCCATTGGCTGCTGTTCATTTTCTGAGCCCAATTCAAGATGCAGGTGCTTATCTACAAAGCCCTAAACGGTTTGGGACCTGCCTACCTGCGTGACCACATCTCCATTTACGAACGCGCATGCTCCCTCCGATCATCAGGAGAGGCCCTGCTCTCGATCCCATCTGCGTCACAGGCACGGTTGGTGAGGACGAGGGACAGGGCCTTCTTTGTGGTAGCCCCCCGACTCTAGAACTCTCTCCCCAAGGACATCAGGCAAGCCCCAATGTTGGCTGTCTTTAGGAAGCGCCTGAAGACCTGGCTGTTCCAGTGTGTCTTTCCAGAATAGGAAACTCCTGGTTTCAAGTCCCAAATGCATCTTGCTAGAGATTCAGGATATCTGCACATTGTACCTACCCAAATACCTCTACATATTACCTGTCACGACAGCACTTTTTAAACTTTGTCCATTACATTTGGTTTTAAATTGTGTCATGGTGTCATTGTTTTATTTTTTATTGTTTTGCTTGATGTTTTATTATTTGCTTATGAGTTTATTGTGTATTGTATGTTGTTGTTGTCGGCGGCCTTGGCCTTTGTAAGTTGTGTAGTGGGTTAAACCCCTGTGCCAGCAGGACTGAAGACCGAAAGGTCGCAGGTTCAAATCCGGGGAGAGGCGGATGAGCTCCCTCTATCAACTCCAGCTCCTCATGCGGGGACATGAGAGAAGCCTCCCACAAGGATGATAAAAACATCAAATCATCCGGGCGTCCCCTGGGCAACGTCCTTGCAGACGGCCAATTCTCTCACACCAGAAGCGACTTGCAGTTTCTCAAGTCACTTCTGACAAAACAAAAAAAAAACCCTTCATCCAAATAATTAATAAAGATGTTTAACAGTACTGGGCTCAGGGTTGAACCCTGCAGCACTCCACTAATCACTTCTTTCCAGGATGAAAAGGAACTATTGGTGAGCACCCTTTGGATTTGGTCACTTAACCCATTACATATTCACCTAGTAGTAGTATTACCTAGCCCATATTTGACTAGTTTTCTTGCAAGAAGGTCATGGGGGACTTTGTCGAAGGCCTTAGTGAAATCAAGCATTCCCTTCATCTATCAATTTGGTAATTCTATTTAAAAAGAGATAAGATTAGTCTGACATGGCTTGTTTTAGAGATATCCATGCTGACTTTTAGTAATCACAGCATTCCTTACTAAGTGATTGTAGACTGCCTCCTTAATGATCTGCTCCAGAATCTTTCCTGGTATTGATGTCAGGCTGACTGGAGGATAATTATTTGGATCCTCTTTTCTTCCTTTCTTGAAGATAGGGACATTTGCACTCCTCCAGTATGCTGGGGCTTCTCCCATTCTCCAAGAAATCTCAAATATTATTGGCAGTGGTTCTGAAATTACTTCTGCTGGTTCCTTCAGTACTCTTGGATATAGTTCATCTGCCCCTGGAGACTTGAGTTCATTTAGAGTAGCAATGCCAGGTATTCCTGGACTAATTCTTTACCTATTTTGGGTTATATTTTCCCCATTACCTCTTTCCTTCCATATTGTTCTGGTTTAAGACCAGTCTCCTTTTGGGAGGCAAAGAGCAGCTCCTCCTTTTTCATATCCCCTGTTAGCATTTCACCACCTTCTCCAAGCAGAAGCGCTACCATTTCCCTTTTCTTCCCTTTTCTACTGACATAACCATTTATTGTTTTTAATTTATTGTTTTTACTCTCTCTGGCAAGCCTGAGCTAATTTTGCACTTTAGCTTTACTTATCTTTTTTCTACATATGTAAGCTGAGTTCCCAATGCAAAAGTATTTTTCATTAAATTAACTCAAGGTGGAAGTCAGGACAGGAGGAAGCAGAAATTTGCATGCATTATTCACCGATACATCATACAGTCCTAGACACTTGGGAAGTGTCTGATGTGTGATTCAATACAACAGCCAACAGACTGCTGTGGACTCATCTTGTGGTGTTTCAAATAATAATAATAATAATAATAATAATAATAATAATAATTCTATTTCTTATCCTCCTCTCCTCATGGCTCGAGGTGAGTTACAACATTGCTAAAACACATAATCAAAACACTTAATCATTTAGAAATTCATCATTAAAACCATTTGGGTAGGCCTGCTGGAAGACATAAGTCTTCACTTGTGTCTTAAATTCTGACAGCTGATCATTTGCCTCTTAACCACACTCCAACATTGCTTGGCCACATGTGTCTCAGCTGAATCATATTGAACTCTTAGCATTCCTTGCCTAAGAAATCCATGTGGACTTCATATTGAAAAGTGTGCATACATGGGCATGATCCTAAGAAACAAATAAAAAAATAATTTAAATATATTATCCAGTTAATTAATTAATTAATTAAAATATTGTTCATTTTAATGCAATGGCCTCGGTTCAGAACTGAGTCTGCCCTGTTGACCTTTGAAATCAACAATTGTTTGATCTACCATTTTCTTAACGAACTCTGCCTGTTTTCAGCTGTATTCGTGTTCCCTTGCTGATAGTACTTGGAATGAGAATGTTTCCCACTCAGTATACTTTCTGTCTGTCTGCTGTTCCCAGCTGCCTTGGCAGGATGCCATCAGGCTTATTCATCTACATGACCCCTGAGGGCAACATTTCCTCCAGTCTTGAGCTGAATAGTTTTCTCCCTTTACCTGCCTTCTGATCATTTTGGCTTGTTCATCTGGCGAAGAAATGAGCCACTGGCTGCATTTTAAAATGGCCACAGAAATGGGCAGTTAAATCAATATGTGTCAAGATATTGTCAAACATGGTTGAAGCTCTGACAAAAGATTGGCATAAGTCTAAAGGCTCATTCAAACCCACTGATAGAGCTGGTACTTCTAACTATGAGACTGGGTCAGCTGCTGTCACTCAGCTAGACTGCAACTTTTCATACATTTGTAAGTGAACAGAAGATGCTCTTTGGGTAGACTGTAGTGCATCAACAATAGCCAGAATCCACTTGGTGATGTACACTGGTGTTATCTCTACCCTACATCTCTGTATTTCTTTCTTTGGTCATTGCAAAGGCTGGTGTTCTCTTTCTCCTTCAACAATGACCCAAGTCCTTCCCTAAACTCACCATTTACTTCTTAAGCTTCCCACTGCCCCACAGAGTAAGTGGGAGAGTACATCAGAAGATACACCTGGCTATTCTTCTGTAGCCAGATGCAAAATGATTGCATCATCTGCTGAGATCTTGAAAGGAACCTAGTGGATTTCCATGGATGATGTCATCATTCTGCATGTGGACATAACCAGGTGCATCAGATCACACTCACATACTCCTCACATCATAGAAATGCAGTGGGAGAGAGACCACAGCAGCTAAACAATGCACATGGTGTGTGTTGAGAGAAAGTACATCATCTGGTTCTGCCTGCAAAATTATTAAAGTATAATGCTCTCTACTGGATCTCAAGCACAGCTCACAAGATCAAGATTTTTGACCCTAATAATCATGTAGATTAGCACTTAAAATAGAGCAAGAACAGGCATAAACAGCTGGCAATTCCCTTTCAGTAGAGCAATGATTCAGTTCTGGGTTTTAGTTTAAACATCAAATGAGCTATCCAAAACGCTGAAGCTGTTTGGGGGATATGGTTCAACATTTTGGTTGGTGTCTTTAAAGATCAGCGTAAAAACCAGAATGGGTCACTGTCCACTCTGGGAGCTGCTAGCTGTCACTGGAAATGTGGAATCCTTGCCTGCCCAGATTCCAGCTAAGAGCTAACCAAGCCAGGATGGACAACATGAAAATATGATATGAGATGCAATTGAAAACATTGGGAAAGCCAACCTCTCCCCTACTCCCAAATTAGAAAAAAATACAAAAATACAGCAGACCTAAGGGATAATTAATTAATTATAAAGCATCGTGTATTAAAATATTTATTTCATACATAAATATTGCTTATTTTTGTGTTTGTTTGCCACATTTACCATGTGTTATCGGAGTAAAAGTCCTTTTGGCTGTTTACAAAAAGTGTTGGACTCCAGTATCAAATAATCAGATATCTGTGGTTATAAACAGTTGACTTCCTAGCATGATTTCCTGCTAAATCATGTTTCTTTTTAAATGGCATTAAATCAGGCCAAGACTGCTGGTATTTCTTCATTTCTTATGACAAATTTCTTACATTTACGATACCTGCTCATGCTTCAGACAATCTATCTTTTCTTAGCAGCTCTACAGCATGAAGAACAGATGGTGTTGTATCGTAATCACACTTACATGTCACCTATACTTCATCTCAGAAACTGTCTAACAAACATATATTTCCCCAAATGCATAACATTATGGATAACGCACAGAATGGGAGATAAATATCTTGGAAATGAACTGCTGGCAAGCTTCAATAATCTCTCATAAAATCAGAGCTGGGTTCACAGTGAGCCAAAAATAACATCTTCCAGTATCATGCGGATACATACCTCAGAGCGCAGAATAAATATGAAGGTTTGGGCGGATAGATAGACACATAGATCATTTTCTCAAATCTACATAATTTCTGTAATATACAATATGGAAAAATACAAATGTTTTACAATGAGGAGATAGAAGATGGATAGATAAAAAGCAGTGTATATGAAAAAATTAAAGATCTCACAAGACATTGAAGCAGGGCTATTCATACTTGTGGTCCATGGACCAGTGTTGGTCCAGGCATCATTGTCTACCAGTCCCTGGGCAAGTTTCCAGGAAAGAAAGACATGACAGTGTTCAATGGGGATAAATATGGTGCCAATCCCTGGCATATTGGGGGAAAATTGCTGTTCTCCTGTCACAGATAGCTCAAGAAAAACTGGTTGATTGACTAGCCATCAGATGACCATCACATGACCACCTGAATATTTATCATTAGCTCCAAATGCATCATGACAATTTGATGGATATTATGAAGATTAGACATTGTCACTTTTTAGGAGCTTAAAACAAAAGCATTATTTCTTTGCTGAAACAATACTTTGCATTAAAGCACTTATTGAATCATTCACACACATGCCAACCTGAAAATAGATTTTTGTTGGATTATCTGCAGGTGCTGACAGATCATTATGGCTGCAACTGAAGATTGCCAGAAGTCATTTTTTAGGAAGAGCAGAACTTGGCCTACAAAGGCTGAGTTCCCCCATCATCTCAACATAGCATAAATATCTGCTGGAAGACTTACACTGCCACTGTAGCCGAAAGTATGAGAAGTATGCACAGCTGTCATCTCATACTTTCGGCTACAGTGGCAGTGTAAGTATGCACAGCTGTCATCTCATTGCAGAATTTGCAAAAGGTCATGTGGGTTGACATATACTCTTCTAGATGCATTATTACACATCAGCAATGATTCTGAATGTGGAATTCAATTTCCATTGGGTATATTCATTTTTCATTGTTTATTTCTGTCTGTCACTAATGACATTCTGTTCAATGTGTCCCAACTTTCTACAAACAGAAAGACATAATTAGAGAACAAAGAATTATTACCAGAAAGGGGACTTTGTGGGAAAGGTCTAGCATTATAGCTCATAAGTGGCATGGGTAATGAGTCTTACTTATGGTGCCTATATGAATGAGAAGCCTCTCAGTCACCCTGCTCAAGGCTTATAAGCTCAATGCCATATTGAGTCTATCCACCTGTAATCCTTCCTCTACCTTTCAAAGCATCATTGTCTTTTCTAATGAGTTATGTCTTCTCATGTTTTGTTGAAAGGAATATAGTCTCAGTTTAATCATCTTGTCTTCTAGATAGCATTTAGCTGTGATTTGATGATGTAACTGCCTTTTCCTTTAGCTACGACTATAGAGAGATGCTCAAGATTTTTTTATCTTCCAAATAAGATTGTACAGGGCAATAACATCTAAGCATAAGGCAGCCCCATTGTATCTATACTGCCAAGGTTGACACCAGGCTGATGCTAGAATGAGCCAGATCAGATTACATTTTAGATTAAGAAGCATTGATTTCTTCTCTTCCGAATTCTCGCATTTCAGGCAACCTGCAAAGTGGGGAGTCTCTGATCTCACAGCTGATGAGCTCTGTGAGCTCAGGAATATATCTGAAGTATGCAATTATCACTGCATGTAAGATCCTAATTTTCCTGTTTTGAATGCTATTTTAAATTATATAGCAATTGTGCTTTTGAACCTGTACACACTTTTGAAACAAATGTCCAGATTTTACCATAATATTCGGACCAGCTACAAGCTGGGGTACTACATTTATTGGTGTTAACTCTCTTCATTTGATGTATTTTTCACAATATTTTTAATTGGTTATGTATCTTCAGCATTCCAAACAGACCTGGATACATAAGCATGTGTAAATGATTTAATGAATCAGATCAGATTACTTCAGTTCCATACTCCCAGGTCCAAATAAAAAGAGATTAGTATTGTGAGCTTCTGTAATTTTTTCCTTCTTTTTCTGATAAAATTTCTCTCTTCTTTTTCTAATATGATTGATATGAACATATTGAAACACCCAGTGGAGCAGAGGGAAAGGAGAGAGCAAGAGATTGCACATTCCCAAAGGTTACTTCTTTAATTTTCTAGATACATATTTTGTTGTCAAATGTATTTAGAGACTCAGACAATCTGTTGATCAGAAAAGGCAAATTGTGTGTTGCAATCCAAGATAGCTCCTTAATATTCCTATCTGTACTATTTTAATTAGAAGTCTAAGAGTGCTTCTGTGATTCCCATGGCTGTTTTGTATTTAAAACTATTTCCACCATTAAACTTTTATCCATGTTATGCAAGGTCTCTTGAGAATCATTTCAGATATGCTAGCATCCTTGTCATCATTACTAAGAATGAGAGAGGGATGCCTAAGTAATGTCATCCCAAGAATCACATGCTGTGTTCTAATTGTTTGTCAGTTTGAACCTTAAGATCCCATAGGATTTTTACAGCACTATTTTTGATCACTTTTCAAGCTTACATTTTCACTAGTTCTTTGGAGGTGAGTAAATCATGGCCAGGATCCTACATAAGAGGACATCTGCATAGCTACGTATTCTGATTCCCAAAGCCGCACCCTGCAAGTATCACAGCTCCCTGTGGCCATTTGTCAGAAGTGTCCTCCAACTATTTTTCTGTAGCTGCCTGCACTCCATCAGGAATCTGCAGAGGCCTCTAGGGATCCTCAGTATGCCATGGTAGTTTCCATCCTTTCAATGCTTCAACGGACAAGGCCCTGGTCGTCTCCCATCTACTCTGTGACAACATGGAAATGATTGAGTTGGTATGGCTGCATTCCTGGAAAAGTAGGCTTTGAAGGGGGTTGGAGGCATTATATAGGCAGAACAGAATTTGGATCTCTACAACCCGATAAATAGGAGAACAGACCTCTGTTGCTCATAGCAGCTGTTTTGCAGTTAAATAGTATTGGCAGACTTTCACAATTGTGGGAATAGTACAATGCTTATGAATACATAGAGACTATGAATATGAATCAGTCATGGATGTGTAACTCTAGATCAGTAGCTCCCAAACTTTGATCCCCCAACTTCAGCTCCCAAAATTCCTAATAGTTGTCCAAGTTGGCCGATGGTTCTGAGAGTTGAAGTCCCAAACATCTGGAGGACCACTGCATTAAATTATGTATCCATACCTGTGATAGTAAATTCTAGCCATAGATGGCTTTATGCATAACTTGAAAGGGCCATGGATCGGCGAGGAGAACCACCATTTCTTATCTAGCCCTTTCTGTTAAACTGAAAATAAATCCAGACAAAAAAGTCTGTTTGCCAGAAAAGTACCTAGTTGGGGTTTGACACATATCCTCCCAGTCCTGAGATACAAGTAGCTACGGTCAAATACTTTGCATTTTTAGTTTCTCAGTGGGTTTCAAAGTGTCCTGCTTGGATATCTACAGTGTTAATTGCTTTTGTTGTTGTTATTTGCCATCAGTCACAACAAATCTCCACTAAACAACTACTTTCCCTCCTCCATGTTATTCACAAAACCAAACCTTTCATCACAGAAGGGGGGGAAATGATGATGAGAAAAGTGGCATTGGCAGCAGAAGACACAGTGGCTCTGGCATTCATTCCTGGTGTCTACTTGGTGCCAGGCCCGTAGCCAGGATTTCGTTTCAGGGGGGGGGGGCTGAATTTTTTCAGGGGGGGTTTCGGGGGGGCCTGAGTTTCGGGGGGGCTGAGTCTGAGTGAAAGAGGGTCTAGCCTAGCAAACCTTTTGTAACATTACCCCAATACCCCCATGCATATGGGATATATTGAGTATGGTGATCAGATCATGATATGAATAAACATAAGTTTAAATAATGCACCAATAAGGCCTTTTCGCGACCCCCCCCCCCCCCCCCCCCCGGCTACATGCCTGCTTGGTGCTTTGCTTTTCCAGTTCTCTTATTTCCTAGCATCTCTCTTTCCCTGGGGCTGCAAGAGGATGACTTGTCGTACATTTCCCATGAAAAAAGGCCTGGAAAATCGAATCAGCAGCGGCGGCAAGGAGGAACAAACAACCAGGTGTTTTGCATTGCTGTATTGGTAGAGCAAACTCACTTATGTCTTTCTTCTTTCCCACTGCCACCTCCAAGCCAAGTAAAGAAACAAAGCTACAAGCTTTTTGAATACCTGGGTCTTTGGGCAGGGGAATTAGGTAATTAGGGTCACAAGTTAGGCAATTTCTCTAGTTACCCTTTTCCCCTTTCCACATTTGAGCATCTAATAAATACCATAACCAACTGATAAAAATCCTCAAGCCTCTTGAGCTTGACTGGAAGAGGAGCAGGGATGTTTATGCTAGAGGCAGAGTCAGATTGGTGTGAAAGGACTCAGGAAGAGCAAGCTGGTTTTGTTTTTGATTTTTGTAAACACAGGAGGTGGGAAGTGGGAGGAGGTGGGAGAATTACGGTGAAAAAGGAAGAACTGAGAATTAGGACTGACATGTGTTCCTGATTATAAAGGATGTCCCACATTTTAAGAGCTGATAAGCTTGCGTTTCATGTAGACTCACCAGATGCCACAAATCCTGGATTTTGAACCACAGGACATCTAATAAAAGAGGTGATTGAGTTCCACCAGCTAGCAAGGCTTTCTGAAGCTCGCCACCACACCATAGGCAATTTTTCTTATTACCTCTTTCCCCTTTCACAGAACGTTATGTGAGGATACTTTCCAAAGTTTGTTTATTTATTTATTGCTCACCTGTGGAAGGGGGTTCCTGAGAATGGGAGCACCCACTGAGAATTTTCTCTTTCATGTCCTCAACAAGCAAGCCTATGATGATGGAGGGACCAAGAGAAGACTTTTGCTGTGTGTGCATCCGTGTCTGTACCTTCAAGTTGCCTGCTGAGTTATAGAGACTCCATGGCTTTTTCGTAGGGTTTTCTTAGGCAAGGAATATTCTAAGGTGGTTTTGCCAGATCCTTCCTCTAAAACAGAGCCTACCTGTTATTTGTTGGCACTCTTTCATCAAATAGTACCCGGAGATGACCATGTTTACCTTTCAAGATCAAGTAGGATCTGGTGACTTTAGGATATATAGGAACACTAAATATTGCAACGGTGGGTTTTTTTTCCCTATGCTTTTGGAGGCAGCAGTGGGAAGAGTGGAGGTGTGGTGAGTGAGCACTCCTTCTGTTTCAGTTTTCATGCTCTATTGATTACATGTGGTATATCAGGAGATATACCACATGTAATCAACTCCTCAGTGGAACCATTTTTCTTGCCACTTGCCACTCTTCCACTTGAACATTGGAGTTCTACATACCTCAGTGCACAAGTGGAAGAAGCAAAAAACCTCAAGATTGTGCAAGCTGTTTGACACTATTAGATCTTGTCCCTTTGATTTATGGCCAGTTTGGACTGAGTTCTCAGAACACAGGTTAATTATTAATATAAATATACAAGCCATTGAGTTTTTTGTGGTCACTTGATAGCTGAAACATGAGAAAGCAGCAATATTCTCATTATTGTCGACAGCATTGGTAAAGACATCCCCAGGCCTGGTCAGTCAAGACTGGGTCAGAAGAACCCCTCAGTGTCCTGTTACATAGGAGACCCATAACTGGATTTCCTAGTACATTTTTATTTTACATTGATGCAGCTATGAGACAGATTAGGGTAGAGAATCATAGAATCATAGAGTTGAAAGAGACCTCATGGGCCATCTTCCAACTCTATGATTCTATGTCCAACCCTCTGCCAAGAAGCAGGAATATTGCATTCAAAGCACCCCTGACAGATAGCCATCCAGCCTCTGTTTAAAAGCTTCCAAAGAAGGAGCCTCCACCACACTCCCAGCAGAGAGTTCCACTGCTGAATGGTTCTCACAGTCAGGAAGTTCTTCCTAATGTTCAGGTGGAATCTTCCTTCTTTAAGTTTGAAGCCATTGTTCTGCGTCCTAGTCTCCAGGGCAGCAGAAAACAAGCTTGCTCCCTCCTCCCTGTGACTTCCTCTCACATATTTATACATGTCTATCATGTCTACTCTCAGCCTTCTCTTCTTAAGGCTAAACACGCCCAGTTCTTTAAGCCGCTTCTCATAGGGCTTGTTCTCCAGACCCATGATCATTTTAGTCGCCCTCCTCTGGACACATTCCAGCTTGTCAATATCTCTCTTCAATTGCGGTGCCCAGAATTGGACACAGTATTCCAGATGTGGTCTAACCAAGGCAGAATAGAGGGGTGGCATGTCTTCCCTGGACCTAGACACTATACTCCTATTGATGCAGGCCACAATCCCAATGGCTTTTTTTGCTGCCGCATCACATTGTTGGCTCATGTTTAACTTGTTGTCCACAAGGACCCCAAGATCTTTTTCACACGTACTGCTCTCGAACCATGCGTCCCCCATTCTGCATCTTTGCATTTTTAATTTTTTCTGCTTAAGGAGGGGTCCAATCCTAATCATAGTCAGGACAGTTGTTTCTTGAAAAAAATACAAAGGTGAAGTTTTCCCCCCTTCATCTTTGTCATCATTTCAAGTCCATTAAACTGTCAAATAATTTATATCAAACAAGAAGAACATAACCTACTTGATTCACTTCACCAGTTATTATGGCTCAGCTAATATGAAACCATGCATTTCTTACTAGTTTAGTGAGCTGAATAAGATTCTGCTTTTTGATGAAGATATTGGGCTTTGTCATCAAAGTGCTTTTCAGAATGATACATCCTGCAATGCACCATAGAAAAAGTTTATAAATGAACTAACCTTGTTCAAAGTAGTCTCTCGAGTAACTGTAATATAGATAAAGGCCATTCCTTTGAAATATTCATTCAGCAGTATGTGGTTCTTTTTAATTTTCCCAAGCACTTTACGGAGATTAAGTGACAATTCAGTGTTTCATTAAGGTCAAGAGCATACACATTCACACTGGGAGAGGACTGCCTTTCAAAATATTTGTACCATGTTCAAGTTAAATGAGTGCTTGGTGACCTGTGATCAGATTTCCTATTAGTTTAAATTTCTTTTAAAAGCAGGTGTGAGGTGTGGGTTGGGAAGCCAGGAACAAAACTGTGGCATTGTTCCTTGTTGTGAAAAATTCTTTGCCCTTGCACAGAGCTGTCATTGTAAATCAAACAAGGTTGCCTGGGACTGCAAGGTAGAGCAACGATTGAGCTTCCCCCAGCTCATGATGTGCCATTAGTATATGTCCCATATCTGCCCCATTTCATTTACAATTACCTCTATGGGGGTTCCACTTGATCCCTACAGTTGCCATGAATGTGAGAATCTTCTCCTGTCCCACAACTATGGCATCCAATGTGGGAAACTCCTAGATTTCCTTGTGGTTCCTGCAGGGTGGCTTAGAATCATTGAATCACAGAGTGGGAAGAAACCACAAAGGCCATCTGGTCCAACCCCCTGCCGTGTATTTATTCATTTACCCCCTCACCAAACACTACTACCCTGTATGAAATGCTTCCGCATGCACACTGTATCTCTGAACTTAAGCTTCCCTGTATCACATATGTATCATTCTCCTTGACTCATGGATACAAAACAAAAGGAAAAATATATGAAATAGAAATTGCAACATGCCACCAAAAATTAATCAATTCATACATCTAAATTTTGACTAACACTACACAGACACACTTCTCTTACTGTCTCATCCGCCCTCAAACACATCTCTGTCTCTGATCTTGATTACCTCTCCTAACATCTTGAGATCCTCCCTCTTAAAAACTCATTCCTAGTATTGACAGGTTCTACTTTCCTAACCTTGACATTGTCAACTCTCATCCCCTCTAACTGCCATACAGACTTGCTTTTTAAATCCCCTCAGATGTTCAGACAATTACCAATCACTCCCAAGATTCCATATTCTTACCTCTCTAACAGATCCTTAGTATTTTGCATCTATTGTACATTCTTTACATTAACATAATTTATGCAATAAATGCAACAAGGTTGTCCCAAGTCCATAATACCACACATTCCACCCGAAATGAGTCCATTCTTTTTCAGTTCTTTTAGATCATCTGAAATTGAGATCAAATCCTTTCCCAGCCAATTTGATCTTTACCTAGTGAAGAGCTCCAGGGAAGCAAGGGAGTCCAAACATGAGATATATACCGTATTGCTTCTAGGGTTTCACACATGATTCTTTTCTCATCTTTCTTGGAGATGCCATGAATCGAAACAGAGACCTTCTGCATGTAATATTTAATCACAGCTGAGCCAAACCTAGAACGTTGTGCTTTAATGCATTGGGCAAATGGTTCATCTAGCACAAAATTTCAATGCCAAGTGGCCTCAACTCTTCAGGTGTATTTGTCAGCCCTATATGGAAATGCTAGGAATGGATCTTCAATACTTAAGAGAAGCAACAGAATCAGGCTCGTGGGCTAATTCTTTTGGGTGCCCCAAATTAACAAGAATCCTAAAGAGTCTTGAAGTGCAATTCTGGTCTTGAAAACACGTGGAATGGGTAAGTATAGAATAGTTATTGGCTTCCACAAAACAGCCTTATGGGCCAAAAATGGATTGGAAAGCTTACTTTGTCCATCCCTGCATAATATTTGGACTTTACAACTGAACAATGAGCCTTCTTCTTTGCACAGCATATCCTAAGTAACAAAACATGTGAATTATTGAGTATGTGAGTGCCTCTTCTTTAAGGGAAAATTCAAATTCCTTTGACCAAAGAATGATGTGAAGCTCTTTGCCTGGGATCTGATTTTCAGATCACTGCCTTTTTGCAACAGAAGAAAACCCAGTCTTTCTGTAGACTTATAATCTCTGATACATTTCCAGAGACAAAGTAACGAGCATGCTACAGGCAAAGCAGGAAGTAGTGACCAAACACAATTCAAAAACAGAAGGTTCCTGAAAGTCAAATGCAAAGAAAAATAAGAGAATTTGCTGCAAATAGAAAAAATAAATAGGAAAGCTATACTAACACAAGGCTGTTTCCTTTGAGCAAAAAGAAAGTAGTATATCCAAGATACAAGCCAGCAAAAAAAAAAATAACTGAGTCCCAAAGGTTACTGTTTTATTGATTAAAAACGTGATAAATGTGATGTTGAGGGATACACTGAAAGTCACATGGCAAAAGTGTATACCCAAACAAAATGCTGATACACATGATTAACTTTTAATTGGAGAAAACAGAAGAATGTTGAATCAAAAACAGCAAGAAGGCTTAGAAAAGAATCAGTAATTACAATACCCAGTACACTGATTTATCTCATTTAAAAATAGATGAAGTAAAACAGCACTTTATAGTTTCTTGCATTTCAATATGAAAAATCTTTTTCTTAAAGAATTGGGATTTTTATCATTTTGAAAAATCACAAGGTGTATGTATCCTGATGTCTCCATAAGCGGAGTATTACTGCAATGGACTATATCTCATTCTCCTTGTACATAAATAGAATAGGAATGTGGCCAGTTAAAGCTTACTAATTACAGTACTACCACTTTCTACACTACATTACCCTAACTGAGCCAAGACTGTGGTAGCTAGTGGTTGCCATATCAAAGAAGTAACAAAACCTACTTTCAAGATAAGCTTCATTATCTTGAATGGTACCAAGAGCAGGTTCACCACACCACTGATATAGGAACCATCAGATTCGACTGAGTAGGAAAATCCTTAAGCTCTAAAAATCATTGAACATTCTGAAAAAATATAAGGAAGGGTATCACAAGGGAGTATTTTAAGAGAGGAGTTCTTAATATCTCTACACAAAAATTATGCTCTGCTCCTTGTGTAAAGGACTCTGTATAAACATTTTAAAGAATATGTCATGTAAATTGCCATTAATAGTATAGCATAAAGTTCATGTAAATATATTGTATAGATTATAACAAGTGGCCTGTTGCGAGGAGAAACTGTGTATTGTCGAAGGCTTTCATGGCCAGAATCACTAAGTTCTTGTGGGTCTTTTCGGGCTATATGGCCATGTTCTAGAGGCATTTCTCCTGACGTTTCGACATAGATGCAGGCGAAACGTCAGGAGAAATGCCTCTAGAACATGGCCATATAACCCGAAAAGACCCACAAGAACTTAGAGAAACTGTGTGTTTGAAAAGCTGAAAGTGATGCATGATTGATTCAGTTTGAAAATGAATCTTTAAAAATGATGGGAGACAGTTGGAGGTTGGTTACAACAGTAGGTTGAAGCTAGAAAATATTGGGTCGGCATTGTTTATTGTCTTGGTTAGCTGATGACAGTGGGATATATTTTTGGGGGAACAGATATATTTAAGCAGGCAGAATAAGCAATTTTATTGTTGTGTTTAATGGTCATCAAGTTGACTTCAACTTATGGTGAGCTTATAACTGAGAGACCTCCAAATCACTCTGTCATCAACAGCCCTACCCAACCAAGCCTTGCAGCCACAGGGCTGCAGCTTCCTTGATTGAGTTTCTCCATCTGCAGTGTGGTCTTTCTCTTTCCCTTGCTTCTTCCATTTTGCCAATCATTATTTCCTTTTCTTGTGGGTCATTCTCTTTGATATGTCCAAGTATGGTAGTCTCAGTTCAGTCAACTTAGATTTTAGGGAGAGTTCAGACCTGATTTGTTCTAGGATCTACTTGTTTGTCTTTTCTTAACAGAACACAGTATCCATAGAACTCTCATCCAGCACCACCATTATTGATTTTCTTCCTATCAGCTTTCTTCACTGTCTAGCTTTCACAACTAAGTCTCAAAGCACCAATGATATACTAGTTGGGTTAAATAGTAAAAATGAGAGAAGGTATAAATAAATCAACCTTCCTAACATCTTCCGTGGAAGAACAATCTTTTAAAAAATTACAACACAGACATTTAGTAAACATCCTTAGTAAATTCGGGGGGGGGGGGGGTCAGAGATTTGGTCAAAGGGCAGATTTGGTTGTCGTGTAAAAGCAGCACATTTTTGGAAGTTATTTTTACTCTTTCTTTGCTTATTTTAGTTGTAGTTTTTGTTATATATTTAGATATTATGGAATTATATGTGGCTTTATATTTTTTGTGTTTTTTAATTTGTTTGGTAGTTTAGTTTTTTTGTTTTTGTATTTGTTTTGTTATATGTTTTATTGAATGTTTATTCCATGTAAATTTTATTCAATAAAATTATTTTTAATTGTTGGATATTTAATTAGTCATTTTATGTGTCAACTGTCAGTGAGGGAATTAGGTGTTTTTATGATTTTCTGCCCCATGTTTCAACATAGCCTGGACTACTTTGGGTTACTCCGCCCCTTGATTTGGGCAGCGGAAGGTTTTCATGTGTAGAAGGCTGCTTTGTTGTTGTTGTTGTTGTTATTCCTCTTCTTCAGTAGCTGTTGCTAGAAAGGAAAAACGATGATGTAGGGCAGAGCTTTCCAGACATTTCATGCTGGTGACATATTTTTTAGACATTCATCATTTTGTGACACAGTAATTCAGTTTTACTAGCAAACCGGAGGTAAATCCCACTCCTTAGAAGATGAACACATACATAAATTGAAATAACAAAATGTATCGGGACACAATGTATCTTATGAAAATCCTTCATTTACATTATTTAAAAATATATGATTTATAATATAATAACATACATTTCCAAGATTTTTGTCATTTCTTGTTACATTTGCAGGACACACCTACACACTGCAGGTGGTATGCTAATGTGTTATGACACACAAATTTGAATGCTCTGATCTAGGGTTTTTATCAAATACTTGGTTCATCTGCTTGATCCTCTCTAGATGTTTTAGTATACACATGATGGTAATGCCCTTTATAAGGGGATTAAAGCTATAGGCAACATATGTATTCCAGATTGAAAAAATGATGTGCTACAGGAACTTTGAGAGGTCTAGGAAGGGAAGACAGGAGGAAAAGAAGGAAAAAGTTGCAATTTGGTTCAGACTTCATTGGAGGCAATTGGAAGAGCTTACTGAAAAAATGTAAAAATCAAAGTAAAGCAGAGCAACAAGGAAATAAAAACAGGACCAGGATACAAATTATGCAGAAAGGCAAACATTGAGATTTTGAAGCAAAATATATATTGACCATTCTGGCTAAATATTCTGGAAGATGTATGGTGAGAAAGGTATGCAAATATCTCGATTTTAGGTGATAAAGAAGAAATTTTAGAATAGAATCTACAAACAATGCAATAATTTTATAGAGTGCCAGTGTGTGCAGAGGTTTCAAGAAAAGTGTGAAATTATCAAATAGAATGCCAGAAATATAAGACTGGGTAACAAATTAGGAAGTCAGGCAATATATTAAGATCACAATAAAATATGATATCTTACTGTAACTTCACGGCTGGTTCAACTGAGTTTTGGGATGTAATTCGTTTGACTAGTGAGAGGCAGACTCCAGAAAAAACTGGCTATCATTAATCCTTCACCAAGGAAACATTACACAAAGAGTGTCTTACTTCCACCTGAAACAAGATTTTAAACCATGCAGGTTTTGTTTCCTGCTGAGAAACAGGGAATAACTAGTCAGCTGGGAGCTTGTGAAACAAAGCTTGTTGCTTTTTCATTGATTTTTTAAAAAGGTAGATATTTAATGCTTTTCAGTTCAAAAATAGCCCCAAGACATTTTACCATTTTGTAAGCAAAATGGTATTCTTCAAATTAAGAACAAGGCAATGCACTGCTTGCTCTGAGATTGCAAGGAGGCATCAAGAGATGTGATCAGTGATGAAGGAAGGATTGGGGCTCTGCCAGTGAGGTCACTGTCCACCTTCAATAGGCACCTTCCAATTTCAGAGCAAGTGATGGGCTGGTATACTTGCCAACTAGAGGGTAAATGAATACTCCCCCAACCTAGATAAACTAGCAACATGTTGGGTGGGTGTAATAGATTTGAGAAACCATTGTGCCCCAAAAGACCGATGAAATCTTTCCTATGCAGTAGTACACATGTTTTATTTATTAATTACCAATAAAGCACATTTTGTAACACTACCTCAACATGATCACCATCCCCTATTTATCTTTTTTGGTGCAGTAGGCTTTATCCATCCACAATCCACAAGATGACATTTTTTCTTACAGTTGGGAAACCAATTGGGACAAATTCATTCATCCCTGCGCAAACAATAAATCATAGTTTAATTACCCAATTTTTCTCTCTCTGATAGTAAGAATTTGGACCACCAACATACTCTTTAGAATGCTACTTGTTCTGCAGTAACTCTACTTCTGATTTGTCTCCAGCAAACTATATGTAATCTGGACAATAGAAATATTGATTCAGAGGAACAAATATTGAAAAATATCCCCAAGCAGAATTTACAGTCTAACCTAATCCCCCTATAGTAACATGGTTGTCTCCCATGCTGTCCCCACACCTTTTTTAATTTCAGTATCACAGTAATGTATACCCCCATTGCTAATTTGTGACATTTGGATCTTGTCCATAGACAAGATCTATGTGTCCACCAGTCTATCTATCTGTTTGAAAGAAATACAACACATTGTTCTGGTAGTGTTCCACAAAGGTCTTGATTCATTAGCCAGAATCTCATGAGTTAATCTACAATGTCAGTCATCAGCATCATCTGTGTCACTACCATCATAATTTCTCAGAAATGATATAGGCAATGGTTCTCATGATTGTGGAGATTCCTTTCTAGTATTTATCACAACTTTCTAGAACAAACCAGAAGAGAAGAATTGAACCATTGGACTGAACTAAAATACATTATTGGTGGATATGGCTTCTATAAGAAACCCAGAAAGATAGGTGCTTAGCAAATGTGCTAAGTTTTAGACATTTTAGTTCTGAATTGTCATTTGAAACAACTGTTTTGTACATTGTGAGCAGAAACAGAACAGAAGGGTGTTAAACAAATGCCTGTCTGTAGTTTACTTAAAAGCCTTTGAAAATAATTTCTTAAAAATAAATGAGCAACCAATTTGTGGTACATTCCAGGTGCACTAGCAATATTTACCTATCATTGAAGTTTTTCCTTGGCTGCATCCAGATGGCACAATACTAGCGCATTTCCCATACTGCTAGTTGTGTCATTTAGCAACAAATTAGTTGTGTGAGATGCAGCATTATATAAAAGAGACATAAGGTTGAGTGAGTTGCTACACTACAATTAAACCATCACCCATCATATGGTCAGAGCTTCATTCCATCTTGAAAAATGTCATGTTGAAATCTCACATCACTAGTGGTTTGTCAATGTTTTTATGACTTGATATGTAGATGAAACGTCTCCCTGAGTGGCTATCTTAACATCCATCACAGCCAAGATAGGTCTTGCCTACAGACTTGCAAAAGATATGACATAAAAGGAAACAAGTATGAAAAGCAGGGAGAAAAACAAGTAAAGACATGGTTAAATTACATTATAACATTTTAAATGTATTGATTGCCATAAAGTCTTTTTCATTTTTGTACGCTCTGTAAGTAAGGGCAACCCTGTGTAACATTAACTCTTTCAGTTGGATTTATTCTCTGCCTTGCTATCCATAAGGATGAAGTCCAATTAAAATATGTTTTAATAAATCAATACATTCTAAAAATAGGGGTGTTAATCTATTGTCTCTGTCTGAGTTGTTAAATCTTCCAAGGCAAGCCACCAAAATAAAGACCAAGGAACCAGTGGTGTAATGTATAGCCCATTGAACTGAACAGCTATCCTCTCATTTATTTTAGGGGACTGGGATTGTTCCGCTGGAGCTGTAATATTTGAAGATAATCTTTTTGGTAAAGAAAAGCTTACTAGAAAACCCATCTGTCACATCACATTCCCAGGCCAATTTACAAAAGGGTACACATACAGTCTCCAAAGCACACCCATGGTGTCTGCAAATAAGCATTTTACCACCTCTGCTCAAAAGAAGTACACTGCTTTCTCATAGGAGAAGCAAACTCTGTGCTTGAACATGACACTGGAACTATGCCAAATATGAATATTTAATTTAGCTTATTAACTTCTACAGAATTAGCAGGGAGTAGGAAAAAGTATGCATTTACTGTTTTGACTTAGAGTTCATCTATACTATAGAATTAATGCAGTTTGACATCACTTTAAATGCTGTTGTGTAATGTCATGGAATCCTGGAATTTGTGGGTTGATGAGGCCACAAGTACTCTTTGGCAGAGAAAACTAAAGACCAAAAACACAGCTCCCATGATTTCATAGCATTGAGCCATGACAGTTAAAGTGGTGTCAAACTACATTAATTCTTCAGTGTACCTAGACCCTGGATGACCTTTGGTAAATCACATTCTCTCGGTCTTAGAGTAAGTCAGAAACTAAACCCACCTCTAAACACAAGACTCCATGATAGAAATTTGACAAAATGTGTTCAGACTTTTTTAATTATATCATAGAATCACCATAAGTTGGAAATCATTTGAAGGCACACAGAAAATAACAAACACCATATAAAAGTCAGTTGTGCATTTATTATTTATTTAAAAGCAATTATTAAATTACCAGTATGTTTACATATAAATAAAATTTAAAAGTATGCAAGGTTCATGTGTATATAACTTGAGCAGTAATTAATAAAGTGTCAGTAGGAGAGTTGTTAATCAGTGAGGGATTTTATTTGTCAATAATGAAATTTCATCTTTCCAAATGTTAATTAGTAAGATGTGAGCTTGAGAGGATTTTATCAGAAATCATATGTGCAGAAAAATCATCTATTTCACGGAGTTTAACATTGTATGCTTAAATATCTGCTAAAATCTGCTCCGTTGCCTTCATTGGGTGGGTGGGTCTCCAGCGCTTCCACAACCTTAAAAGTGACATCCCTCATGCCTGAGGAGGTTGCCCACCCTGCTTATATTTTAACTTCATCCTGAGCCATTAACAGTTGCAATTCCATACAGCTGTAATTTTGTCTCCTCAGAAAGAATTACATTGAATTTAGTGGCTCTCACTCCCAAATAGGTTTGTATAGGACTCATACTAACGAGAGTAGAACTGACATGGATTAGAGACATGTTTGAGGAGCAGGGTGGTTTAGATTCATCAGATCCAAGGCCTAGCAGTTTCAACACTAACAGATCCAACACACCAGCTTATAGCCAATTGGGCCCTAGTATTAGTAGAAAAAGCACTGGTCCTGCAGAGATGTCTGTAAGCATACTGAAATCATATAGGGTGTAAACAGTCTCCTGCCAGTAGAACTGCTTTCCACCAATAATGAGGTACCTACAACCCAAGCCAACCCCTCCCCATGGCCTGATTTTAGTAGGGATTAAAATTGATGTCTAGCACTAAAGCCATCTAAGAAGACTGTTCATTATTTAAACACACAGTGAAGTTCTCTGTGCAGTCATTCTATAGAATTTGATTGCTACAGCTGTGTTTTGTCTTTGGTTACCCTCTGTCTAATGAAGTGGTTCCCAACCTTTGGGTCTCCAGGTGTTTCGGACTTCAATTCCCAGAAATCCCAACCAGTTTACCAGCTGTTAGGAACTGTGGGAGCTGAAGTCCAAAACATCTGGAGGCCCAAAGGCTGGGAACCACTAGTCTAAGGTGTGACAATTTTTGCGTGTTCCTTAGGCAAGTGTATACACAATCCTCATGTATAGTTTTGATTTTTGTGGATTTGACTAAGAATGTTCTCTCCAAGTATCTCTCATTCCTCCAATATGACTTAATGATCAACTTCCTTCAGTCGTGCTGGAGGACCTAGAGATTTCTAGAGATAACATCTCTCTAGGAATGTCTAGATCCTCCAAATGTAATTCTATGGTGAAATTTCAGCATAGAGTCATGCTAGATGACGTAGAAATTCCTAGAGATATATGAAAAAATAGCAGTTACTTTATTTGCAATTTTTCACAGTCATGGGGGATCTTGAGCCCAGGGAATGTGGAAGATTGACTGTATCTTATAGTTACTCATGTTCACAACATACATTCTAAGCAGGGCCTGAAGTGGGTTCAGTCAGTACATCAGTTCAAGACCCAGAAAGCCAAGGAGAGGCCCATGAATTTTTGATTCCCCCCTTTCAAAAAACAAAACAAGACAAAAACTCTCACAGCCTCCTTCTTTATTTTTTTATTTATTTGCTCTATTTATACCCACCTTTCTCTACCTCGAGGGAGACTGGTAGCTTACAAATGGCACCTACACAGTGCCTCAAAACATACAAAATTCACCTAAAATTCTTTGGATTAAAATTACAACATAATAAACATGATTAAAATACATTCAAGGTTAAAACACGCCATCCAGAGTTCAAAGTATAAAGCCATTCCATGATCAATTGCACATAATTCCACATTAAGATTACTACACTGCCTTATTTTTTGAAAGCCTGCTCTCAGAGACAGATTTTAACACTCCTCCTGAAGGCCAATAGGGAGGGGGCTGATCTGATGCCACTAGGGAGGAACTTCCACAACCGAGGGGCCATCACTGAGAAAGCCAACACTTTGAATTGTGCTTGGTAGCAGACGGGCAGCCAGTGGAGCTGACTTAACAGGGGGGTTGCATGCTCCCTGAACACTTATCCAGTGGCTGCATCTCACTGGACCAGTTGAAGCTTCTGAACAGTCTTCAAAGGCAATCCCAAGTAGAGTGTGTTGCAGCAATCTATAAGAGAGTGGACC
The DNA here is from genome assembly GCF_037176765.1 of Anolis sagrei. Classification (NCBI taxonomy): domain Eukaryota; kingdom Metazoa; phylum Chordata; class Lepidosauria; order Squamata; family Anolidae; genus Anolis; species Anolis sagrei. The sequence goes on along the minus strand of NC_090026.1, from coordinate 87,324,181 downwards.
ACCCTGGCCAAGTCAGACTTCCCAAGATATGGGCGCAGCTGGCGCACAAATTTTAATTGTGCAAAAGCTCCCCTGGCCACCGCCAAGACCCGAGGTTCCAGGCTCAATGATGAGTCCAGAATCACTCCCAGGCTGCGAACCTGTACCTTCAGGGGGAGTGTAACCCCATCCAGCACAGGCTGTAACCCTATACCCTGTTCGGCCTTTTGACTGACCAGGAAGACTTCTGCCTTGACTAGATTCAATTTCAATTTGTTCGCTCTCATCTGAATTGTCACAGTTGCCAAGCACTGGTTCAGGACCTGAACAGCCTCCCTAGTACCAGGTGGGAAGGAGTAATAGAGTTTAACATCATCTGCATACAGATGATATCAAACTCCAAAACTCTGGATGAGCTCTCCCAGAAGCTTCATATGGATGTTAAACAACATTGGAGGCAGTATTGAACCCTGTGGGACTCCTCGGGACAATGGCTATAGGGCTGAGCAGGTGTACCCCAATAACACCTTCTGGGAACGACCCTCCAAGAAAGACAGGAGCTTCTGCAGAACAGTACCTCCGAGACCTATTTCCACCCGGTGTCCCTGAAGGATATCATGGTCCATGGTATCGAAGGCCAATAAGATGTTCAGCAGAACCAACAGGGAAACACTCCCCCTGTCCAGTTCCCGGTGTAGATCATCCACTAAGGTGACCAAGGCTGTTTCAGTTCCATGTCCTGGCCTAAAGTCAGACTGTGCCAGACATAGATAATCCGTGTCTTCCAAGAACACCTGAAGTTGCGAGGCCTCTACACATTCCAGGACTTTGCCCAAAAAGGGGAGATTGGAAACTGGCCATTAGTTGACGAATTGAGTGGCATCCAGTGATGGTTTTTTTCAACAGCAGTTATAGTACAGCTTGTTTTAAGCTGGCTGGAATATTGCCTCCTTGTAAGGAGGCATTAAACCACCTCCTTCTACGATGCATGTGGTTAATCTTGCCTCTCCAAGTATCTTGTCCACATCCTCGAGCTGCATCAATTGAAATGAATCCATTAAAAACGGACAAGCAGGTGCTCGTGTTACATCTTCAGAGACTGCCGTTTACATGGTGTTATGGTCCGAACAGATAAAAGCGACATTGTCTGCAAAGAACTGAGCAAATGCCAAGTTGTCAGGGACCCCATCTTCTGTTGCATTATTTTACAAAAATTAGCAGCACATGTCTTTGGGGTATTTTCTTAGTTTTTTTACCAGGATATGTATTTTTCCTATTAAACCAAATGAATTGTTTCACCCTGTGAAATAGAATATTTTCACACAGACTTCTGAATTTTAGTTGTTCATCATAGCTCACATTGACACTGTAATCTGGAAGATCTCCCACAAACTTGGGTCAAAAGCAGTATTGTTCTGACTTGGATGATTCTAATGTAAGGGACCATCACTCAGCCACTACAGGCTCTGCTAGTGAGTTAGCTAAGGCTGGAAGCTTTTACCTGCTTCCTTAATAGTAAATGCCATTGTATTGAGTGGGACAACTAGTGGTTTAACCCACTGTGCTACCACGGCCCCATAGCTAATTAATGTTGGTCATAGAGTCCCTCCAGGGAAATATATACAGTATATATATATATATATATATATATATATATATATATATATATATATATATTCTAATGCAGAAAGGAATACCTTTGGCACAATGGTGTCTTCTTTAAACACATATAAAAATAAGATATTTTGTTTCTGCAGAAGTATTGTTTTAGTCATACAAAATGTACATTGATTAATTGGTTACTTAAATAATCACAATAAACTAGGGTTTGTTTGGGTTGTTGTAGGTTTTTTCAGGCTATATGGCCATGTTCTAGAGGCATTCTCTCCTGACGTTTCACCTGCATCTATGGTAAGCATCCTCAGAGGTAGTGAGGTCTGTTGGAACTAGGAAAATGGGTTTATATATCTGTGGAAACTAAAATTCACACCTAGCTCCAAAAGACAAGAGTTCTTTGTCCCACCCTGGTCATTCCACAGATATATAACCCATTTTCCTAGTTTCAACAAACCTCATTACCTCTGAGGATGCTTGCCATAGATGCAAGCAAAACGTCAAGAGAGAATGCCTCTAGAACATGGCCATATAGTCCGAAAAAACCTACAACAACCCAGTGATTCCAGCCATGAAAGCCTTCGACAATTGGGTTTGTTTGTTTTTTAATTTGAAGAAATCACTAAACAAAAGATGGCATCTGATAGTCTTTCTCTTAGAAAACAGTCATGTTATGCAGTCTCGCTCCATCAGTCTATTCACTGTTTTATTTGAAAATTGTTATATGTAAATACAACTGCTGGTCCTATTACATACATAGAGGTTTAGCTTGTAGTGCCAAGTGTAGAAATCCTAGGCTGCCCTCTACTGTTCAAATCAAAGAGAAGTTATTGTACAAGGAACTATATTGAGGAGGCAGATTTAAAAAAAAAAACAGAAAAGACTTTCATCAGATGAAAAGAAAACAGTAAAATAAATGCTATCATCCATTTCTGTTTACACACTGCAATTCAGTTTGATCCAAAGATCTGTTCTTGTGAAAAATTAAGAGCTTTATTTTGACAACTCCATGCATCCCAAGGGGAAAAATACTATTCTAATCCATTCCTCAAATACAAAGAGGCACATACTCATCTCTGACCATTGGGAGATCACATCTTTTAAATACTCTGGGGAGGGGAAAGGATTGAGTAAATGTTTGTATTTGATAAACACACTTGTATCAAAGCAAGAAAAGCCTTACTGACTATACATAAAGAGGATACTTCAAAATAAAAGGATTCACCAGAGTGGTTTTATCCTGCTCTCCTCTTTTTAATAACTGAGAATAGCTTTCATTTAACATTATTACGGTCTGAGTTTGCAAACCCACGCATCCACTTTTACTTATTCATTTTTTTAAAAATAGGAAGTGGTCTGATCTGAGATAAATATCAACTCTAATGCAGAAGCCATCGGCTTCTAGTGCTGAAGGAAGATCACAGTACAAATATTACAAGCTGGACATCTGCTTTGCTTGTACCTACCTTTCCCTCTCTTCCATCCTTCATCAATGCACTTAGAATGAAATTGAAATAATTGGTTTATGAGAGGATAGAATCACATAACAAGAGCTGAAAGGGAACATGAGGTACATCTTGTCCAGTGCTTCTTAAGCTGTGGGCCGTGGACCACCAGTGGGCTGTGAAGATGAAAATATGGTCCATGAGTCTCCTTCCTCTTTATTTATTTTATTTTATTTCCACTCCTTTCATGCCACATGGCATTCCTTCCCTGTTGGTGACCATGGCATATGTTCTGTATCAGGAAGTAGAGTTGATGTGGTCTATCCAATACAATTTTCTGAATCAGCACACCAAATCAAATCTAAAGTTGACCAAAACCAGATTCATAATCCTTTTGGTACTAATGTTGAAGAGTGGTCCCTGTTCAAAGTGGTCCCTGGTCAAGTGGTCCCTAGTCAAGTAGTCCTTGGTATAAAAAAAAAGTTTGGGAACCACTGATCTAGTCCAACCATCCACCTAGCAAGCATTCTCTATTAAAGGACCTATAATCTCTGCCTTCCTTGAGTGCTGGATTTCTACTTGCTTTGTGTGATTAATGCTTTTATTGTATGTTCACGTGAACTGCCTGAGGGTAGGGAAGGTAATATCCTAATTTGGCTATCCAAGACTACTTAAATTAATAATGAACCACACGTTAGGTTCAGTCAGAATCTTGGTAATTCAGAATAAATTTGGAAAGATTTCCTTTTTGAAGCGATTTCAAAGTTTTTAAGGAAACCACCAGTTCTCTTACAAATCAGTAAGTGAGTTGGAAATTATTCAGCTTTTCAAACCAGTGTGGATGGATTCCCTTTGGTTGCCATTCCCTCCCGGTCAGCCTTGGGTGAGAGATGTAGTTTAAAGCAGTTTGCATGGATTCCCTTTGGTTGCCACTACCTCCCAGTCAGCCTTGGGTGAGAGATGCAGTTTAAAGCAGTTTGCATGGATTCCCTTCAGTTGCTATTCCCTCCAGGTCAGCCTTGGATGAGAGATGCAATTTAACACAGTTTGCATGGATTCCCTTTGTTTCCTTTCCCTACTGTGATTTTTTCCCTTTTCTCCCCCCCCCCCCCCCCCCACTTCTGGAATAAAACAACTGCTTTCAAAGTAAAGACCACCCAATGAAACAGGAAATAACACTTTGAAACCATTAACGAAGGATATGGAAGTCTCGGAAGTTTTAAAAAGTTTTGAACTTTTTTTCTGTGAATCCAAACCACCAAAATGGGTTTTGAACCATTTTTTAAAAATCAAACAAGCCTAATATAAACCATATTTCCATTGGATTGGCACAAAAATGTGGCTCTCCTCCTTAAAAAAGAATTGATCTTTTGATATGTTTTTTTCTTCTGAACAAAGACTTATTCTGTGTTAATTGGTGATGTTTGAAATCAGTTGCCTCCTGATAAGCATGAAATTACTATCTCAAAAACCTAGGCAGTTGCTATGACGAAATGCAGAGTGATTTCCAAAGGTCCACAGATTGCCTGGTCTGTACTTAAAAGGAGGAGGCAACTATTAATTTTCTTTAAAATATATGTAGGAGCCTTCTTTTAGACTTAAATAGCCAAGGTATGGAGAATGGTCCTGACGCAATAGGACAACTGAAATATCTTTAGTAACGCAGAGATAAATCTGTAGAACTCGGAAGGGAACAGATTGTGTTTCTGAGGCAACTCAGGCATGGCTGCATTGGAAAATGATAACAGACAGTAAGGGGAAAAGTCAAGTAGCAAATAAATAGTAGAATGACAGCTTGTATATAATACTGCTATTGTATGTGCCAAATAGAACATCTTTCACATGTCAGTCATGAAGGAAGAGCTTCTCAAAATCTTGTTCATCTTACTGATATCAACCGAAGGATCCAAGCCCACAGAAGATGCATGGATGCCAAGTGCAAAACCTCAGCCTAGGTATGAAAATAGCTGCTGAAGCGGATATATATAATTTAATTGAATTCATCATTAGTTTCGCAAAACATTCAGAGAATTGTTGTGCAATGGAAATCATATACATACTACTAGCTCTATCTTGTGTATTTCTCCCTCCCCCAAAACCAGAAGGAAAATGAAAATATGAGTAATTGTACCATTACTTGAAGTACACTGCTTTGAGTCCCCCCACTCCTGGAGTGAGAAAAGCGATATATAAATGCAGTAATTAATTAATTATTAATTATCTGGCTGCCAGGTTAACGGCATTCTATTATTTAAGATATAAGGTCCTCATGATGTTAACGATACAGTTCTTTCCCTTCTGCATGACTCTACTTTCTTTTGATTTTATGATCACCTTCTGACTTTGCTCTCCAGTGGTTTGGATCCTTGCCATTGTAGTGCACACAGACGCTGTGCTGAGAATGTGTCAGGAAAAGCACTTGTGATCCTACTCCAGGGGGGATGGGGGACACAGATTCCATGTACAGAATATTTGTTTTAGCCAATCACCAAATACATCTGGCATTAGAAGTATTAGCACTTTATCACACAGAGATGGAAATGGCACAGAAGCAGGACTTTCAGTGGTAGCCCCTATCACACGACACTGAGATATTCATTGGCAGTCCACTGCCTCTTAACAATGAAGCCTGTCAATAGTCACCAGTCATGTCCAGGACCTATCTGATATGATTAAATCTGGGTGCTTTTGTGCATACTGTCCTCTCCACTCACTGATTTGATGATGATGATGATGATGATGATGATGATGATGATAATTGCAAAGAGACATCAGCAACACTGTGATGAGAAGAGTTATAATGCTGGTAAGCAGTCTGGTCATGGGAATGCTGTCGGACAGGAGTTTCATGTGGTTGGTGCATTCCCATATTAATATGATACTAGGCCAAAGAAGCAACAGTGAGTAGATCCTGTTTCCAGTAAAAGTGGCACCTAGAAATTAGGTATTCTGGACTGGTAAACCTCTTCTGATCAACTTGCCAAATAAATCCTGTGATAGGGTCACCTTAGGGTCACTATATATTAGAAATGACTTGAAGGCATGCAACAACTTCAAATGCCACCTGTTTTACAACATGTTCACCTTTGCCTCTTTGTGTCCTGATTATTGTGATCTGACATTTGTAAAAGATGGAAAACCATGAAGTATCCTATATCCTTTCTTCCTATCTTCTTATTCATGATAATAGAAGCCATCCAATTGATGTTAGCCTCCTTGGCTCACCATAGCCTGATGAAAACAGAGTCCCGAAGGAACTTGGAAGCAATGGTATTTCATTTCATCTAGATATATAGCACTCTTACTGGTTATTCATTAACTCACTGAGGATAAGAATTCAACAATATAGAGCTCTGTAAGAATCCAACCAACTGAAGTACTGAAAGCTGGCAAGGACAAAAGCACCATTCCTGGATTGAATTCAAATGCACTCTACAGGGAAATGTTCTGGATGATTATTATTTGGGAAGTGTAAATGCTACAGAACAAAACATCATGCTTCATAAAGAAAATGAGTAACCATGTGCCAATACGTGTATGTTTGTGTCTGTACTGAAAAAAACAACAACAGAAGCATGGAATGTAGATCACATTGTTACAAGCAAACACAGTGATTCTAGAATATTTTATTTATTTATTTATTTATTTATTTATTTATTTATTTATTTAAAACTTTTATATCCCGATCTTCTCAACCTCTGTAGAGAGACTCAGATTGGCTTACCAGTAATAGAAGGCATTGCAAACAGGTTCAGATTAAGAGACAGGATATTTAGGACAAATGCATGAGTCATAAGTAGGGATGGACAAATCAATATATTTCCTGGTCTTTTGTTTACAATAAATTTAAATATAACATTTCAGTTGTATACACATCATTTTCATGTAAAACTATTGTTGCCATTTTCCACTTAACTGTATTTTTGTTCAAAGACATAGCTGGATTAGCCTGAATCAGCATGCAATAGAATCTTGTATCATCTTTGAGACTAACTGAAAGATGTTGGTAGTTTAAGTTTTAGTAGATTTAAGTCTGTTTCATCAGAATGCATGAAGCATAGCACATAGAAGTTCCTAGGAGTGAAGGTTCCTAGCACTTCATTCCATGCATCTGATGAAGTAGACATAAGTCTACAAAAGCTTATGCAACCAACTCCTTTATCTCAGTCTCAAAATGTCCCAGTAACTCTTTGTACGCCTTTTATAGGTATTTCTCCCTATTCTGAACACATTTTCTGCACTCAAGTGAATAACTCCTTTGGAAAATGCATAGATTGAAAAAGATAAAATATTTGCTTGTATCTGTATCGTAATTGTTAACCGCCATCAAGTTGCCTTTGACTTATGGCAACCCTATGAGAGAGAGACCTCCAAGTCACCCTTTCACCAACAACTCTGCTCTGATCTTGCAAACTCAGGGCCATTACTTCTTTGATTGAGTCCGTCAATCCAGAATATGATCTTCCACTTTTCCTACTGCCTTCAACCTTAACAAGCACCATTGTGTTTCCTTTTTATGATATGGCCAAAGTATAACAGTCTCGGTCCTCTTGGTTTCTAAGGAGAGATCAAACTTGATTTGCTCTAAGATGCATTAATTGGTCCACAGTATCACAGAATTTCAGCACCACATTTCAAATGAGTTGATCTTCCTATTAGTTTTCTTCATTTCACAACCATACATAGAAATGAAAAATACAATGGCATGATGGCCTGTATCACAAACTTTGAATTGGGTTGATTTGGTTAAAATTGCTATAAGCAAATATGGCCCAGAATCTATATTTGAAAAATGAAGCATGATATTCTCTAAGTCTTTACTGTTGCAGTTCTCCCACGTGGGCTGCTCAGCTGGTGCAACCAATTTTCCTCTCTGCTTCTTGTGACCAAGGTGAATGGATGAACTCTCTAGTTGAGCTGGAAGGCTGCACCTGATCCCCTAAATTAAAGCCAGATGGATGTTTGGAGACCAGAAAATGTTCTTGAACAGGGGTGACTTGCCTGCCACTGATTCTCAACCGTATATCGAAAACTTGTTTATTTTAAAGAACCCACCAGAACATCCGTTTATTTATTACTTTTTATTAATTCCATGTGCCTTAAGTGTTCATTATCTTTTTCAGATATCCATTTTGCATAGAGCTGAACAATGGAATTTTAAATAGAAGGCAGTTTTATTTCTAACAAATGAAGTGTATGTGTGGTTTCAACAGTTTCTGGATTTGGAGGATATACCCGTTTACTGGCAGTCCCTGGCATTCCACAACTCAGCCCCATCTGTTAAGAGATTGTTGTGCCGACTGTGCAAGGTGATCAGGATAGCTGGGCAGATGGTGCTTTACCAACCATAAGCCTTGTGTGAAATGTGCAAGTCACAGCTTTCTGGCAAACATTACCAGGCTTGTAGACATGTGACCAATCTCAAATATTAGTCATAAAGACAGATGGCATCACCACAGCCGATTCAATCGTACATTAGCCATCTTATAATTCATTTTCTTAAAAAAAAAATAAGTAGGGCTCCTGTTGGCCAAAAGCAATTAGGTACCCTCTAAATGTGAAACACAATTGTCATCATCCTTTGTAGCACCACCAAAGCTGAAGGGACTAGATCTGTAGTACAAAACATCTGGAGGGCACCATGAAAAAGGCTGGCCAAAGAATCAGTCAATTTTAACGCTACTACCTCAGCACATGGCAGTCATAGTGAGAACTAGAGTTATGTAGTATGATGTAAAGATGGCATACCCTCCAAATCTCCTGATTAATCCTGTGTCCCAGTTTCTCTTTGCTCCCCCCACTTCCCCCCCCCCTTTGTCAACAGCTTAGTTCATTTGATGTAAACTGAACTCAAAGAGCAAAAATAGTTTGCATTCAATTTGTTGAGAAGTA